>NC_045623.1:3655766-3960413 GCF_009829155.1 Mustela erminea
CTATTCAGCTTCCAGCTAAAAATGATATCCTTTCCCAGAAAAGGTAAGATAATTCATCAAGACCACCCAGAAATATTTCTAAGCCATAACTAGAGCTCAGTTCTTCAGATTCCCACTATCTGCTCTCTCCTCCAAGAAGATAGTCATGTCTTCTTGACTTTGCTGGTGACCAACAAAAAGTCTGGAAGCTGAGAGATCAACAGGATTTCCACAGGGCCTGCAGTGGTTACTGGGGAATGAACTCTAAAACTTATAAAATAACAGCAGGCAGATGTGAGGCAGCAACAGGTGACAGGTGTGTTACCCATCACCTGCCTCATACCTGTAGGACGTGCAAGCACTTCAGATATGTCTGGAAATAACTCCAGAGAAATTTAGAGACTATAAGACAAAAATTATCCAGCAAAGCTTTGCAAGTTGTTGAGTAATCATCAGACTGGGAGGAGAGAATGATGTCACTTGGGTATGCAAGGTTTGTGCATGTTCAGGGGATTTCAGATTGCTGCTTGTTGGCATGATGGGTAATGTCAGCAATAACTCTATAGGCAGTCACAATTGTAGAGGCAGACTGTGACTGGAGACATGGTTGGTGACACACTGCTGTAAGGGGCAGAAAGTAAAAATCTTTACACTCCTGCATGCTTTCTGCATTCCACTGGGAAATATGCATTCAGACACACAATGATTTATTTATAAGTATCATCACTTCAACATTATCTATAATAGCAAAGTTAGGAGGAAAACAACATAAATTATCCCAAAGGAAAACTAATGGAACAAAGCAATTTATATCTGTCATGAAATACATCACGATCATAAAATAATATTTAGTCATATTGAAAAATGCTCAGAAAATTTCAAGATCATTTAAAATTTGGCATATGACACAACATCTTTGTTAAAAATGTGTGGAGATATGTATAAATTTTTAAAAATCTGGCATAAAATACAGCAAAACTTAATCAGTGACTATAGTGGGATGGAGAATAAAAGATATTGGTTATTTTAGTCTTTGAAAGACTCTATATTTATTTAATTAATTAATAATACAGTGGTGGCAGGGGCAGAGGGAAAGAGAGAATCTTAAGCAGTCTCCAGGCTTAGCACAGAGACCCACACAGGGCTTGATCCCACGACCCTGAGATCATGAATTGAGCTGAATTCAAGTGAGCCAATCAGGCACCACTAAATGTCTCTATATTTTAAACATATTCTACATCATAGATTGGAATTGCATTTACTTCTTTCACGTGTTTAAAAAAAGGCAAAGCTGTCCAAGATGTTGATGAGCTAGAGAAAATATGTTTTCCAGAATCTTCTCGAAGCCCTGCAGCGATTTCCAGGCAAGCTGCTCACAAGGAAAAGAGGAGGGTACATTTAAGGGCTTTTTGTTTGTTTGTTTGTTTGTTTGTTTTTAATGACATTCTATACAAACCCCACCACCGAGGGTTAAATAAGGTTATGGGGTAGGTGTGAGCTGCTCTTCCATCTGCTCCTCTCTTCAGTAATAGAATGCCATTCTCCCAGCCAACAATAGAGGGCAGAGTACTGCTTTCTGATGAGGAATTTAAGGGACAAACTGCACACAGGTTAGGGATTGTAGGTGCATGTGCGGTTGCAATCCCACCTGTGCAGATAAAAGAATGCACATTTGATTCTCTTCATGGATATATCTTGGTTTCTTCACGGTCACGTGAAGGAGCACCTCCATTTCCATGTGTGCTGAAGGGAAAAGAAGATAGTACCTAGTTTAGATGAGGACTGTTCAGAGACACTGTGGGCTGTTTTCTCCTGTGTCTGACTCAGTAGAGCCTCTTCTCCAGGAGTTTATGCCAATCTGTTTTCCAGCTAGCTTCCTGTGTCTGCCTATGTAATGTCCTTGACTCCCCACCAGGTTGCTCCTCCTGTTTCCCTTCTCCTCCTGTCTCTTTTCTACTATATGTTCAACACCCCCACTCCAGGCACCCCACATCTCTGTAGAACCAGGTGTCTGTCAAATGGTAGGAGTTTATTTGATGTCTGCTGGGACATTGAATAGTCTGTACCTTCACCAGAAGATGCTGTGGATTTGAGGGGAATTCTGAACCTCGCTCCGTGAAAGCTCAGTGCCTGTGTCATTCAAACTGCCAGATGAAGTGGGGTCTCCAGTCCTGAGTCTTTGCCTGACATAGTATCATGGCTGCCCAATCCTGTTAGGATTTTCACAGGGCTTGTGTGTTAACCCAGCTGTTCTGCTTCCCCATGACAGGGGCCTCCTGACTCTGAATATGGCTCTTCCTCATAATTGCCACTCTTTTAAAATCTGATTCTCAATCTGTATTAGAGAATCAATCAGGTGAGTTGGAATTCTTGATATTCATGATTTTTTTTTCAAAAAAACACATGACAGATATGAGGGTATGATCTCTTGGAACATCTGCATCATTTTCTAAAAACCTTTAGTTTCATTGTGCATAATAATGATTACTTCTTATGAAATACAATTTAGAATTTGAATCCTGGAGCTTTTGTTGAATCCAACCAACATTTGCTGTTTCACAAAAGAATTTTCTTTGATGACGTAAGAATGGAGGATCTATATAAGATAGAATGAATTGCTGAAGAGGAAAAAAAAAAAAATAAGAAGGCAGCCACTCATTAAAATCATAGATTTAGGTGATGAAAAAATACCCTCACAGATTAGAGAATTTCCCAGCTCGTAATATAATAATATAATAAATAAATAATAATTTTAATCAGATTGAGTTTAATTACATTTATGTGTTAAATCTTCAAATATTTATTAATTCATTAAAAATACCAAATATAGTATTCCATTGTGTATATATACCACATCTTCTTGATCCATTCATCTGTTGATGGACATCTAGGTTCTTTCCATAGTTTGGCTATTGTGGACATTGCTGCTATAAACTTTCAGGTGCATGTGCCCCTTTGGATCACTACGTTTGTATCCTTAGGGTAAATACCCAATAGTGCAATTGCTGGGTCATAGGGCAGTTCTATTTTCAACATTTTGAGGAACCTCCATGCTGTTTTCCAGAGTGGCTGCACCAGCTTGCATTCCCACCAACAGTGTAGGAGGGCAGCCATCAAAAGAAATGAAATCTTGCCATTTGCGACAACATGGATGGAACTAGAGTGTATCATGCTTAGCGAAATAAGTCAAGCAGAGAAAGACAACTATCATATGATCTCCCTGATATGAGGAAGTGGTGATGCAACATGGGGGCTTAAGTGGGTAGGAGAAGAATAAATGAAACAAGATGGGATTGGGAGGGAGACAAACCATAAGTGACTCTTAATCTCACAAAACAAACTGAGGGTTGCTGGGGGGAGGGGGTTTGGGAGAAGGGGGTGGGATTATGGACATTGGGGAGGGTATGTGCTTTGGTGAGTGCTGTGAAGTGTGTAAACCTGGTGATTCACAGACCTGTACCCCTGGGGATAAAAATATATGTTTATAAAAAATAAAAAATTAATTAAAAAAAATACCAAATATAAATCCATGGCAAATTCACATATAAACAACTATATTTTCCTAAACAAAAGAATTGGTTATAAGAATAGCACTGTTTTAAAAATACTTTTAATGTCTGTATTAGTGGAATATAGTTGGTCTCTCAAATCTGCTTCTGCATTCAATCTGTTGTGATGTGTTGTTTTGGTTGAAAAATATGAGGAAAATACAGCTTCACACAGATATGTAGTTGGGAAACAGAGGAGTATTTTAGTGACTTTCATATAATTAATTATGGATATCCTCTGACACTATACCAAAACTCAACAGATAGTAGTTTCCTAAAGATTAGTTGTGGAGAGAAGGAAAAACTCTTCTCAACTTTCAAGGTCTTTCAACTGAACTAAAAATTAGGTATTTAATTTAAGATTAAATAGATGAGGTAGATTAGCAGGAGGGGAAAAAAAAAACTCACAAAGTTTTATTCCACACACATGGAAGCCCAATAAGGAAATTGAGAACCAAAGAAATGACCAAGACAGGCAGTTTTTATAACTTTTAGAAAGAAAGACAATAAAATCTGTGAGGAATTCACAAGACAAGGAAAACTTAACTTTCAGACTTTATTTAATAAGGGATTCTAAACAGAGTTTGGACCTGGGGTGCTAAATTAGTAAAAAGTATACAGTCTTCTCTACTCTAAATTTCCCACCTCTGGTGACAATGGTGTCTCTTTATCCCTGCTACAGGGAGGGTACATTTCACATGGGGAGATTTATTGCCTGCTTTTGGGGGAACAGAGGAAGATCTGACTGTCCTTATTTTTTTTTTTCTCTCTTAAGTAACTTTTGTTTAAAATGACCAATAAGATGGAACTAGAGTGTTTTATGCTGAGGAAGATAAGTCAATCAGAGAAAAACAATTATCATATAACCTCTCTGATATGAGGAATTTGAGAGGCAGGGTGGGGGGTTGTGTGCATTAGGGAAGGAAAAAATGAAACAAGATGGATCAGGAGGGAGACAAACCATAAGAGACTCTTTATCTCACAAAACAAACTGAAGGTTGCTGGGGGGTTTGGGGGTTAGGGAGAGGGTGGTTGGGTTATGGATTTGGGGGAGAGTACGTGCTATGGTGAATACTGTGAAATGTGTATGCCTGATGATTCACACACCTGTACCCCTGAGGCAAATAACATTATATGTTAATAAAATAATTTAAAGTGAATAAAATAAAATAACCAGTAAGTCAAAGTGGAATCTTAAACCATTTTAACTAATGACTTATACTTTGATACATTAAAATCCATTGGTCTGTAAAGAAGAAGTAAAATGGTCTTTATATGCAGATATTACTATGTAGAAAACAATGAATTTTCTTTTGAATCTACAACTAATAAGTGAAATTAGCATGTTTGCAGGATTGCAAACCAAAGTTAAGATTAACTTTTTTTTCTACTCAGCATTTTCCTTGAGATTTTTTAAAGCTGTTGTGGTGTGCATATCTATATTCCACTCCTTATTGCTAAATAGTATTCCATAGTAATAAAATATCATAGCTCTTTTGGAAGTATATTCTCTTTCCACAGATATTCTAGTATCTAACTCCATCGTCTGCAAGTCTGTTTGAACACCAGCTTCTCAAAGGGAACACAAAACCCAATCCCATCGCTTTGGTGCTCCCAATTGCTTATACTACTATCCTTTTTCCTTGCCATTTAACACATAATTTCCACAGTCTTCATGTTTCTTTATTGATTATTTCCACCCTGCCCTATAACATGTGAATTCCACAAGATCAGAGATCTTTGTTAGTGTTCACTGTTGCATCCCAATAATCTAGGACCCAACCTAAAAATCTATAAATGCTTACAGTTGAATTAATGAGTTGGAGGAATTTCTTTGATTTAGAGTTGGAGAATCCTCATAGTTTTCCATTGCCTCCAGCAGTTTGCTGTTAACTGCAGAGTTAGACAGGCCTGCAGTGCTGAGCACATATTCCAATGGGGAGGTTCCAGGGCATGTCATCACCTGACATTCCATACATGTACTTTCAGGTAACTTGTACTTGAGCTTGAGAAATAACCAAACCTGCTCAGCCTCGGGATGTTCCGCTTCTCTCACTGTGAGGATACAATCTCCCACATGGCTGAGCTGAGTTCTTGAGATTCACATCTTTTTTTTTTTTTTTTTTTTTTTGGAACAATCAGATTTTATTTTAAATCTGAAAAAAAAATGTTTAATGATTTGCTTTTTCTCATGTGCTTTTAGTATGTTGAGGAGAAGATACAGATAATGTGTAGTATGACTTTGTTTTGTTTTATGATTTGTTATCTTGAAGTCTTCATGGACAAGAAAGTTAGGCAGATGACATTGAAAAGGGAATAGGAACAAGAGAGTGTCCATTTAAGAAAGAATTCCTCCCTGTTGATTTCAGAAAAGAGTGGACTAAATGCCATTCTCCTCAAATAACACATGACTCATTCCCAGAGGCTATTTAGTTAAAATGAATTTCATGGTAGATA
The DNA here is from genome assembly GCF_009829155.1 of Mustela erminea. Classification (NCBI taxonomy): domain Eukaryota; kingdom Metazoa; phylum Chordata; class Mammalia; order Carnivora; family Mustelidae; genus Mustela; species Mustela erminea. Next base: position 3,661,751 of record NC_045623.1, read on the forward strand.
AGGAAAAGGAAAAATTCTTGAATCACAATTGCAAAAATTTGCTCAGTCAACCTTAATTTATCCAATGCTTTTACTGCATAAATAAAAGAGCATTTTCTTTGAATAATGTCATATAGAGGGAGAATCTTCATAGTAAAACACAAATTTCTCGTAAGGAACAATGCTAAATAGGAAGGGAGGGTAAACAATCCAATGTTAAAATGATGACTTTAGGGCTGAATAAATATCTTCACAGGATAGACAAATACTGCCCTAGCTCATCAGATGAACTTTGCTATCCTTCAATGCAGGAGAGACCCTCTGTTAACTCAGACACCTATTTCTTTAAGATACTGCTAAGTAACGAGAAAGAAAGTTGACTTATTAGCCACCTCCTGCAACCACACCTGCTTATCCTGTGACATCCTACCTCAGTTCTGGAGGCATGGTCTTCAAATGTCCATCACCTTCCATAATTCTGGAAAGCCCACCTTGCCACTGTGCATCACCACAGGATGTCTCCCAGTGTCCACCTCTCCAGTAACCACCTACATAGTGTCTGACCAAACCTTCTCCTTTGAAGGCCTCTTTACATTTCCTAAAGTTAACAGAGTCTTAGCAACTGGCAGAGCCAAACACCACAATGACAAATGGATCCTCCATTTCATGATACTGCAGAAAATACTCTCTGTCATGGTACTCTGTCATGATAAGAGGCAGCACCTTCACCAAACATCAGGACTTGATCTCTTTGGGATGACACTTAACAGAACAAGATTTATAGCCTGAGCTTATTACCATACAATGTTCAGGATGCCTGAAAATTCTCCTGGGTCTGACCACCACTTGTTCTTGGGGATGTGCAAAAAAGATAATGCTTCTTTGAATGTATGTTCTTTCCTTCTCAGTTATCCCCTTGTTCATTATTCCTTTTCTCTGGGATCTCATTCTCAAATAAACATGGAGCATGAGACTGTCTTAATTTAGCTATTCCAGAAAATTGTGCCTGGTGCTAAAGTCTCAGACTTTTCAAGGATTCTTAGGAAATGGTCTCAGAACTCTTCATCCTGGAGATGAAGGCAGGAGAATTCATCCATAGCCTCTGGTTAATCCCCTTCACCACCATTTGTCCAATCTGGTTCTGTGTGCAATAACTCCATCATACTTCCAGACCAAGCACACAAGCTTGCACTGTGTTCTACAAACACCCTGCACTGTAGTATCATGGAATCCTTGAATCAGGAAGGAGGAGGGGGAATCCTGCAAAAAGCCCATCCAAATCTACATGAATAGAGCCATATAACAGTCTGTGGATAAGAGATAAAGTAGAGAAAATTTATAGGGATGCTCGAGAGGTGTTAGAAGAGTTAAAACAGTAAAAGCAAGATAAAAGAATATGAGTATCCTATGATCCTGAGGGTACATTAGTATAAAAGTCAGAGGCATATGGGGAGATACTATTGCAATCAGAAACCATGTGGCTTTCCAGCAAATTCATTGGTTAATCCATGACAGACAGTGAAGGAATTGAGCTTCTCTAAATAGTAGAAAAAGCCTTTATCCCCAGCTATTCAGTACATGAGCAAAGAAAGGGAGAGGGTAAAAGACAAATTTCAGGAGCTAAAAAGGAAAAGATATTGCTGGGGGAAAGGAGACACAAGTCAGGCAGATGCATCAGATCAAAGTCTAGAGAATATCAAATGACAGCCCTTTTTTTGCACTCAGGGATGTGGGTCCAGGAAAGGCATAAGAAGCAGTAACCTATCCATTCGTCCGTTGAAGGACATCTTGGTTCTTTCCATAGTTTGGCGACCGTGGCCATTGCTGCTATAAACATTGGGGTACAGATGGCCTTTCTTTTGACGATATCTGTATTTTGGGGGTAAATACCCAGGAGTGAAATTGCAGGGTCATAGGGAAGTTCTATTTTTAATTTCTTGAGGAACCTCCTTGCTGCTCTCAAAAGAGGCTGCACCAACTTGCATTCCCACCAACAGTGGAAGAGGGTTCCCCTTTCTCCACATCCCCTCCAACACATGTTGTTTCCTGTCTTGTTAATTTTGGCCATTTTAACTGGTGTAAGGTGATATCTCAATGTGGTTTTAATTTGAATCTCCATGATGGCTAGTGATGATGAACATTTTTTCATGTGTCTGATAGCCATTTGTATGTCTTCATTGGAGAGGTCTCTGTTCATATCTTCTGCCCATTTTTTTTTTTTATATGATTGCCAGTTTTGTGTGTGTTGAGTTTGAGGAGTTCATTATAGATCCTGGATATCAACCTTTTGTCTGTACTGTCATTTGCAAATATCTTCTCCCATTCCATGGGTTGCCTCTTTGTTTTTTTGACTGTTTCCTTTGCTGTGCGGAAGCTTTTGATTTTGATGAAGTCCCAAAAGTTTATTTTCATTTTTGTTTCCTTTGCTTTGGAGACATATCTTGAAAGAAGTTGCTGTGTCTTATATCGAAGAGATTACTGCCTATGTTCTCCTCTAGGATTCTGATGGATTCCTCTCTCATGCTGAGGTCTTTTATCCATTTTGAGTTTATCTTTGTGTATGGTATAAGAGAATGGTCGAGTTTCATTCTTCTACATATAGCTGTCCAGGTTTCCCAGCACCATTTATTGAAGAGACTGTCTTTTTTCCACTGTATATTTTTTCCTGTTTTGTCGAAGATTAATTGACCATAGAGTTGAGGGTCCATATCTGGGGACGAATGGATAAGGAAAATGTGGTTCATATACACTATGGAGTATTATGACTCCATCAGAAAGGATGAATACCCAACTTTTGTAGCAACATGGATGGGAGTGGAAGAGATCATGCTGAGTGAAATAAATCAAGCAGAGAGAGTCAATTATCGTATGGTTTCACTTATTTGTGGAGCATAACAAATAGCATAGAGGACAAGGGGTGTTAGAGAGGAGAAGGGAGTTGGGGTAGATTGGAAGGGGAGGTGAATCATGAGAGACTATGGACTCTGAAAATCAATCTGAGGGGTTTGAAGTGGCAGGAGGGGGTGCGAGGTTGTGGTACCAGATGGTGGGTACTATAGAGGGCACGGATTGCATGGAGCACTGGGTGTGGTGAAAAAATAATGAATACTGTTATGCTGAAAATAAATAAATTAATAAAAAAATTTAAAAAAAAAGCAGTAACCTATTACCATGGGCAACCAAGGAATAGGAAGCAGGCTCCCCTAGGTCTCAGAATCCCACCAGAGCAGCAGCAAGGTATGCTTGCAACTCCCTCTGCAGAGTCCTTAGAGATGGGGTCTGGGTGAGGAGAGGCCTACAAGACAGTTAAATTGATGCAAGACGCCTAGAATCTAGGCATGGTAGTGGCAGTGGCCCCAGTCCAAAGGAAAGTGACCACTTCAGCTCAAGCAGACAGGGACACAGATGGGTGGGGGCAATGGGAGAAACATCCATATCTCACTGAGCGCTTACTTCTTATCCTATCTGATGCCATGAGAGCATTTTTCCACTGTATTTCCACTGTATGTTTTTCTATATTTCCACTGTATACAAAATATAAATTTTGTATATTTTGTATATTTCCACTGTATATTTTGGAAATGCCAAGAGAGCATTTCCCTTAGAAGAAAATTCTTTGTAGTTGTCAAAGTATCTTCCAGGTTTCTTATAACAAATGTCATTCATTCACCCACCCATTCTATAACTGTCAATCCCCAGGAGTATCTACTCCACACTAGCCACCATGTAAGGATTGAAGTATAGAATAATGGCCAAGGGTGCACAGTGGTGGAGCTTCTGGTGATGGCTAGCTAGGCTCAACCTCAAGTTCAGAGGAGGTAACATTCCCATGGAGCCAACAGATACCTCACAAATATTTAGGTGAGCCAAGTAAGGAGGGAGGGGCCCCCCAAACATGGGTCTTAATGATTTTTCAAAGACCACAGCTTATTACAGGTTTTATGTTGAGAATAGGCCTGAATTAGTGACCTCAGTTTTATTTTTTCTTGAGCAGAGTGATCTTTGGTGTTAAGGATCAAGGAATCCTATATCTCTTGTCCCTGTGCTCCTCCAGGAAGGGAATCCCATTACAAGCAGAGTCCTTAGGATCTGGTGTTAGGTTACTTAGGTTAATTGAACAAGTAGATGAGCTCACAGGGCTGCATTGCTCTGAGGCTGCTGAACCTGATTACTTTCTCCAGCATTTTCCCTGATCAGGATCCTCATGTCCTATCTGCTATTGGCTCTGAAGCTTTTCTTGGAGTCAAGACTTTTTTTTAAATTAATTTATTTATTTTCAGCATAACAGTATTCATTATTTTTTCACCACACCCAGTGCTCCATGCAATCCATGCCCTCTATAATACCCACCACCTGGTACCCCAACCTCCCCCCGCCCCCGCCACTTCAAACCCTTCAGATTGTTTTTCATAGTCCATGGTCTCTCATGGTTCACCTCCCCTTCCAATATCCCCCAACTACCTTCTCCTCTCTAACTCCCCATGTCCTCCATGCTATTTGTTATGCTCCACAAATAAGTGAAACCATATGATAATTGACTCTCTCTGCTTGACTTATTTCACTCAGCATAATCTCTTCCAGTCTTGTCCATGTTGCTACAAAAGTTGGGTATTCAACCGTCCATGTTGCTACAAAAGTTGGGTATTCATCCTTTCTGATGGAGGCATAATACTCTATAGTGTATATGGACCACATTTTCCTTATCCATTCGTCCGTTGAAGGGCATCTTGGTTCTTTCCATAGTTTGGCGACCGTGGCCATTGCTGCTATAAACATTGGGGTACAGATGGCCTTCTTTTCATGACATCTGTATCTTTGGGGTAAATACCCAGTAGTGCAGTGGCAGGGTCATAAGGAAGTTCTATTTTTAATTTCTTGAGGAATATCCACACTGTTCTCCAAAGAGGCTGCACCAACTTGCATTTCCACCAACAGTGTAAGAGGGTTCCCCCTTCTCCACATCCTCTCCAACACATGTTGTTTCCTGTCTTGTTAATTTTGGCCATTCTAACTGGAGTCAAGACTTTTTATGGCCAAAGAGGCATTTTAGCATTTTCTCTCTCTTTCCAGGCCAAGGTACACTAAGTGATGGATAAACAGAATCACTCTTTTCCATCTGGGGAAATTCATACCACTATGCCCTTGGTCTCCCAGAATAACCACAAAGATCTTCTTTATCTCCATCTATCTCCACCTCATGTATTAAGCAGCCCAACAAGCCTGATCTGTGCCAAGAGTTAGGGCCTTCCAGAAAAGAGGAGTGTTTCTAGTTCTAGCAGCCCTAAAACTTCCTTCTCTCTCATTTAAGGCCACACTACCCTCATGTCAACACTACACCTGGGTTCAAAGGATGCTCAGTCAGGGTTAGGTCAAGGTGACATCACTGTCAGATAGTAAATGCCAAAAAAAAAAAAAAAAAAACAAGTCAAGTAGGTGATTTCATCACAAAAGCTGAACCAACGTGTAAATCAAGGGGTTGGGGTGAGTCATATTTAACAGGCAAAGAATGAAGAAATAGCAGTTCCAAAAAGATTCCATTTCCTTGAGACAAGTCTCAATCCTTATATAAAAGGCCAATTGGTTGGGGGCACCACACCAGATTCAGCTGACCACATAGCCTGCTCCTGTATGCATAACAGTTGAGTCTCTTTCTTTGAAACTCTTTACTATTCACTCAGGGTATCTTATTTTTATTGGAACTTCCCTGGTCTTCTTGGTATCTTTTCCCCATTGTTGGAGTTTACTCATCAGAGTCATAGTCTCTAGAAATATCTTTGTTTTAAAAATAATCATAGTTTGGGCTTAAAGGGACTTGTTCCACCAGTTCCTGCTGTGTTAGTGAGAGAGGGCTGGGTTGTTCAAGAACCCAAAGCCAGCAAGATAGAGATGAGATCTTAGATTCACTGCACTTTTAGTGATGTTATCATTCTTTTTTTAAGATTTTATTTTATTTATTTGACAGACAGAGATCAAAAGTAGGCAGAGAGGCAGACAGAAAGAGAAAGGGGGGAAGCAGGCTCCCTGCTGAGCAGAGAGCCCCATGTGGGGCTCAATCACAGGACCCTGGGATCACGACCTGGGCAGAAGGCAGAGGCTTTAATCCACTGAGCCACCCAGGCACCCTAATGCTATCATTTTTTTTTTTTTTTTTTTTTTTTTTGGTTTTTTTTTTTTTATTTCCAGCATAATAGTATTCATTATTTTTGCACCACACCCCGTGCTCCATGCAATCCGTGCCCTCTATAATACCCACCACCTGGTACCCCAACCTCCCACCCCCCGTCCCTTCAAAACCCTCAGATTGTTTTTCAGAGTCCATAGTCTCTCATGGTTCACCTCCCCTTCCAATTTCCCCCAACTCCCTTCTCCACTCTAAGTCCCCATGTCCTCCATGCTATTTGTTATGTTCCACAAATAAGTGAAACCATATGATAATTGACTCTCTCTGCTTGACTTATTTCACTCAGCATAATCTCTTCCAGTGTGAGGTGATATCTCATTGTGGTTTTGATTTGTATTTCCCTGATGCCGAGTGATATGGAGCACTTTTTCATGTGTCTGTTGGCCATCTGGATGTCTTCTTTGCAGAAATGTCTGTTCATGTCCTCTGCCCATTTCTTGATTGGATTATTTGTTCTTTGGGTGTTGAGTTTGCTAAGTTCTTTATAGATTCTGGACACTAGTCCTTTATCTGATATGTCATTTGCAAATATCTTCTCCCATTCTGTCAGTTGTCTTTTGATTTTGTTAACTGTATCCTTTGCTGTGCAAAAGCTTTTGATCTTGATGAAATCCCAATAGTTCATTTTTGCCCTTGCTTCCCTTGCCTTTGGCGTTGTTCCTAGGAAGATGTTGCTGCGGTTGAGGTCAAAGAGGTTGCTGCCTGTGTTCTCCTCAAGGATTTTGATGGATTCCTTTCGCACATTGAGGTCCTTCATCCATTTTGAGTCTATTTTTGTGTGTGGTGTAAGGAAATGGTCCAATTTCATTTTTCTGCATGTGGCTGTCCAATTTTCCCAGCACCATTTATTGAAGAGGCTGTCTTTTTTCCATTAGACATTCTTTCCTGCTTTGTCGAAGATTAGTTGACCATAGAGTTGAGGGTCTATTTCTGGGCTCTCTATTCTGTTCCATTGATGTATGTGTCTGTTTTTGTGCCAGTACCATGCTGTCTTGATGACGACAGCTTTGTAATAGAGCTTGAAGTCCGGAATTGTGATGCCACCAACGTTGGCTTTCTTTTTCAATATCCCTTTGGCTATTCGAGGTCTTTTCTGGTTCCATATAAATTTTAGAATTATTTGTTCCATTTCTTTGAAAAAGATGGATGGTACTTTGATAGGAATTGCATTAAATGTGTAGATTGCTTTAGGTAGCATAGACATTTTCACAATATTTATTCTTCCAATCCAGGAGCATGGAACATTTTTCCATTTCTTTGTGTCTTCCTCAATTTCTTTCATGAGTACTTTATAGTTTTCTGAGTATAGATTCTGTGTCTCTTTGGTTAGGTTTATTCCTAGGTATCTTATGGTTTTGGGTGCAATTGTAAATGGGATTGACTCCTTAATTTCTCTTTCTTCTGTCTTGATGTTGGTGTAGAGAAATGCAACTGATTTCTGTGCATTGATTTTATATCCTGACACTTTACTGAATTCCTGTATAAGTTCTAGCAGTTTTGGAGTGGAGTCTTTTGGGTTTTCCACATATAGTATCATATCATCTGCGAAGAGTGATAATTTGACTTCTTCTTTGCCGATTTGGATGCCTTTAATTTCCTTTTGTTGTCTGATTGCTGAGGCTAGGACCTCTAGTACTATGTTGAATAGCAGTGGTGATAATGGACATCCCTGCCGTGTTCCTGACCTTAGCGGAAAAGCTTTCAGTTTTTCTCCATTGAGAATGATATTTGCGGTGGGTTTTTCATAGATGGCTTTGATGATATTGAGGTATGTGCCCTCTATCCCTACACTTTGAAGAGTTTTGATCAGGAAGGGATGCTGTACTTTGTCAAATGCTTTTTCAGCATCTATTGAGAGTATCATATGGTTCTTGTTCTTTCTTTTATTGATGTGTTGTATCACATTGACTGATTTGCGGATGTTGAACCAACCTTGCAGCCCTGGAATAAATCCCACTTGGTCGTGGTGAATAATCTTTTTAATGTACTGTTGAATCCTATTGGCTAGTATTTTGTTGAGTATTTTCGCATCTGTGTTCATCAAGGATATCGGTCTATAGCTCTCTTTTTTGGTGGGATCCTTGTCTGGTTTTGGGATCAAGGTGATGCTGGCCTCATAAAATGAGTTTGGAAGTTTTCCTTCCATTTCTATTTTTTGGAACAGTTTCAGGAGAATAGGAATTAGTTCTTCTTTAAATGTTTGGTAGGATTCCCCCGGGAAGCCGTCTGGCCCTGGGCTTTTGTTTGTTTGGAGATTTTTAATGATTGTTTCAATCTCATTACTGGTTATGGGTCTGTTCAGGCTTTCTATTTCTTCCTGGTTCAGTTGTGGTAGTTTATATGTTTCTAGGAATGCATCCATTTCTTCCAGATTGTCAAATTTATTGGCGTAGAGTTGCTCATAGTATGTTCTTATAATAGTTTGTATTTCTTTGGTGTTAGTTGTGATCTCTCCTCTTTCATTCATGATTTTATTTATTTGGGTCCTTTCTCTTTTCTTTTTGATAAGTCGGGCCAGGGGTTTATCAATTTTATTAATTCTTTCAAAGAACCAGCTCCTAGTTTCGTTGATTTGTTCTATTGTTTTTGTGGTTTCTATTTCATTGATTTCTGCTCTGATCTTTATGATTTCTCTTCTCCTGCTGGGCTTAGGGTTTCTTTCTTGTTCTTTCTCCAGCTCCTTTAGGTGTAGGGTTAGGTTGTGTACCTAAGACCTTTCTTGTTTCTTGAGAAAGGCTTGTACCGCTATATATTTTCCTCTCAGGACTGCCTTTGTTGTGTCCCACAGATTTTGAACCATTGTATTTTCATTATCATTTGTTTCCATGATTTTTTTCAATTCTTCTTTAATTTCCTGGTTGACCCATTCATTCTTTAGAAGGATGCTGTTTAGTCTCCATGTATTTGGGTTCTTTCCAAACTTCCTTTTGTGGTTGAGTTCTAGCTTTAGAGCATTGTGGTCTGAAAATATGCAGGGAATGATCCCAATCTTTTGATACCGGTTGAGTCCTGATTTAGGACCGAGGATGTGATCTATTCTGGAGAATGTTCCATGTGCACTAGAGAAGAATGTGTATTCTGTTGCTTTGGGATGAAATATTCTGAATATATCTGTGATGTCCATCTGGTCCAGTGTGTCGTTTAAGGCCTTTATTTCCTTGCTGATCTTTTGCTTGGATGATCTGTCCATTTCAGTGAGGGGAGTGTTAAAGTCCCCTACTATTATTGTATTATTGTTGATGTGTTTCTTTGATTTTGTTATTAATTGGTTTATATAGTTGGCTGCTCCCACGTTGGGGGCATAGATATTTAAAATTGTTAAATCTTCTTGTTGGACAGACCCTTTAAGTATGATATAGTGTCCTTCCTCATCTCTTATTATAGTCTTTGGCTTAAAATCTAATTGATCTGATATAAGGATTGCCACTCCTGCTTTCTTCTGATGTCCATTAGCATGGTAAATTCTTTTCCACCCCCTCACTTTAAATCTGGAGGTGTCTTCGGGCTTAAAATGAGTTTCTTGGAGGCAACATATAGATGGGTTTTGTTTTTTTATCCATTCTGATACCCTGTGTCTTTTGACAGGGGCATTTAGCCCATTAACATTCAGGGTAACTATTGAGAGATATGAATTTAGTGCCATTGTATTGCCTGTAAGGTGACTGTTACTGTATATGGTCTCTGTTCCTTTCTGATCTACCACTTGTAGGCTCTCTCTTTGCTTAGAGGACCCCTTTCAATATTTCCTGTAGAGCTGGTTTGGTGTTTGCAAATTCTTTCAGTTGTTGTTTGTCCTGGAAGCTTTTAATCTCTCCTATTTTCAATGATAGCCTAGCTGGATATAGTATTCTTGGCTGCATGTTTTTCTCGTTTAGTGCTCTGAAAATATCATGCCAGCTCTTTCTGGCCTGCCAGGTCTCTGTGGATAAGTCAGCTGCCAATCTAATATTTTTACCATTGTATGTTACAGACTTCTTTTCCCGGGCTGCTTTCAGGATTTTCTCTTTGTCACTGAGACTTGTAAATTTTACTATTAGGTGACGGGGTGTGGGCCTATTCTTATTTATTTTGAGGGGCGTTCTCTGAACCTCCTGAATTTTGATGCTCGTTCCCTTTGCCATATTGGGGAAATTCTCCCCAATAATTCTCTCCAGTATATCTTCTGCTCCCCTCTCTCTTTCTTCTTCTTCTGGAATCCCAATTATTCTAATGTTGTTTCGTCTTATGGTGTCACTTATCTCTCAAATTCTCCCCTCATGGTCCAGTAGCTGTTTGTCCCTCTTTTGCTCAGCTTCTTTATTCTCTGTCATTTGGTCTTCTATATCACTAATTCTTTCTTCTGCCTCTTTTATCCTAGCAGTGAGAGCCTCCATTTTTTATTGCACCTCATTAATAGCTTTTTTGATTTCAACTTGGTTAGATTTTAGTTCTTTTATTTCTCCAGAAAGGGCTTTTATATCTCTCGAGAGGGTTTCTCTAATATCTTCCATGCCTTTTTCGAGCCCGGCTAGAACCTTGAGAATTGTCATTCTGAACTCTAGATCTGACATATTACCAATGTCTGTATTGATTAGGTCCCTAGCCTTCGGTACTGCCTCTTGTTCTTTTTTTTGTGTTGAATTTTTCCGTCTTGTCATTTTGTCCAGATAAGAGTATATGAAGGGGCAAGTAAAATACTAAAAGGGTGGCAACAACCCCAGGAAAAAATGCTTTAACCAAATTAGAAGAGATCCAAAATCGTGAGGGGGGAGAAAGGGGATAAAAAGAGGTTCAAAAAGGAAGAAAGAAAAAAAAAGAAAAAAGAAAAAAAAAAAAGAAAAAGAAAAGAAAAGAATTTAAAAAAAAAGGAAAACACTTAAGAAAAATGTAAAAAAGAAAAAATATATATATTAGATAAACTAGTAAAAAAATCGTTAAAAAAGAAAAAGGTAACATTTAAAAAAAAAAAAAATTTTACCCGAAGGCGAGGAAAAAAAAAAAAAAAATGAAAAAGAAAAAAATTAAATTAACTGCAAGACTAAAAAAAAATCACAGGGAAAAAGCCATGAGTTCCTTCCTTGGCTTTCTCCTCCTCTGGAATTCTGCTGTTCTCCTTGGTATTGAAACCGCACTCCTTGGTAGGTGAACTTGGTCTCGGCTGGATTTCTTGTTGATCTTCTGGGGGAGGGGCCTGTTGTAGTGATTCTCAAGTGTCTCTGCCCCAGGCGGAATTACACCGCCCTTACCCGGGGCCGGGGTGAGTAATCCGCTTGGGTTTGCTTTCAGGAGCTTTTGTTCCCTGAGCGCTTTCCGTAGAGTTCCGGAGGACGGGAATACAAATGGCGGCCTCCTTGTCTCTGGCCCGGAGGAGCCGAGAGCCCAGGGCCGCACTCCTCAGTGTGCCCTCAGAGAACAGCGCCCAGTTACTCCCGTCTGCCTGACCTCCGGCCGCGCTCCGAGCTCACCGAGCCTGCGACCAGTTCAACGTAACACCGAGCTGTGAGCTTACTGTCGGCTCTGTCTCTGTAGCCGGCTTTCCCGTTCCAATACCCGCAATGTCTGCGACACTCAGACACCCCTGATCCTTCTGTGACCCTGCGGGACCTGAGGCCACGCTGACCCCGCGTGGGCTTCGCCCCGGTTTAGCCTCTGGAGCGATGTCCCTCAGCGGAACAGACTTTTAAAAGTCCTGATTTTGTGCGCCGTTGCTCTGCCGCTTGCCGGGAGCCGGCCCCTCCCCCCGGGGTCTATCTTCCTGTCGCTTTGGATTCACTTCTCCTCCGGTCCTACCTTTCAGAAAGTGGTTGTTTTTCTGTTTCCAGAATTGCTGTTCTTCTTCTCTTCGATCTGCCGATGGATTTTCAGGTGTTTGCAATCTTTAGATAAGCTATCTAGCTGATCTCCGGCTAGCTGAAGCAGTCTCAGCCTGCTACTTCTCCGCCATCTTGACTCCTCCCCCCTAATGCTATCATTCTTAATTCATAATTTCAATACAGAGAATTTTATTCTTCCAACAAGTCATTTTGTGAAAATTTACTATGTTGGGCAGCTCACTTACTACAAAAAAATTTAGACAATAGGGAACACACTTCATGAAACTATAATTTATTCAGGAAAAAAAGAAGACATGGTCATGAAGAGCTAAAATTGGCATTCAAAGTCATCAGCAGGAGGTGAGAAAGGTGAGTGAAGTACTGTGGCAATTTGGGAGACAGATGATTTCTGGAATAAATCTCTAGAAAAACTTCCCACCAGTATCATATGAGGCCATCTTTGATCCATGGTGGCTGAGCAGTATTTGAACAAGCAGGAATGAGGAAAGCATTGGAGGCCAGGGAAAGTGGGAGCAAAGCCAGGGGCAAGATGGTGTAGGTTCTAGAGAAGTCAGTAGTTATCTTACAGATGACAAGACATTCTATTTATTGGAAATATGTGGGTGGGCTGAAGTTACAGGGTTGTTGCTGTTATTAATTTTACTTCTATTTTTTTAAAATATTTTATTTATTTATTTGACAGAGAGAGATCACAAGCAGGCAGAGAGGCAGGCAGAGAGAGAGGGAGAAGCAGGCTCCCCACTGAGCAGAAAGCCTGATGTAGGGCTCGATCCCAGGACCCCAGGATCATGACCTGAGCTGAAGGCAGAGGCTTAACCCTCTGAGCCACCCAGGCACCCCTAATTTTTCTTTTAAACAATATCACATTTCTATATGCTCCAATCTTGAGATTTCATATTCTTGCCAGGAACCTGCTATTCTGTTCTGTTGTTAATTGGGTTTTAAGATGTGCCAGGAAGATACAGGCTCTACTCAAGTGGGACAAACCAAATCACCTTTACATTCCTCCTTCTCAAAAGCTCAAAAATCACTGATGTGTCCATTGTGGTAGAAAGGGAGGAAGGAAAACATTTGTTTCCTAAGAGAACTGAAGTGGCATTGAACATGGCTTCTACTCTAGCTAGCTCCTGTTTAAGTCTTCTGTTGGTCCAGCCTCATGTGAAGTATGAGTTCCCATCAGCAGAAGCAACCCTGCACACCTCCTCCATAGCTTCAGCAGCAGCAGGTGAAACAGTTTTGCCAACCTCCACTGCAGGAACCAGGTGTCCCCAAAAGCAAGGAACCATGCCACCCCAAAGTTCCTGAGCCCTGTAACCCCAAGTTTCCTGACCCATGTCCCTCAACAGTCACTGCAGCACCAGCTCAAGCAGAAGACCAAGTGGAAGTAATGGGGTCCATAGCCAAGCAAGCCCTTGGAGAGCCAATAGCCAGATGCTGAACCTCCTCCTCTGCTTTTGCAGCTAGCATGATGTCACCCTGAGTCATAACCCCTTCTCACTTGCACCTAAAAACATGTGCTATGAAGTTTTTCTTCCCAACACTCTAAGCCCCTGAGCCTCTGATTTAGGCTGTACCTGATAAGGTCTTGGTGCCTTAGAGCCTCAGTTCCAACTGTTCAGGATTCATCTGAAAAAGTACAGGGAGGTGATAACAAGAGGATCAGCTCTGTTCTTCCCCCATTAAATGCATTTTCAATTTCATTCCTAATTATGTACAGTGGTCTGACCCAATGCCTTCCTTTCCTTTGTGAAGTAGGACCTATATACAGGTTAGTAGGACCTATATACAGGCCTCACTCAGAGGCATTTGGTCCTGATTGTTTGTGGAGGAGGGTGTGGTTTGCCCCATGAATCCTTCTTGGGCAGGCAATTGGAGGTTGTGCAGAGCCACCAAGAATTTGATGCTTTGGACCTCTAGGATTGGAGCAGGGCTCCTCTTCATCTCAGTGAGTCACATTAGGATCTTGTTTAGTACCTGTCCAAGCTGACTCTGATTTTCTGCCCCCAAATCTAGCTTCCAGATTGCTGACTTATCCAGCTAATTCCCGATCATTTCAAAGGATGTTGTTTCTCTATATATGACTATGCCTCTCATTTACTGATAACCATAATTCAAATTCTCAAATATATCCAAAGACTTGGAGCCTCCACTTGGTTATCTCAACCAATCCTCTTCCATTCACTGAGTGCCCACTCTGTTCCGGAAAGATGATGGAGATTCATGGTGCTTTCTTTGGGCATTTCCAGTCTTCTAGAGAGGTGTACTTCATTTCCTGCTTCACTAGTCACACAAACAAATTGACATACTCATGCATGGTAGTGAGAAAGTCTCCCAGAGTAACAGAAGAGCTCATCCTCTATATCTCCCAAGTGGAAGATGTTCACATCACACACGATATGATAGGAGTCATGAAGAGTGAGGACTATGAAGCCCAACATCTCATCTTCTTAGAGTATAGAAATGTCAACTGTATATTTTTATATATGTGTATATATTCATTTTTTAAAAGTATGTTTCTTTTTTATGTTATTGAAAGAAAAAGCAAATTTTCCTGCAGCAGTATGAAAAGAGACACATTTTCCTAAGAAATAATAAACAAACCATGAGCATTTGGTAGAACTCAAGCAGTTTTGCTATTTTTGATCATAATGTTTTTACCTGATTACATCTTTAAGATTATAGCATCTATTTGAAAATATTCACCCTAAAAGTCTTATGATCCTAAAAGTCTTCTTGTTTAATTGGTAGATAAAGTCTACTGCCATATTCAAGTAAATACTGCTTCCTAGTACCGGAACCAACTAACCAAACAAACAGAAAAATGTGTTTATATCATGCTATGTTTATTTGTCAGCATAGACTAACTGCTATAACAAACATCCTCCCTCCCCCAGTTGTTGCGTCTCAGCCCAGTAGAAGTTATTTCTTACATATGTCCAAATTCAGTATGGGTTGGCCAAGTCTTTGCTCCATTTAGTCATAAAGGGAGCCAGGTTCCTCCCACACGTGGCCTCATCATCATTGAGTGCCTTGCCCTTCTCTTAATTCAGGTACAAGAGCATAGAAATCACCTTGTATGGGGAGACACCTGGAATCAGTGATGATGTACATCCATTCTGTGCATAAGAAGGACTTAGGTGGGGCTTGGTCACATTGTCCTGTATATCCCACAAAGAGATATACTACAAAAAAAGGGTAGTATATCCATGTGCAGAAAAAAAATGGCTCTGGTCGACCCTTCAAGCTCTGCCACAGGCTATGCTTCTGATCCTCAAAATATCCATTTAATCCTTGTGTCTCATAAGCAGAACTTAACCCCCCAAGGAGGGGGGAAAATAAACAAAATCTAGAGTCAAAATCTCAAGTTTATGGGTGATATGAAATTCTCTCTACCATGTCTTCTTAGGGCTCTTACTGATTCAGTAAACTATGAGATAAACAGATGAACCATTTCTTCCTGTTATCCATCATCCAATGGTGACATCGGTACATGAAAGCTAAAGAGAAATTCCCATATGCAAGAAGAAATAGTGGGAGACAAATGATATCAGTAGGCCCTAGTATTCTGACATTTAGCTGTGCAGGCACTGTGAAGGCATTCCCTCCCAGACTCCAACATCCAGAAGTGACAGAAGACCTATGATAAGGTCTTGATTCTGCTCTTTGGAAGGTACTCCTTTTTCCTTCATGGTCCATCATTCTGCTGTTGGTATGATTATTCTTTTTACAAGATCAAATACTAAGTGTGTGTTGTGGATAGTGCTCTCCTTGTTTAAGTAAACTTGGTATCTCACTTTCTAACCAAGTGTGATTTTAAGGCTTTTAGAAACATATTTTGTTTTATATAAAATCCAGTCTGTGGCTACTTTGAAGATATGATTCCTCAAAAACTTCATAGACTGCTAATCTATTTGCTTCCAATCAATTCTATTAGGAGTAACTATATCCAAATTTTTTTCCCCCAGAAAACATTCCTTTTGAAAGATTGATTGGTTGATTGATTTTTAGAAAGAGAGAGAGAGTGGGGAGAGAGGCAGAGGGCGAGGAAGAGAGAGAATCTCAAGCAGACTTCCAACTGAGTGGGGAGCCCTATGTGGGGTTTGATCTTACAACCTTGACATCATGACCTGAGCTGAAATCAAGAGTTGGATGCTCAACCAACTGAGCCACCAAGGCACCCACTTTTCCAGAAAACATTCTTATGCTTATCTTATTTATTCTTATGCTTTTATTTTTTTAAAGATTTTTATTTATTTATTTGAGAGAGAGAGAGAGAGAACATGAGAGGAGAGAGGTCAGCTGGAGAAGCAGACTCCCTGCTGAGCAGGGAGCCTGACACGGGACTTGATCCCAGGACTCCAGGATCATGACCTGAGCCGAATGCAGTCATCTAACCAACTGAGCCACCCAGGCGCCCCCTCTTATTCTTTTCTTAATGTTTGTCAACTGTAGCTTCTCTGACACTATTTGGAAAAATAAACTGAAGTGGTAGCATATTAAACCTTAATCTAATCTTGGCTGCAAACCTGAATATTAATCCTCTCAAAACCACTCTTAATTTTATCTTTTTCTATTAAGTATCTAAAAGTAACTGACTTTTCCAACTTTCCAGATTCCTGATTTCCCCCCATTCCCTTGTATTCCTGTTTGAGAAAAGAAAATAAACTCAATTTTTCTTTTTTTAAATGACTTTATTGAAATATAACTCACATCAATGAAATTTACCCTTTTCTAAAAAAATATGTTTCAAGACTGACAGTCACCAACTTACAATGTGACAAGTTTTTTATTTTACAGTGGTGCAAAAGCCATAACGTATTCAGTAGAAACCATCCCTCAAATCTTGAATTTGGATCTTCTTCTGGGCTAGAGAAATCCAGCACCTACTCTCTTGTGATGTTGGTCAATAGCAGTCGGAGTTCGTAGTCAGCCATGTAATCACAAGAGTCAACACCAACACACTGACAACATGCTGCATGCATATGACCATTCTGTTTTTCATTTGTACAGTGTTCAATAAATTACAATATCTACAACAATTTACTATAAAATAGTCTTTGAAAATAGAACTGCCCTATGACCCAGCAATTGCACTATTGGGTATTTACCCTAAAGATACAAACGTAGTGATCCAAAGGGGCACATGCACCCGAATGTTTATAGCAGCAATGTCCACAATAGCCAAACTATGGAAAGAACCTAGATGTCCATCAACAGATGAATGGATCAAGAAGATGTGGTATATATACACAATGGAATACTATGCAGCCATCAAAAGAAATGAAATCTTGCCATTTGCGACAACATGGATGGAACTAGAGCGTATCATGCTTAGTGAAATAAGTCAATCAGTGAAAGACAACTATCATATGATCTCCCTGATATGAGGAAGTGGTGATGCAACATGGGGGCTTAAGTGGGTAGAAGAAGAATTAATGAAACAAGATGGGATTGGGAGGGAGACAAACCATAAGTGACTCTTAATCTCACAAAACAAACTGAGGGTTGCTGGGGGGAGGGGCTTTGGGAGAAGGGGGTGGGATTATGGACATTGGGGAGGGTATGTGCTTTGGTGAGTGCTGTGAAGTGTGTAAACCTGGTGATTCACAGACCTGTACCCCTGGGGATAAAAATATATGTTTATAAAAAAAAATTTTAAAAAAATAGTCTTTGTGTTAGATGATTTGTCCAACTGTAGACTCATATAAATGTTTTACACATGTTTAAGGTAGGCTGGTCTAAGCTATGATGTTCAGTAGGTTAGGTATATTAAATGTATTTTCAACTTATAGCATTTTCAGTTTATGAACAGTTTATTAGAATACAACCCCATCATAAGTTAAGGAAGGCTTGTAGTTATTTCTTTTTTGTTTTGTTTTTAAGATTTATTTATTTATCCTAGAGAGAGAGAGAGCACCCATGTGAGTGGGAGGAGGGGCAGAGGGAGAGAGACAGAAGCTCCAGCCAACTCCCTGCTGAGCATGGAACCTAACACAGGGCTCAATCCCATGACCTCAAGATCCCCACCTGGGCCAAACTCAAGAGTCAATGCTCAACCAACAGAGCCACCCAGATGCCTGGAAGGTCTGTACATTTGTACAGTAATCATCAATGTCTAATTTCAAAATACTTGGATTTCTCCATATGGATAAACTGTCACTTTCCCCCAAGCCCTTGGGAAATATTAGCCTACTTTGTGTCTCTATATCTTTGCCTATTCTGGACACTTCCTGTAATGGCATATTTGGACTTCTGTGTGAGATTCTTTAACTTATCATAATCTTTTAAAAATTAATCCATGTTGTAGCATGTATTAGTATTTCAAATAATATTATATTGCCAAATAATATTACACCACTTGGACATACCACATTCTTCAGCAGGTGTGCATTTGGGTTGTTTCCATTTTTTACCCATTATGAATATTGTTGTTATGAATATGAATGTGCAAATTTAATGTGAATATATGTTTTCAATTTGCTTAGATATATAGCTAAGAGTGGAATTGTTGTGTCATATAGTAACTCTATGCTTCACCTTTGGAGGAACTTCCAAAATGTTTCCAAACCAGCTGCACAATTTTCCATTCCCAATAACAATGTACAAGAGTTCTAACTTCACATCTGCAGTGACACTTCTTATTGTCTTTTAATTATAGCCATCCAAGTGGACATAAAGTGGTATTGTGTTATGGTTTTAATTGGTTTGCATTTCTATAGCAAGTAATGATGGAAAACATCTTTTCATGTACTTATTACTTACTATCCATTTGTGTAGCATCTTTAGAAAAATATCTATTCAAAGTCTTGGCCCACTTTTAATTATACTATTTTTCATTTTATTGTTGTGTTCTAAGTGTTCTTTATATACTCTGGAAAAAATGATTTACAAATATTTCTTATTCTATGGGTTGTCTTTCACTCTCTCAGTGGTGTCCTTTAAAGCACAAAAATTTTTAAGTTTTCCAAGGTCTTATTTATCTCTTTTTTCTTTCCTTTTGTCACTTGTGGGTTTGGAGTCATAGCTAAGAAACCATTGCCTAATTTGAAGCAATAAAGATTCAAACTTACATTTTTTAAGAGTTTCATAGTTGTTGGATTTACATTTAGATCTATGGTCCATTTTGAGTTCATTTTTGTGCATAGTATGAGGTACTGTCCAATTTTATTATTTACATATGGATATCCAATGGTCCCAACACTATTTGTTGAAAGACTATACTTTCCCTCATTGTATTCTTCTGTCACTTTTGTCAAAAATAATTAACCATAAATGTAAAGATTTGTTTCTGGACTTTCTCCTTACATAGTATCACATTGTCTTGAGTACTGTAACTTTGTAGTAAGTTTTAAAGCTGGGGGAAGTATGAATCCTCCAATTCACTGTTTCTTTTTCGAGACTGTATTGACTAGTTGGGTCCCTTACATTTCCTTTTGATATTTAGGACCTGCATATCAATTTCTGCAAAAGTGGTATCTAAGGGATTTTGATAGGAATTGTGTTGAGTCCATTGATCAAATTTGGGGAGCATTGCCATCTTAACAATATTAAGTCTTCCAAACCATGAACACAGAAAATCTTTTCATTTATTTATATATATATTTTTTCATTTCTTTCAATAATGTTTATAGTTTTCTGTGTACAAGTATGGCACTTCTTTTATTGATTTTATTCTTAAATGTTTTATTCTTTGTGATGTTATTGTGAAAATAATTGTTCTATTTTCACTTTCAGCTGTTCATTATGTACAGAAATACAAATTGATTTTTTTTTACCTCAGTGTTATATCCAACAATCTTGCTGCACTTTCTCATTAGTTCTAACTGTGTGTGTGTGTGTGTGTGTGTGTGTGTGTGTGTGTGTGTGTGTGAATTTCTTAGGATATTCTACATATGAGATCATACCATCTATGAATAGAAATAGTGTTATATCTTCCTTTCCAACCTAAATGCGTTTTTGGTTAATTGCATAATTTTCTCCTTGTCTAATTCCCCTAACTAAATCCCCAGTACAATGTTTAGTAGTTCAATAGAATGTCAAGAATGCACATCTTTGTCTTATTCCTGATCTTTGTGGGAATTAATCTCGTCTTTCTCCATTAAGCATGATGTTACCTATGGGTTTTTAAGAGATGACTTTTATCAGGTAGAAGATATTTGAAGGTTTTTTTGAGTTTTGTTTTGTTTTGTTTTTAATGATGAAAGGTTGTTGCATTCTGTTGAATGCTTTTTGTGAGTTTATTGAGATAACCATGTGGTTTTTTGTCCTTTATCCTATGAGTATAGTATTTTTGCTATGGTATGTTGGTTGATTCTTTATGTTAAGCTAACTTCGCATTTCTGGGATAAATCCCCTTGCTCATGTTGTATAATCTTTCTCATAAGTTAACGGATTTTATTTGCTCGTGTTTTATTAAGAATCTTTCATGTAGGAGTGCCTGGGTGGTTCAGTGGGTTAAAGCCTCTGCCTTCAGCTCAGGTCATGATCTCCAGGTCCTGGGATCGAACCCCGCATGGAAC
Organism: Mustela erminea; assembly: GCF_009829155.1. Taxonomy (NCBI): domain Eukaryota; kingdom Metazoa; phylum Chordata; class Mammalia; order Carnivora; family Mustelidae; genus Mustela; species Mustela erminea. The sequence continues at coordinate 3,682,243 of NC_045623.1, forward strand.
TCTCTGCTCAGCGGGGAGCCTGCTTCCTCCTCCCTCTCTCTCTCTCTGCCTGCCTCTCTGCCTACTTGTGATCTCTGCCTGTCAAATAAATAAAATCTTAAAAAAAAAAAGAATGTTTTATCTACTTCCTTGGTGTTAGTCATGATCTCACCCTTTTCATTCATAATTTTATTGATTTGGTTCTTCTCTTTTTTTCTTTTGGATTAGTTTGGCCAATGGTTTATCAATCTTTTGATTCTTTCAAAAAACCAACTTCTAATTTCATTGATGCATTCTACTGTATCTCTAGTTTTTATCTCATTGATCTCTGCTCTAATCTTGATTATTTCCCTTCTTGTGTGTGGAGTTGGCTTAATTTGTTGCTGAGTCTCAGGTTACTTAAGGTGTAAAGAGAGCTGGTGCATTTGGGATTTTTCAATTTTTTTGAGCAAGGCTTGGATGGTTATGTATTTCCCCTTAGGACCACCTTTGCCATATCCCATAGATTTTTGGATGGAAGTATCGTGTTGATTTTCCTTGGTTTCCATTAATTGTTCAAGTTTTTATTTGATTTCCTGGTTAATCCAAACATTCTTAAGCAGGGTGGTCTTTGGCTTCCAAGTGTTTGAATTCCTTCCAAACTTTTTCTTGTGGCTGAGTTCTAGTTTCAAAGCACTGTGGTCTGAGAATATTCAGGTAATACTCTCAACCTTTTGGTATCAGTTGACCCCTGATTTGTGACCCAGTATGTGCCTATTGTGGAGAAAGCTCCAAGTTCCCTTGAGAAGAATGAGTATTCTGTTGTTTTATGGTAGAATATTCTGTATATATCTATGAGGTCCATCTGGTCCAATGTGCCATTCAATGCTCTTGTTTCTTTATTGATTTTCTGTTTCAATGATCTATTACTGAAAGTGGCATGTTAAAATCCCCTACTATTAATGTATTCATATCAATATGACTCTTTATCTTGATTAACAATTGTCTTATGTAGTTGGCTGCTCCCATATTGGTGGCATAAATATTTACAAGTGTTAGATCTTCTTGGTGGCTGACCCTTAAGAATGATGTAGTGTCCTTCTGTATCTCTGACTACAGTCTTTAGCTTAAAATCTAATTTATCTGATATGAGAATCACTACTCCAGCTTTCTTTTGAGGCCCTTTGGCATGAAAGATGGTTCTCCATCCCTTCACTTTCAGTCTGGATGTATTATTAGTTTCCAAATGAGTCTCTTGTAGACAACATATGGACAGGTCCTGTGGTTTTATCCAATCTGCAACCCTGTGCCGTTTTATGGGAGTGTTTATGTTGTGTTTATGTTGTTCATGTTGAACAATGTAAATCTCCAGTACAATGTTTTTATTGGTAAGTTTTTATTGACATCATGTTGCCTGTGAAGTCCTTGTTTCTCTAGATTGTCTGTAAATTTCTGTTCTAGGACACTCTTGGGTTCTTTCTTCTTTTATAGAATCCCCCTTAATATTTCTTATAGTGCCAGCTTGGTGGTCACATACTCTTTTAAACCTTGCTGGTCTTGGAAGCTCTTTATCTCTCCATCCATTTTGAATGTCTACCTTCCTGGATAAAGTATTCCTGGCTGCATGTTCTTCTCGTTTAGTGCCCTAAATATGTCTTGTCAGCACTTTCTGGCTTGCCAGGTTTCTGTGGACAGGTCTGACATTATTTTGATGGACCTTCTTCTGTCCATAAGAAATCTCTTCCCTCTAGCTGCTTTCAAAACCTCTTGTCTAAAATCATGATTCATCAGTCTTGCAATCAAGTGCCTTGAGGTCTTTCTAGATTCTTTCATCTTGGATCATCAAAAAGTATTATCAACAGTTATATGCCAAAAAGTTAAGCAACCTAGATGAAATGGATGAATTCCTGGAAACCTATAACCTTCAAAAACTGAATTGGGAAGAAATTGACAACATGAATAGACCAATATCTAGTAACGAGATTGAAGCAGTGATCAAAAAACTCCCAAAAAACAAGAGCTCAGGACCTGACAGTTTCCCTGGAGAATTCTACCATTCAAAGAAGAAATAATGCCAATTCTCCTGAAACTGTTTCAAAAAATAGAAACAGAAGGAAAACTTCTAGACTCTTTCTATGAAGCCAGCATTACCCTGATCCCCAAACCAGGCAAAGACCCCACCAAAAAGGAGAATTTCAGGCCAATATCCCTGATGAATATGGATGCCAAGATTATCAATAAGATCCTAGCTAATAGGACCCAACAGTACATTAAAAAGGTTATCAACCATGACCAGGTGGATTTATCCCTGGGATGCATGGGTGGTTCAACATTCACTAATCAATCAGTGTGATAGAACAAATCAATAAGAGAAGAGAGAAGAACCACATGGTCCTCTCAATTGATGCAGAAAAGCATTAGACAAGATACAGCATCCATTCCTGTTTAAAAGGATTCAAAGTATAGGGATAGAGGGAACATTCCTCAACTTTATAAAATCTATCTATGGAAAACCCACAGCGAATATCATCCTCAATGGGAAAAAACTGACAGCCTTCCCTTTGAGATCAGGAACATGGCAAGGATGTCCACACTTGCCACTGTTGTTCAACATAGTATTAGACATCCTAGCTACGGCAATCAGAAAACAAAAAGAAATAAAAGGTATTCAAATTGGCAAAGAAGAAGTCAACTCTATCTCTTCACAGATAACATGATACTATATATGGAAAACCCAAAAGACTCCACCCCCAAACTACTAGAACTCACAGCATTTTGGTCATGTGACAGGATACAAAATCACTGTACAGAAATCAGTTGCTTTCTTATACACTAACAATGAAAATATAGAAAAGGAAATTAGAGATTGATACCATTTACTATAGCCCCAAGATCTGTAAGACACCTGGGAATAAACTTAACCAAAGAAGTAAAAGATCTATATTTGAAGAACTACAGAACACTCATGAAATAAATCGAAGAAGACACAAAAAGATGGAAGACCATTCCATGCACATGGATCAGAAGAATAAACATTGTTAAAATATTTATTAGAGAATCTAATTAGAGAAATCTATACTTTCAATGCCATCCTGATCAAAATTGCACTGGCATTTTTCAAAGAGTTGGAACAAACAATCCTAAAATTTGTATGGAACCAGAAAAGACCCTGAATCACTAAGGAAAAGTTGAAAAAGAAAAACAAAACTGGGGCCATCACATTGCCTAATTTCAAGCTTTACTACAAAGCTGTGATCACCAAGACAGCATGGTACTGGCACAAAAACAGACACATAGACCAGTGGAACAGAGTAAAGAGCCCAGATATGGGCCCACAACTCTATGGTCAAATAATCTTTAACAAAGCAGGAGAAAAATACAGTGGAAAAAAGTCTCTTCGGTAAATGGTGTTGGGAAAATTGTACAGCTATGTATAGGAGAATGAAACTCTACCATTTTCTTACACCATACACAAAGATAAATTCAAAATGGATAAAAGACCTCAACATGAGGCTGGAATCTACCAAAATCCTAGAAAAAATAGACAGTAACCTCTTCGACATCAACCACAGCAACTTCCTTCAAGATATGTCTCCAAAGACAAAGGAAACAGAAGTGAAAATGAAGTTTTGGGATTTCATCAAGATAAAAAGCTTCTGTGCAACAAAAGCAAAACAAAGGCCTGATATCTAAGATCCATAAAGAACTCCTCAAACTCAACACTCAAAAAAAAACAGATAATCACATCAAAAAAAAAATGGGCAGAAGACATGAACAGACACTACTCCAAACAAGACATAAAAATGGCAAACAGACACCTGAAAAAAATATTCATCATCATTAGACATCAGGGAGACTCAAATCAAAACCACATTGAGATAGCATCTTATGCTATTTAGAATGGCCAAAATTAATAAGACAGTAGATAACAAAGTGTTGAGAGGATGTGGAGAAAGAGGACCCCTCTTACACTGTTGATGGGAATTCAAGTTGGTGCAGCCACTTTGGAAAACAATGTGGAGATTACTTAAGAAATTAAAAATAAAGGTACCTTATGACCCTGCAATTTCAATACTGGGTACTTAGCCCAAAGATACAGATTTAATGAAAAGAAGGACCATCTGTTCCTCAATGTTCATAGAAGCAATAACCACAATCACCAAACTTTGGAAAGAGCCAAGATGCCCTTCAATGGATGAATGGATAAAGAAGATATAGTCCATATATACAATGGAGTATTATGCCTCCATCAGAAAGGATGAATACCTAACTTTTGTATCAACATGGATGGAATTGCACCTGTATAGCTCAGTGGGTTGAGGCCTCTGCCTTTGGCTCAGGTCATGATCCCAGGGTCCTGGGATCAAGCCCCACATTGGGGTCTCTGCTCAGCAGGGAGCTTGCTTCCTCCTCTCTCTCTGCCTGCTTCTCTGCCTACTTGTGATCTCTGTCTGTCATATAAATAAATAAAATCTTAAAAAAAACATAGATGGAACTGGAGGAGATTATGCAGTGTGAAATAAGTCAAGTGGAGAGAGTTAATTATCGTATGGTTTCAGTTACTTGTGGAGCATAAGGAATAACATGGAGGACATCAAGAGAAGGAAAGAAAAAGTGAATTGGGGGAAATCAGAGGGGTGGGTGAACCATGAGAGACTGTGGACTCTGAGAAACAAACTGTGGGTTTAGAGGGGAAGGGAGGTCGGGGGATGGGTGAGCCTGCTGGTGGGTATTAAGGAGGATACATATCACATGGAGCACTGGGTGCTGTTCATAAACAATGAATCTTGGATCACTGAAAACATTAAATAAAATTTTAAAAACTAATTATGTACTGTACAGTGGCTAACTAAATAAAATTGTATAACAATAAATAAATAAATAAATAAATAAATAAATCTGAAATGTATTTGCTTTTGAGCAGATACTTATGCAGACAGGGTGAAGGCTTCATTTCTGTTGGCACAACTGAGTGTCTACAGAGGTGGTTACTGCAATCTAGAAAGAGAAAGGGCATTTGCATTGTGAGTGCTTCCATGAGACTATATACTTTGGACATAGGAAGGAGAAACCAAGACCTGTGTCTTGGGAAATCTTAAAAAAAAAAAAAAAAAAAAAAAAAAACAAACCTTCCATCAACATTAACAGGAGGAGCTTTCCTGCACTGTGAACAAGTCAAAGCCCAGCTAATGAGATGATCCTTCATTACTTCAATTCCAAGAGTGTTCATTGATCTCAAAATACGATTATTATGAAATTACCAAGCTCTTCCTCTCTTCCTTTTTAACATCTGATCACCAATTTGTCTTTCATTGGCAAAATTGCTTTCATCATAACATTTACCACAGAAAATTCCATTCTTCTTTAAAAGAAAAAAATGTTGGCTGGTTAAAAAAGAACCTCAGAAGAACATGTTATTCTCCTTTTTTTTTTAATTATTATCATTATATTCAAAATAGCACATTGTTTCATTTTTATTATGAACTGTGTATCCTCTTTCTTTTTTTTATTATGTTAGTCACTATACATCATTTGTTTTTCATGTAGTGTTCCATGATTCCTTGTTTGCATGTAACACCTAGTGCTCCATGCAATCCGTGCCCTCCTTAATACCCATCACTGACCTAAACCATCACCACCCTCACCACCCAGCAAAACCCTCAGTTTGTTTGCCAGTGTCCATAGTCTCTCATGGTTCATCTCCCAATTCATAATATTCTTATCAGTTCCTTAAAAACCTTTTTTCAACATTCTGTCCCTTGAAGATCCCATTAGGGATCTAAATAAGCTTCCTTGGGAAAGGGCCCAACTACTACTCCAAGAGAATTGCTGAGCCCCAGATTCTGGCCTCAAAGGGCTTGTGATTTAATGTACAAGGCTGAAATTCCACGGAATACTGTGTCTTAAATTTCATAGAGTAGAAGAGAATCCTTTTGTCTCACTCAATTTACACCCCAAATCCTCTCCTTTTAACTTCTTATTCTTTTTCTCATGTGAACTTTAACAAAATATACTATAAAATAAGCCAAAATAATATATAACACTCTCCATTTAGCAACTTCCATATATTAGATAAGGATAATTTATAATTATTAATTATTAATCATTTATAATAGTCATTAATTATTTATAATAGTCTTTTTCTTCCACCAGAATGATTTTAAATAACATCAGCATGCCTCAAATAGAAATGATCCTGGGAAATCATATTCACCTGTTTTTTTAGAGCAGATGGTGATTGAGTATTCATGTAATGTTATTTTTTTTTTAATTTTTAAAAATTTTTAACATATACTGTATTATTAGCTCCAGGGGTACAGGTCTGTGAATCGCTAGGTTTACACACTTCAAAGCACTCACCATAGCACATACCCTCCCCAATGTCCATAACCATGTAATGTTATTTTTGAGGTACCTGGCCCACCCTAGGTATCTCTCCAACTCATACTTACAGCCCATTCTTCCTCAGGCTGCTTCCTCTTCAGTCTCAGTGCCCAGGGTTGCATCTGTTTCACAGACTAGTTTTAAAGGGCAAAGGCCATAAGGTTGGGTCTGGCCACGCACAGGTGGCCAATGAAACTGTAACACACAGAAAAAGTTGCACAGTCATGCTAGGTGACCAATTGAATTACAATTTACCCTAGTAGACATTTGAACCAGCCTATCACCTTGGTCAGGATGCAAAAATCACAAGGAGAACCTAGAGTGCCAGCCCTGGGTTGGGGCTTGGCAACATGAAGGCAGAAGGTCTTGGGGTTCTGGCAAATCCAAAATATAGCCACAATGGTGTAAGCTTTGCTGAAACTACACTTCCAAATTTAGAGTATTATCTGTGTTCCATTCAGAGGAATGTGGCATGTGAAAATATGGTGCTGGTAGTCAATCTTGGGGGGTGTTCATATGTCTCTAACAAAGTTGAAGGAAAATTTTTTCAGTGTCACTGAATCTCACTTTGTACATACATCATGCCCTGGGTGTCCTGACTCCAGGAATAAAATAAGTTCCAAAATGCACAAAACCTACAAAAACTGTAAAATGATATTTTATGTTCACACACAGACACATACATGCCTGAGTGTGGATTTATAAGGGAAACAGGTATAGCAGAATGAAGAGGTCTAATGCCTGCCAGACTGGGTGTATGTTTACTCTTTCCAAACTTAGACTATAAGTCCATCAAAGCAAGGAATTTCATGTTTAATATTGTCTATTCATTGAATATCTTCTCTTTATATACCCCACAAGTCAAATACAGAGACACTGTACCACCACCTCTAAATGTACTCTCCGGAGGGCAGAGCTGAGAACTTGTTCATCTCTAACTGATATATCCATGTGACCTAGAATACAATTTGAAAACTAAGACACTGAATAAAGGTTTAGTGAATTAATTCATGAATGATGTAATATATTTTTCTCCCCTCGTACTCAGAAATAACCTTATTGGAATTTACTTGATCAACTGAAAAGACCAAAACTCTTTCCTAGAATGTACTGTTCCAAAAGGAGAAGAAATACAAGCAAGGCAAAGAAAGAACAACCATTCCCCTTGCTCTTCAGGTGAGCTCAGACAGGGAAGAAACACTGAACCATCTAAGCTCCCACTCAGGAAAACAGGTACCTGACACCATCCCATGCCAGGAAACAATGTGTTTTATGTAAAATCAGTATTGGTCATGATGGCTAGGAATAAAGCTGCCACTCTCAACAGGTAAAGAACAAGAAACTATATACCACAGCATCATAATTGAATACATAATGAGTGGGCCAAAGACTCTTGGACACACCAAGGGAGTTTCCCTAACAGAAAAGGACTCCTCATATCCTCATAGCACTCCTAAAAACATAATTTCTTAAAGAAAGGCCTGACTTCTATCCAGAATTTGTGAATCAGTTTCTTAAAGCTGAATCACAGTGACATGAACACAGCTCCCCAAAATGGCTGCTGTCCATGACAATGAAGATACCACTGTGTCTTCAAGTTTAGTGCCCCAAATCCTTCAGAGCAAAAGGCTATTGCCAACCTGGTCCCTAAAGATACATGAACATATCCTGGGGCACTAAGTCAGCTGAAGGAGCAGGTGTTATCCAGCGAAGATCCCACAGGTGACTGCTACAATGGCCCAGCCAGTGTTGGTTCCTGAGACCTGAGACCTTCACCAACACCTCCTCTTTGGCTGACATGGAGCTCCTCATGACCAGCTGCCTTGGAAGAGGGGATGCCCACACTGGATTCACAAATGGTCAGCTCAGTAAGCAAGTAGGGGCCAAAAAAGAATTTCTGCATCACAATAACCCCTCCAAGTTGGGCCCAAATACAGAGGTGAGGGGAAACTCTTCTTAGCAGAGAATGAGAAATAGAAGGCAATGGAATCTAGGTGTTGATAAATGTAAATAAATGCTCACAGTATGTTAATAATGATGTGTGAGGTTTAAAATTTATGTATTATTAAATTACATGACAACAATAACTCAAGAACCTGGAGTTAAGTTAGCAAAAGTAAAGCATTCAAGGTTCCCGCTGTTTTCTGAGAAAGAGTATACTCATGATTATACTGATTATAAGTCAAGGACATTTGTTATGATTTCTATAGTGCTTTTTAAAAGAATTATTTAAAAATTCTACTAGCCATTGGGAAGGGAGGAATAATAACGGTCAATCTAAAAAGAGGCAAGAGAGGAAATATAAATGGGTATCAGATGTAGAAGAGGAGTTTCACTTCCACTGACACTGTAGAAACCTGGCTTATCTGAGTCAGACCTCAGAGAAGTGAGTCAGACCTCAGAGAAGGAAGTCAGAAGCTATACACTGATTGAGAAGAACTCAACTAAAATGTATACCAACTTTTCCAAGACTGAGTATGAGTGAGCCTGATAGTATGGGGGCGCCAGGTGGCTCAGAAACTGGACTTCACTCCCACTTGAATGTTCTTCTTCCTGTTTATCCACTGTGTGCTTGTGATAAATGATGGCAATGGGGAAGTGAAGCAGAGAATGTCTCCCTCAGTGATACTGACATAGGGGAGGGGAACAACCATCACTGTAAAGGTACAATGTCCCGCTAAGACCTTTCTCCTCCTTGGAAAACAAGAACCTTAAGGTACTGGGAAAGGGCAGCAAACTCTGTTGTCCCAAGTGCACACATAAAGACCCATTGTGGCTGGGGAAAAAAAAATAGAAGGAAAAGATTCTCCACTCCCAGAGGAGATTGAGGAAATGTCTTACATCCAAATTCCTATACCAATATCATTAGAACTATCATCATAATCATCACCATTATTAGAGATATTCACTAGGTGAGGGCAGAAATTCTTTCTCACATAAGAGCTAATATCAGGAAGAGTTTGATCACCACAAGAAGGAGGTACAGGATCACTGAGAAAGCCCTATACTCAAGACACAGGCTCTTGAGGCTTACCTGACACTGAGGAAGAACCAGGACAACAGACAATGCCCTTCAGCCCCACCAAGTAACACCCAGCTGTCATCTACACTAGAGGAGATAAAAGCTCAGAAAGAGACCACCTCTGTGGTTTAAGTGCACCAGAAAGACCCAAAGCTGAGGGTGGAGTAGGAAAATTAAGGAGACCTTCCATACTCCCAGCCACCACCTTAGAAAAATTTGGGATAGGATACAATTAGGATAATTTGAAACCTGTGGTTCACAGACATAACCATAAAAACAAAAAATCCTTGATTCACCTCAACTCCTTAGTAAATGGATTCACTCACCATACTAACAGGCTAACAGAAGAGGCATGCCATTTTTCGGACATAAAAACTGCTTACTTCAGACAATAAAAAAAGATTTTTCAAAAATAAGAAAAGATCAAGCTATCAGGAAATATAACAATTATTTTATTTTACTTTTAAAAAAAAATTCTATTTAAATTCAATTTAATTAACATATATTGTATTATTAGTATCAGAGGTAGAATTTAGTGATTTATCAGTCGTATACAACACCCAGTGCTCATCACATCACTTGCCATCCTTAAATGCCCATCACCCAGCTGCTCCATCCCCCCACCCACCACCCCTCCAGCAAACCTCAGTTTGTTTAATATGGTTAAGAGTCTCTTAACTGTGTAAGACTGATGAATCACAGACCTGTACCCCTGAAACAAATAATATAGTATATGCTTATTTTTTAAAAGTCTCTTATGGTTTGCTTCCCTCTCTGTTTTTATTGTATTTTATTTTTTCATTTTTTCCATTTCATGTTTTTAAAAATGCATGTAGAAACAAATAATACACTATATGTTAATAAAAAAAATAAAATGCATGTAGAACTTTTGTTTTGTTTTGTTTTTAAATGACCACATGGCTGGCATAAGCTAAGTCTCAAAATGTTAAAGCTTGATTCATTCAGAATGTTATATAACCATTTAGAATAAAGCTAGAAACTTAAAAAATAAAATATAACTAGAAAATCCTCAATTGTTTGGAAGTACAGTAATACACTTCTAAGTAACCCCTGAGTCAAAGAAAGAATCACAGTGGAATTTATTTTTTTTTAATTTTAGCTGAATAATAGTAAAATTAAAGCATAGCGAGATTTATGAAACACAACTAAGTAGTGACTAAAGAGAAATATATACCTATAAATGATAATATAGATCAACGAAGCAGGAAAATCAATAATCAAAGTTTGTGTGCAGTGTCAGCAATACACTAGCATTCTTTGAAGCTAGTAAAGGAGCAGCAAGTTAAACACCAGCAAAGAAGAACAGAGGAAATTAACAAAGACACAAACTGATTGCTTGAAAAGACTTGCTTATCTGATAGGCTTCCACGAAAACTAATCAGTAAAAACAGAAGAAAGCACACATTGCTAATGTTGGAAATGAAAAAGAAAACAGATCTTAAAAATGTAGGAAGATATTGTACACCCCATGAGCTGAATCTAGCCTGCTACCTGTTTTTTAAAACTTAAAAAAATATTTTTGTAAGTACAATTCTTTTTTTTTATGGAAGTTTTATTTATTTATTTTTTTAATAATTTTTTATTTTTTATAAACATAATTTATATCCCCAGGGGTACAGGTCTGTGAATCACCAGGTTTACACACTTCACAGCACTCACCAAAGCACATACCCTCCCCAAGGTCCATAATCCCACCCCCTTCTCCCAAAGCCCCTCCCACCAGCAACCCTCAGTTTGTTTTGTGAGATTAAGAGTCACTTATGGTTTGTCTCCCTCCCAATCCCATCTTGTTTCATTGATTCTTCTCCTACTCACTTAAGCCCCCATGTTGCATCACCACTTCCTCATATCAGGGAGATCATATGATAGTTGTCTTTCACTGATTGACTTATTTCACTAAGCATGATACGCTCTAGTTCCATCCATGTTGTCGCAAATGGCAAGATTTCATTTCTTTTGATGGCTGCATAGTATTCCATTGTGTATATATACCACATCTTCTTGATCCATTCATCTTTTGATGGACATCTAGGTTCTTTCCATAGTTTGGCTATTGTGGACATTGCTGCTATAAACATTTGGGTGCATGTGCCCCTTTGGATCACTACGTTTGTATCTTTAGGGTAAATACCCAATAGTGCAATTGCTGGGTCATAGGGCAGTTCTATTTTCAACATTTTGAGGAACCTCCATGATGTTTTCCAGAGTGGCTGCACCAGCTTGCATTCCCACCAACAGTGTAGGAGGGTTCCCCTTTCTCCGCATCCTCGCCAGCATCTGTCATTTCCTGACTTGTTGATTTTAGCCATTCTGACTGGTGTGAGGTGATATCTTATTGTGGTTTTGATTTGTATTGCCCTGATGCCGAGTGATATGGAGCACTTTTTCATGTGTCTGTTGGCCATCTGGATGTCTTCTTTGCAGAAATGTCTGTTCATGTCCTCTGCCCATTTCTTGATTGGATTATTTGTTCTTTGGGTGTTGAGTTTGCTAAGTTCTTTATAGATTCGGGACACTAGTCCTTTATCTGATATGTCGTTTGCAAATATCTTCTCCCATTCTGTCAGTTGTCTTTTGATTTTGTTAACTGTTTCCTTTGCTGTGCAAAAGCTTTTGATCTTGATGAAATCCCAGTAGTTCATTTTTGCCCTTGCTTCCCTTGCCTTTGGCGTTGTTCCTAGGAAGATGTTGCTGCGGTTGAGGTCAAAGAGGTTGCTGCCTGTGTTCTCCTCAAGGATTTTGATGGATTCCTTTCGCACATTGAGGTCCTTCATCCATTTTGAGTCTATTTTTGTGTGTGGTGTAAGGAAATGGTCCAATTTCATTTTTCTGCATGTGGCTGTCCAATTTTCCCAGCACCATTTATTGAAGAGGCTGTCTTTTTTCCATTGGACATTCTTTCCTGCTTTGTCGAAGATTAGTTGACTGTAGAGTTGAGGGTCTATTTCTGGGCTCTCTATTCTGTTCCATTGATGTATGTGTCTGTTTTTGTGCCAGTACCATGCTGTCTTGATGACGACAGCTTTGTAATAGAGCTTGAAGTCCGGAATTGTGATGCCACCAACGTTGGCTTTCTTTTTCAATATCCCTTTGGCTATTCGAGGTCTTTTCTGGTTACATATAAATTTTAGCATTATTTGTTCCATTTCTTTGAAAAAGATGGATGGTACTTTGATAGGAATTGCATTAAATGTGTAGATTGCTTTAGGTAGCATAGACATTTTCACAATATTTATTCTTCCAATCCAGGAGCATGGAACATTTTTCCATTTCTTTGTGTCTTCCTTAATTTCTTTCATGAGTACTTTATAGTTTTCTGAGTATAGATTCTGTGCCTCTTTGGTTAGGTTTATTCCTAGGTATCTTATGGTTTTGGGTGCAATTGTAAATGGGATTGACTCCTTAATTTCTCTTTCTTCTGTCTTGCTGATGGTGTAGAGAAATGCAACTGATTTCTGTGCATTGATTTTATATCCTGACACTTTACTGAATTCCTGTATAAGTTCTAGCAGTTTTGGAGTGGAGTCTTTTGGGTTTTCCACATATAGTATCATATCATCTGCGAAGAGTGATATTTGACTTCTTCTTTGCCAATTTGGATGCCTTTAATTTCCTTTTGTTGTCTGATTGCTGAGGCTAGGACCTCTACTACTATGTTGAATAGCAGTGGTGATAATGGACATCCCTGCCGTGTTCCTGACCTTAGCGGAAAATCTTTCAGTTTTTCTCCATTGAGAATAATATTTGCGGTGGGTTTTTCATAGATGGCTTTGATGATATTGAGGTATGTGCCCTCTATCCCTACACTTTGAAGAGTTTTGATCAGGAAGGGATGCTGTACTTTGTCAAATGCTTTTTCAGCATCTATTGAGAGTATCATATGGTTCTTGTTCTTTCTTTTATTGATGTGTTGTATCACATTGACTGATTTGCAGATGTTGAACCAACCTTGCAGCCCTGGAATAAATCCCACTTGGTCGTGGTGAAGAATCCTTTTAATGTACTGTTGAATCCTATTGGCTAGTATTTTGTTGAGTATTTTCGCATCTGTGTTCATCAAGGATATTGGTCTAGAGCTCTCTTTTTTGGTGGGATCCTTGTCTGGTTTTGGGATCAAGGTGATGCTGGCCTCATAAAATGAGTTTGGAAGTTTTCCTTCCATTTCTATTTTTTGGAACAGTTTCAGGAGAATAGGAATTAGTTCTTCTTTAAATGTTTGGTCGAATTCCCCCGGGAAGCCGTCTGGCCCTGGGCTTTTGTTTGTTTGGAGATTTTTAAGGACTGTTTCAATCTCCTTACTGGTTATGGGTCTGTTCAGGCTTTCTACTTCTTCCTGGTTCAGTTGTGGTAGTTTGTATGTTTCTAGGAATGCATCCATTTCTTCCAGATTGTCAAATTTGTTGGCGTAGAGTTGCTCATAGTATGTTCTTATAATAGTTTGTATTTCTTTGGTGTTAGTTGTGATCTCTCCTCTTTCATTCATGATTTTATTTATTTGGGTCCTTTCTCTTTTCTTTTTCATAAGTCTGGCCAGGGTTTATCAATTTTATTAATTCTTTCAAAGAACCAGCTCCTAGTTTCGTTGATTTGCTCTATTGTCTTTTTGGTTTCTATTTCATTGATTTCTGCTCTGATCTTTATGATTTCTCTTCTCCTGCTTGGCTTAGGGTTTCCTTCTTGTTCTTTCTCCAGCTCCTTTAGGTGGAGGGTTAGGTTGTGTACCTGAGACCTTTCTTGTTTCTTGAGAAAGGCTTGTACTGCTATATATTTTTCTCTCAGGACTGCCTTTGTTGTGTCCCACAGATTTTGAAACGTTGTATTTTCATTTTCATTTGTTTCCATGATTTTTTTCAATTCTTCTTTAATTTCCCAGTTGACCCATTCATTCTTTAGAAGGATGCTGTTTAGTCTCCATGTATTTGGGTTCTTTTCAAACTTCCTTTTGTGGTTGAGTTCTAGCTTTAGAGCATTGTGGTCTGAAAATATGCAGGGAATGATCCCAATCATTTGATACCAGTTGAGTCCTGATTTAGGACCGAGGATGTGATCTATTCTGGAGAATGTTCCATGTGCACTAGAGAAGAATGTGTATTCTGTTGCTTTGGGATGAAATATTCTGAATATATCTGTGATGTCCATCTGGTCCAGTGTGTTGTTTAAGGCCTTTATTTCCTTGCTGATCTTTTGCTTGGATGATCTGTCCATTTCAGTGAGGGGAGTGTTAATGTCCCCTACTATTATTGTATTATTGTTGATGTGTTTCTTTGATTTTGTTATTAATTGGTTTATATAGTTGGCTGCTCCCACGTTGGGGGCATAGATATTTAAAATTGTTAGATCTTCTTTTTGGACAGACCCTTTGAGTATGATATAGTGTCCTTCCTCATCTCTTATTATAGTCTTTGGCTTAAAATCTAATTGATCTGATATAAGGATTGCCACTCCTGCTTTCTTCTGATGTCCATTAGCATGGTAAATTCTTTTCCACCCCCTCACTTTAAATCTGGAGGTGTCTTCGGGCTTAAAATGAGTTTCTTGGAGGCAACATATAGATGGGTTTTGTTTTTTTATCCATTCTGATACCCTGTGTCTTTTGACAGGGGCATTTAGCCCATTAACATTCAGGGTAACTATTGAGAGATATGAATTTAGTGCCATTGTATTGCCTGTAAGGTGACTGTTACTGTATATGGTCTCTGTTCCTTTCTGATCTACCACTTGTAGGCTCTCTCTTTGCTTAGAGGACCCCTTTCAATATTTCCTGTAGAGCTGGTTTGGTGTTTGCAAATTCTTTCAGTTGTTGTTTGTCCTGGAAGCTTTTAATCTCTCCTTCTATTTTCAATGATAGCCTAGCTGGATATAGTATTCTGGGCTGCATGTTTTTTTCATTTAGTGTTCTGAAAATATCATGCCAGCTCTTTCTGGCCTGCCAGGTCTCTATGGATAAGTCAGCTGCCAATCTAATATTTTTACCATTGTATGTTACAGACTTCTTTTCCCTGGCTGCTTTCAGGATTTTCTCTTTGTCACTGAGACTTGTAAATTTTACTATTAGGTGACGGGGTGTGGGCCTATTCTTATTGATTTTGAGGGGTGTTCTCTGAACCTCCTGAATTTTGATGCTTGTTCCCTTTGCCATATTGGGGAAATTCTCCCCAATAATTCTCTCCAGTATACCTTCTGCTCCCCTCTCTCTTTCTTCTTCTTCTGGAATCCCAATTATTCTAATGTTGTTTCGTCTTATGGTGTCACTTATCTCTCAAATTCTCTCCTCGTGGTCCAGTAGCTGTTTGTCCCTCTTTTGCTCAGCTTCTTTATTCTCTGTCATTTGGTCTTCTATATCACTAATTCTTTCTTCTGCCTCATTTATCCTAGCAGTGAGAGCCTCCATTTTTGATTGCACCTCATTAATAGCTTTTTTTA
The DNA here is from genome assembly GCF_009829155.1 of Mustela erminea. Taxonomy (NCBI): domain Eukaryota; kingdom Metazoa; phylum Chordata; class Mammalia; order Carnivora; family Mustelidae; genus Mustela; species Mustela erminea. Next base: position 3,698,051 of record NC_045623.1, read on the forward strand.
TTTCAAGTTGGTTAGATTTTAGTTCTTTTATTTCTCCAGAAAGGGCTTTTATATCTCTCGAGAGGGTTTCTCTCATATCTTCCATGCCTTTTTCGAGCCCAGCTAGAACCTTGAGAATTGTCATTCTGAACTCTAGATCTGACATATTACCAATGTCTGTATTGATTAGGTCCCTAGCCTTCGGTACTGCCTCTTGTTCTTTTTTTTGTGTTGAATTCTTCCGTCTTGTCATTTTGTCCAGATAAGAGTATATGAAGGAGCAAGGAAAATACTAAAAGGGTGGCAACAACCCCAGGAAAATATGCTTTAACCAAATTAGAAGGGATCCCAAATCGTGAGGGGGGAGATAGGGGATAAAAAGAGGCTCAAAAAGGAAGAAAGAAAAAAAAAAAGAAAAGAAAAAAATTTAAAAAAAGAAAACAAATAAGAAAAATATAAAAAAGAAAAAATATATATATTGGATAAACTATTTAAAAAACCTTAAAAAAGAAAAAGGTAAAAGTTAAAAAAAAAATTTACCAGAAGGCGAGAAAAAAACAAAAAATGAAAATGAAAAAAATTAAATTAACTGCAAGACTAAAAATAATCACAGGGAAAAAGCCATGAGTTCCGTGCTTTGCTTTCTCCTCCTCTGGAATTCTGCTGCTCTCCTTGGTATTGAAACCTTACTCCTTGGTAGGTGAACTTGGTCTCGGCTGGATTTCTTGTTGATCTTCTGGGGGAGGGGCCTGTTGTAGAGATTCTCAAGTGTCTTTGCCCCAGGCGGAATTGTACCGCCCTTATCAGGGGCCGGGGTGAGTAATCCGCTCGGGTTTGCTTTTAGGAGCTTTTGTTCCCTGAGCGCTTTTCGTAGAGTTCCGGAGGACGGGAATACAAATGGCAGCCTCCTGGTCTCCTGCCCGGAGGAGCCGAGAGCCCAGGGCCCCACTCCTCAGTGCGCCCTCAGAGAACAGCGCCCAGTTCCTCCCGTCTGCCTGACCTCCGGCCGCGCTCCGAGCTCTCCGAGCCTGCGACCAGTTCAAGGTAACACCGAGCTGTGAGCTTACTGTCGGCTCTGTCTCTGTAGCCGGCTTTCCCGTTCCAATACCCGCAAGCTCTGCGACACTCAGACACCCCGGTCCTTCTGTGACCCTGCCTTCTGTGACCCTGCGGGACCTGAGGCCACGCTGACACCACGTGGGCTTCGTCCCGGTTTAGCCTCTGGAGCGATGTCCCTCAGTGGAACAGACTTTTAAAAGTCCTAATTTTGTGCGCTGTTGCTCCGCCTCTTGCCGGGAGCCGGCCCCTCCCCCCGGGGTCTATCTTCCCGTCGCTTTGGATTCACTTCTCCACTGGTCCTACCTTTCAGAAAGTGGTTGTTTTTCTGTTTCCAGAATTGCTGTTCTTCTTCTCTTCGATCTGCTGATGGATTTTCAGGTGTTTGCAATCTTTAGATAAGCTATCTAGCTGATCTCTGGCTAGCTGAAGTAGTCTCAGCCTGCTACTTCTCCGCCATCTTGACTCTATCTGTAAGTACAATTCTATTGGATGACAGCCACACCTACTCATTTATATATTGTCTATGGCTGCTTTCCTGTTAAGCAGAGTTGAACAGTTACAACAGAGACCAGATTGTCCTCAAAACAAAAACATTTACTAGCTGCTCCTTTATAGAAAGTTTGCCAACTCTGTTGTAAGGAATCATATCCAATAAATTTAAAATGTAGATAAAAATCAACATATTCTTAGAAGATCACAATTTACCAAAAATGATCAAGAAGAAATATAAAATTCTAACAGTTATATAGCTCTAAAGAAATTAAGTCACTAATTAAATTTAAAAAACTGCCAGGATCAAATAACTTCAAAAGAAAATTCTTTCAGACATTTAAGAAATCATATTAATCTTACTTTAATTAATGTGATGAAGAATATCTGTTTAATAAATCCTGTGCAATTGTGAATTGACTAATATTTTCCCTCCAACTTTAAGGATAAGGCAAAGATATCCAATATCACAACTTCTTCAACATTGACTAGAAATTCTGGTGAGTGCAATAAGCAAAATAGACAGTCAAAGGAACAAACAAAAAGAAAAGATGTAAGGATTGAAAAGAAAAAGATGAAAGTTTTGTTATTCACAGAACACCTAATCGTGCACGTAGAATATCCAAAATAATTTACAGTGAAGTCAATTAGAATTAGTAAGTGAATTCATCATGATATACAAGTAGACAACTATAAAAAATTAATTCTGTATATAGGCTATATGGGCCAAGGTCAGACTGCCCCAAAATGTGCCTCTTGGGCATACTGATTATTTTAACCAAAAGTGACTAAAGAGCCAATGCTGGGACACTCAGACTCTCTTACACCTACCTGAAAGCAGGAAATAAATATCCATGTGAAATATACCCTCCCTGTAGCCTGGGTAGAGAGATGCCTTGATCTCTAGAGGTGGGAAATTTAGAGCAGAGAAGGTTTATGAACAACCTTTGTGCCTTTTTACTAATTTACTATCCCTGCCAAAGCTCTGTTTAGAATTCTTTACTAATGGAGGCTCCCAGAGTTAAGGATTTTTTTTTTATTCTGTCAATGCCTCACAGATAAATTTTCTCTTTGTCTGAAAAGTATAAAAACTGCCTGCCTTTGTTATTCCTTTAGATCTAAATTTCATTCCTGGACCTCTGTGTGCACATAATAAAATTTTGTGGTTTTTTCTCCTTTTAACCTGTCTCATGTTGATTCAATCCTTAGTCTAGCTGGAAGGACCTAAAGCATAGAAGATTTTTTTCCCCTACAATACCAATAATTAAATAGAAACTTAAAGACAGATTACTTATAATAACATTGAAAAAATCAAATACTTATGAGTAAATCCAACAAAAGATATGCAACACCTCTTAACTGAAAACTTCAAACTATAATTGAGAGAAATTTTAAAAGATTATGGATTAGGGGCACCTGGCTGGCTCACTGGGTTAAAAGCCTCTGCCTTCAGCTCAGGTCATGATCCCAGGGTCCTGGGATCTAGCCCCACATCAGGCTCTCTGCTTAGTAGGGAGACTGCTTCCTCTTCTCTTTCTTTCTGCCTGCCTCTCTGCCTACTTGTGATCTCTGTCTGTCAAACAAACAAATAAAATCTTAAAAAAAAAAGTTGGTGGATTAGAAGACTCCATATTGTAATGATGTCTATTCTCACATAAATCTATGAATACAACAGACATGTTAGTCAAAAGTCAAGTAAATGGGTGTGTATGTGTGTAAACTGACAACTTGTTTTTATAATATATGGGAATTCAAAAGACCAAGAACTAGCCAATCATTCTTGAAAAAGAACGCGGTTGGAAGATTTACAATGCTATGTATCAAGAATTATTTCAAAGCCACAGTAACTAAGACAACATGATATGAGCACAAGGAAAGACAAAATGACCAATGTAACCACATAGAATCTAGAAATTGGTGAACACACATATGGTCACTTGATTTATTATAGACATGACAGTGAAGCATATGGATAAAGACAGTGTTTTAATGAATGGTTGTGGGTTAATTGATTATTCATATGGAAGGAAATTCATTTTGTTTCAGATCCCATATCATGCATAAAATAAATCCCAGAAGGACTAGTTTTAAATGTGCAAGTTGAGGGGAGCCTGGGTGGATCAGTGGGTTAAAACCTCTGCCTTCAGCTCTGGTCATGATCCCAGGGTCCTTGGATAGAGCCCCATACCAGGATCTCTGCTCAGTAGGGAGCCTGCTTCCTCCTCTCTCTTTTCTGTCTCTACACGACTTGTGATCTCTGTCAAATAAATAAATAAAAATCTTTTGATTTTTTTTTAATGTGCAAGTTGAAGCATATAGATTCTCCAAGAAAACTTAGAGCAATGTTTCTTTGTCTTTAGGGTAAGCAAATATTTCTTGTATAGAACACAAAGAGAAAGAACCATAAAGAAAAAACATTAAACTACTTTAAAAAAATGTGAGATCAGTGTCATCAAAGACATTGTAAAAAAAAAAAAAAATCATCCGTATAGTGCAAGAAGATATTTGAAATGCATATATCACTCAAAGGTCAATATATTAATTAATTTTGCAAATGAATGAGAACAAAAGGCAACAGTTCAATAAAATGGTCAAAACTCTACAACAGACACTTCACAAAAATGTTATTATAATGGCCAATTAAAAGGGGCTCAATATTATTAGTCATGGAGGAAACTATACGGACCTCTGGCTGCAAACCCACCAAAATTGCTAACATTGAGACACCAATGTCAAGTGTTGGCAAGGGTGCGAAGCAACCAAAACTCTATGCTGATGAGAATATAAACTGGCTTAACCATTTTAGAAAGTTGTGTGGCTGTCTCTTAAACCTTTGATGAAGCAGTTATACTCCTACATGTACAGCTAATAGAAAAGTGCACATATGTTCACTAAAAGCTGTATATAAGAACAATTACAGAAGCACCTTTCCTAATACTTGAAAACTGGAAAAAGCCCCAAATTCATTAACACTAGATTTAAACAGTGGTGTCACAGTCATACAATGAAATACTGCACAGCTCTGTGGCCCAAAGAACTATTGCTATAGATGACAGTTTTCAGGAACCCAAGAAATTGAATGGAAGAAGCCAAGACCAAAAAAAAAAAAAAAAGCATAAAGTACAGTCATGTTTTCTAAAAGAAATAACTCAAGAAGTCTGAATAAGGATTGTTAATGGCTGTATTTGATGGCAGAAGTGTGGGTGAATTGAGCTAGCCTGGGAAAGTTTCCCATAATCCTGTTGATGTTCTGTTTCTCAACATAGTTACTTCTTGTATGGGTATGTCTACCTTGGTTAAATTCACTAAGCTATATACTCATGATTTATGTATTTTTTCTATGCATACTACACTTCAATAAAAGATTTATTTAAAGCATTTTACCATAAGTATACACTATTACATGAGTCTTCCAGGTAACAATAAAACACAATACTCAATAGAATACTTGAAGAAGTAAAAATACCTTTAAGATGTGCCATGAAGGGAAGCCTGGGTGGCTCAGTGAGTTAAGCCGCTGCCTTCGGCTCAGGTCATGATCTCAGGGTCCTGGGATCGAGTCCCACATCGGGCTCTCTGCTCAGCGGGGAGCCTGCTTCCCTTCCTCTCTCTCTGCCTGCCTCTCTGCCTACTTGTGATTTCTCTCTTTCAAATAAATAAATAAAATCTTAAAAAAAAAGTTAAAAAAAATAATAAAAAAAAATTTAAAAAGATGTGCCATGAAATGTGTATGAACTCTCTTTAGAGGTGATTTTCCTTCCATATAAACATATGAACAGATAGCTCAAAACACCTTGAAAGCCATGAGAAATTTAACATAGCAGTGTCCATGGATAAATGAGATTTTTAAAAATCTGAAGAAGGTACTAGAGAGTACATGTTATAAAGACTTCGGGAAACCTGTGGAAGGCAGAATAATTTAATAGAAACAGGGGGTCATCAGAGACACCGTTGTCTCTGACAAATGGAAGATACAAAAACATGGGCTTTTTTTCACCATGAAATATATGATGCATTAAAGAAGCCCACAACCCACACTCCTGTGACCCCCTCGACCTCATACTCCCAACCTGCACAATGGAATAAATGTGGACTTGATCCTGCTGCTATTGCTTCTGAGGCTCTAGCAATGCTAAAAATACTTCTTTTGGAGTGTCTCCCAGAAAGTAGGGCATGGTTTTTCAAAGAACAGTTATGAATTCCAGGAAAGAATCCACCTCCATTTCAAGTATTATCAAAGAATAGGGGCCAAAATGTTGAAGGACAGATGAGAGGAAGGGCCATCTGTTCTGAGACTTTCTGCCCACCATGGCTTCTGCAATTGTTACTTCCTCTTAGGAGGGCCTCTTGCTGGCAGGTAAGGGTCTGGGGGAGGTTGCATATGAAATAATTTCTGTTGGCACAGCTGAGGAAACTAAGTAAAGTAGCAGAGCAGCACACAGGTGGGCACTTTGAAGAAGCCACAACTGAGAACACATAAGTGGGGGTAGCTGAGATATTTGGTAGGGTCACATTTACTGCTTCTGCTGCTGATCAGATGCCATCCTATGTCTCAGGGAATCTGAAGGAAACAGATGCAGATGTTCATAGAAGTTCACCTATAGGGAGAATTAGCCAGTAGATTTAATGGTGTGCCTGTGTTGGTTTGCAACTTCCTTGGGAGCTTCCTGGGTATCATCAAACCGGCCCCCATACTTGGAGGGCAGGGAAAGAAATAGACCACACCAGATTGATTAGCGCAGTTTTAATGAAAAAGGGAACTTACTTATGAGACTTGTCTTTTTTTTTTAAGATTTTTTTAAATTTATTTTTTATTTTCAACATAACAGTATTCATTATTTTTTCACCACACCCAGGGCTCCATGCAATCCGTGCCCTGTATAATACCCACCACCTGGCTCCCCCAACCTCCCACCCTCCCCGTCACTTCAAACCCCTCAGATTGTTTTTCAGAGTCCATAGTCTCTCATGATTCACCTCCCCTTCCATTTTCCCACAACTCCCTTCTCCTCTCTAACTCCACATGTCCTCCATGCTATTTGTTATGCTCCACAAATAAATGAAACCGTATGATAATTGACTCTCTCTGCTTGACTTATTTCACTCAGCATAATCTCTTCCAGTCCCGTTCATGTTGCTACAAAAGTTGGGTATTCATCCTTTCTGATGGAGGCGTAATACTCCATAGTGTATATGGACCACACCTTCCTTATCCATTCGTCTGTTGAAGGGCATCCTGGTTCTTTCCACAGTTTGGCAACCATGGTCATTGCTGCTACAAACATTGGGGTACAGATGGCCCTTCTTTTTACTACATCTGTATCTTTGGGGTAAATACCCAGGAGTGCAATTGCAGGGTCATAGGGAAGTACTATTTTTAATTTCTTGAGTAATCTCCACACTGTTCTCCATAGAGGCTGCACCAACCTGCATTCCCACCAACAGTATAAGAGGATTAATTCCCCTTTCTCCACATCCCCTCCAAAACATGTTGTTTCCTGTCTTGCTAATTTTGGCCATTCTAACTGGTGTAAGGTGATATCTCAATGTGGTTTTAATTTGAATCTCCCTGAGGGCTAGTGATGATGAACAGTTTTTCATGTGTCTGATAGCCATTTGTATGTCTTCATTGGAGAAGTCTCTGTTCATATCTTCTGCCCATTTTTTGATATGATTGTCTGTTTTCTGTGTGTTGAGTTTGAGGAGTTCATTATAGATCCTGGATATCAACCTTTTGTCTGTACTGTCATTTGCAAATATCTTCTCCCATTCCGTGGGTTGCCTCTTTGTTTTCTTGACTGTTTCCTTTGCTGTGCAGAAGCTTTTGATTTTGATGAAGTCCCTAAAGTTTATTTTTTGTTTTTGTTTCCTTTGTTTTTGGAGACATATCTTGAAAGAAGTTGCTGTAGCTGATATCGAAGAGATTACTGTCTATGTTCTCCTCTAGGATTCTGATGGATTCCTGTCTCATGTTGAGGTCTTTTATCCATTTTGAGTTTATCTTTGTGTACAGTGTAAGAGAATGGTCAAGTTTCATTCTTCTACATATAGCTGTCCAGTTTTCCCAGCACCATTTATTGAAGAGACTGTCTTTTTTCCACTGTGTATTTTTTCCTGCTTTGTTGAAGATTATTTGCCCAAAAATTTTCTTTATTTATTTGACAGACAGAGATCACAAGCAGGCAGAGAGTCAAGCAGAGAGAGGGGGGGAGGCAGGCTTCCTGCAAGCAGGGAGCCCAATGCGGGACTCGATCCCAGAACCCTGGGATCATGACCTGAGATGAAAGCAGAGGCTTTTAACCCACCGAGCCACCCAGGAGCCCCCCCCTTTTTTAAAGATCTTATTTAGAGACTTGTCTTGGACAGCTGCAAGACAAGTGGTTTTTCTCACCCCCCCAGTCAAATCTTAAAAGTTTTATGTAGAGGCTCTAACTGGGTTTTGTCAGCTATAACAGCCAGATGTCTCAACATGACATCACCATCTCAAGACTGTCCTTGGAGCAGCTTTTGGGAATAGAGAAGGCAAACAGAACCCACACACCAAGGACAGGGCAGGAGATGAGGAGCCTCCAAGTGCCCAGGTCCAGTTCTTGGGTCAGCTTGTGGTCATGTTATCTTGATGACTTCCCCCTACAACCTGGGTAATTATTTTCCCAAAACTTACTGAATACTCACTCTGAAATACTTGTTCCAGAATCCTCCACACAGTTTTTCAGTGACTCCCTACAGCTCTGCTATCTTTGGCTGTTACAGTTTCTCATTCCACTTGGAGAATTGGAAAATCCTCTAACTGGCCATTTCTTTCTGGTTCTGGAAGATGTCCCGAAGCTTACTCCCATTCACTCCATTGCCTACCTGCACAAGAAAATTGGTGTCATACATGTATCCCTCCATCTATCTGGGCTTGAGCTCTGTTCTCTCAGAAAAGAATGCTGTGAGTACTTGAAGTGTATCACCTGGTCACACTTTTCCTTCTGTTACTAGCTGTTCTTGTAACTGCTGGTTCCACCACTCCTTTTATTGACAATTATTTGGCCCAGATGAGGCTACAAGTTCTTCTCCTTAGCCTTATCCATATATAAAAGACAAATGAACACCCAGAGTCAATGACTACATTGTCTCTATTGTTATACACTACACCCTCAGGACAGAATACCCCCATAAACTGTATTTGGTGTCTCTTATCCTTGGTAAACACACTTCAGTGCTGGTCCTTGGGCCACTTGGAACCATGTTATCTTCAACATATTTGAAAATATAAGCCCTATAAGTGTAGGTTACAATCCACATGGCAGTATGCCTGCTCATCATCCCCATGTTTACTATAGAATTATTATAATTTATAAATTTTAATTCATAAATTTAAGTGAATGTACTTTGGTTATATTAGATCATAAGAAATTACCATTTCAGTAATCTAGTGATTATTTCTAACAGCTATTCATTTAAGAGTTTTTAAGCCAAAAATTACTATTGCTTCATAAATATTACTGACTCTTGTAAGTACCAACACTATTAGCTCAAGAAGACTGTCATACATGTTTAGGTCTTCATTTTCTTTATTGTGCCAAAAATGAAAAGCATTAAGGGAAGATGCAGGGGACATTACTTCAAGTTTCATCCCCACGTGGATTAGATGTGTTTGATAAGAGAATCTCGTCTTCTCTCATGGCTATCGTATCCTCCATTGTTGGTGAGCAAAATCCCTGCCTCAGTACATGGTGGGACAACTGAATAACACAACAGGCTCCACTACTCCTCTTTATTTCTTTCCTCAATGCCTCAGATTCAGCTTAATTTCCTGCCTTTTCAGACAACAACAACCCCAACTTTTTTTTTTTTAATTTCTTTTCAGCGTAACAGTATTCATTGTTTTTGCACCACACCCAGTGCTCCATGCAATTTGTGCCCTCTATAATATCCACCACCTGGTACCCCAACCTCCCACCCACCCCCCGCCACTTCAAACCCCTCAGATTGTTTTTTAGAGTCCATGGTCTCTCATGGTTCACCTCCCCTTTCATTTTCCCCCAACTCCCTTCTCCTCTCTAACTCATGTCCTCCATGCTATTGGTTATGCTCCACAAATAAGTGAAACCATATGATAATTGACTCTCTCTGCTTGACTTATTTCACTCAGCATAATCTCTTCCAGTCCCGTTCATGTTGCTACAAAAGTTGGGTATTCATCCTTTCTGATGGAGGCATACTACTCCATAGTGTATATGGACCACATCTTCCTTATCCATTCGTCTGTTGAAGGGCATCCTGGTTCTTTCCACAGTTTGGCGACCATGGTCATTGCTGCTATAAACATTGGGGTACAGATGGCCCTTCTTTTCACGACATCTGTATCTTTGGGGTAAATACCCAGGAGTGCAATGGCAGGGTCATAGGGAAGTTCTACTTTTAATTTCTTGAGTAATCTCCACACTGTTCTCCAAAGAGGCTGCACCAACCTGCATTCCCACCAACAGTATAAGAGGATTAATTCCCTTTTCTCCACATCCCCTCCAAAACATGTTGTTTCCTGTCTTGTTAATTTTGTCCATTCTAACTGGTGTAAGGTGATATCTCAATGTGGTTTTAATTTGAATCTCCCTGAGGGCTAGTGATGATGAACAGTTTTTCATGTGTCTGATAGCCATTTGTATGTCTTCATTGGAGAAGTCTCTGTTCATATCTTCTGCCCATTTTTTGATATGATTGTCTGTTTTGTGTGTGTTGAGTTTGGAGAGTTCATTTTAGATACTGGATATCAACCTTTTTTCTGTACTGTCATTTGCAAATATCTTCTCCCATTCCGTGGGTTGCCTCTTTGTTTTCTTGACTGTTTCCTTTGCTGTGCAGAAACTTTTGATTTTGATGAAGTCCCAAAAGTGCATCTTTGCTTTTGTTTCATTTGCCTTTGGAGACATAGCTTGAAAGAAATTGCTGTGGCTCATATCGAAGAGTTTACTGCCTATGTTTTCCTCTAGAATTATGATGGATTCCTGTCTCACATTGAGGTCTTTCATCCATTTTGAGTTTATCTTACAACAACCCCATCTTACTGAGAATGGATTAAATTATAAGTAAATGGTAAATGGTAAAATTGCTTTAAATGGTAAAATTGATTTTCAAATAAATGACCAAAAAGTTCTTGGTAAATAAATGTTTCACAGGGATTCTTAAGAGTATGTATCATTTGTGTTACTCTGTAAAAAGTAGGAAAAGGGGAAATTTATTTTTAGTTTTAAGATATCATACATACAGTGTGCCTGGGTGGCTCAATAGTTAAGTGTCTGTCATTGCCTCCAGGTCATGATTCTAGGGTCCTGGAGCTGAGTCACACATCAGGCTCCCTGCTCTGCAGGGAGTCTGCTTCTCCCTCTGCCCTTCTCCTCACTCATTCCATCAGTCTCTCTCTTGCTCTCTCTCTCTCTCTCAAATAAATAAAATCTTTAAAAAAAAAAAAGATACCATACATACATATCAGGTATTTTTTAAATTTATATTGATTACTATTGATTTTTCTTTTTCTCTTTTCATCTTCCCAAAGATCCAGACTTTTAATTTTTTTTTTAATTTAAAAATAAGTTTAGTTAACATATAGTGTATTATTAGTTTCAGGGGTAGAATTTAGTGACTCATCAGTTGCATATAACACCCAGTACTCATTATATCAATTGTCCTTGTTTAATGCTCATCACCCAATTACCCCAACCCCAGCAGCAGTTTGTTTTCCTAGAGTTAAAAGTTTCTTGTGGGGCGCCTGGGTGGTTCAGTGGGTTAATCCTCTACCTTCGGCTCAGGTCATGATCTCAGGGTCCTGGGATCGAGCCCCACATCGGGCTCTCTGCTCAGAAGGGGGCCTGCTTCCTCCTCTCTGCCTGTGTCTCTGCCTACTTGTGATCCCTGTCTGTCAAATAAATAAATAAAATCTTTAAAAAAAAAAAGAGTTTCTTATGGTTTGCCTCCCTCTATGTTTTTATCTTATTTTATTTTTTCCTTCCCTTTCCCTATGTTCATGTGTTGTTTCTTAAAGTCCACATATGATTAAAATCATATGCTATTTATCTTTCTCTGATTGACTTATTTTGCTTAGCATATTACTCTCCCATTCCATCCACATTGTTGCAAATTGCAAGATTTCATGGTTTTTGATGGCTGAGTAATATTCCATTGTATACCACATCTTTATCCACCCATCTGTTGATGGACATCTGGGCTCTTTCCATATTTTGGCTATTGAGGACATTGCTGCTATAAACATTGGATGCATGTGCCTCTTTGAATCACTATGTTTGTATCCTTTGTATAAATATCTAGTATTGCAATTGTTGGGTCCTAGGGTAGAGAGACAAAATTTTCATTGCTTTCTCAAAATTCAAATTTTTGGCTCTCTTGATTTTTCTCAATTGTATCTTTGTTTTCCATTTCACTGTACCCTGATTGTATTCTAAATATCTTTGTTGTTGTTGTTGTTCTGTTGCACTTTTCAAAAATCTTTGAGATGTATATTTATTACTTTCCCCACCTTTATTTTATGTAGAAAAAGCACTTATATCTATAAATTTGACTGGAAACACAGCTTCACTTTCTTTTTCCCAGTAATATGTGTTTTAATTATCATTCAGCTCTAAGAATTTTTCTCCATTATTTTTGGGGGAGTTGAAACATGATTTAGAAATCATGTCTTACATGATGTGCTGAGCACTGGGTGTTATATGCAACTGATAAAAAGCTGAACACTACATCTGAGACTAATGGTATACTATATGTTGGCTAATTGTGTTATGGCCAGTGAATATGCTCAGAATGGTACCGTTCTCTGGAATTTACTGAGACTTGCTTTGTGGCCTAGTATGTCAAAATGTTTCATAAGTGTATCCTATTTGAGAAAAAATATTTGTGTTCTAATCTTTAGATGCAAAATTCAATAATACTCCATAGATCATAGTTACTAAAAATGCTTGCATCTTTGCTTATTGCTTTCTCTCTTTATCTACCCAAACTAAGAAATTAGAATTAAAATGTCCTGCCAGAGTGGTAAGTTAATATATTTCCCTGATATTAATTTTTGTTTTATCTGATCCAGAGCAATTTTTAGGTGCAAAGGTGTTCAAATTTTTATACCTACCTATTTACTTGACATTTTATTAATTTGTGGTGTTTCTTTCTACTATTTAATATCATTTTTTGTCATGAAGCTCATTACAGCATATACTTACCTAGCTGCTCTAGCTTTCCTTCCCCCCAGTATATAATTTTTGACACCTGCTATTTACCTTTCAATAGCATTTATCTTTACAGATGTATCCTCTAAATCATATTTTGTTAAGTTTTAAATCTTAAAATCTAGTCTAATAATAACTATCTTACTATGAAATTATAATTATATTGGCCTTCTTTGTACTATTTTATTTTTCAGTTAATCTGCCACTTTTTCATGTTTCTTTTTTCTCTTTGCTTGATATTTTTCTTACAAATGGGTAATGCCTTTTTGTGTGTTTATGTGTTTCCTTGTACAACATTTTTCTCCTTACAGGTCTAGAATTTATACAATTTGTTTATACTCTTTTAGTGGCTATCCTTAACATTTTAGTCCAATGTTTAATTCAAACTCTAAAATAACCAATATAACCCTTGTTCACAACATAAGAACTTTAGAATATTTTCAATATATATTAAGTCATGCTCTGTGATAAAAATTACCAGACAAGACAGAGTCCCTATGCCTATTTCCAGTGATGATTAGGAGGATTTCCAGTGGGAAATAGAAGGCAGGCAAATGAAACAGTATAGGTTTTCAGACACACTTATAAAGATGGTCCAAAGATGTTCCCAATAGCTTGTACACTGGTCTCTGATTCCTAAAATCATAGCTTGCCAACCCATCATCTTTTCACAGTCTTGGTGAATATCTGATGTCTCATACTTCCATATATTTTAATCTTTTCCTGCATTTATTGGGATTTCTTAGAGGAATAATAAATGGGATCAAAAGTGTTAAGTAATTATTGATGAAAAAATCATGTAACCACGCAGCTCTGTGATGCCTCTGAGACTCCTGCAACAACTAGGAGTCCCAAAGGGCTGGAAGCAAAGCCAAAAGGAGCAAAGAGAAAGCAGAGGCCAAAGCAGAGAGCCTGGCTATAGAATTCTGTGGACACAGACATGTGATGGCCTAGCCACCCCTGCCATGTGTGATGTAACCCACCTGGAGCACCTCACTGCTTCCCAGGATCCCAAAGTAACTAGCATCACTCCAGATACCTGCAGCTTGCAATCCCAGGTGGTGGAGAGTTGATTGTGTCATCACAGCCAGGCACAGTAGGATCCCTCACATGGGCAAATCTCTGACTAGAAAGAAGAGACAGTAGAAAACCCTATGATAGTTGTTTTAACCAACCCTCCCACCTCACACTGTACTGTCACAGGGATAGAAGAAATAATGATGTGTGGAATATTACAAAAGTTAAATGGAAAAGCATAGAAAACTACAATAGATAGACATGTTAAAAGAAACATTTTATGTTCTTAGATTTAAAGTTTGATAAAAGTACCATTCCATGTGGAAAAAAAAAATCATGTAACAAAACCATGTCTAGGACAATCAGAATTTCTGTTGAAAAATAATTAAATAAATATTTTATTACATAAATTTCATCTCAACTTCATAATAAGAACAAAACAAATAATGACAGCAATCATTACTTGGATCTGCATCAAGAAATGGAGACACTAGTCAGTGAAATAAATCAAGAAAGAGAAAATAAAAGAATTAAGATTGAAAATGAACTTGTAAAAGGATAATTATATACAAAAGACATAATTGTCTACATAGAGAACCCAAAATAATTTAGAGATAAATTAAGACTTGTCCAAGTGGCTGGCACTATGATCAATAACAGAAAAGACAATCATATTTGTTACACAAATAACAAACAACTAGAAAGCCTAATATGCTAAATGACAACATGAGTTATATATACACCATTTGATTATTAGATTGCTAGTAAAGCCATAATAAAATACCACAAATTGGGTGATTGAAATAATAGAAATTTATTGTCTCATTCACAGTTCTGAAGGCCAGAAGTCCAAGATCAAGGTATCGGCAGCTTTGGTTTCTTCTGAAGCCTCTTTCCTTGGATTTTGTAGCTGGTCACCTTCTCTCTGTATCCTCACATGGCCCTTTCCCCTTGTGTGCACATTTCCAGTGTGTCTTTGTGTGTCCACATCTACTCCTTTCATATGGATATTGGTTGGATTGGATTAGGGCCCACACTAATAGCACCATTTTAATTTACTCCACATACAGTCATATTCTGAGGTTCTGGAGATTAGGGTTTCAACATATGAATGGGAGGGCACAATTCAACCCATAACAACCTGGAAATGAATAAAAACATGTGTACATGTGTATCAATAAATGGTGCAGGAATGACTGGATATTCACAGGCAAAGAACAACAACAACAACAAAAAAACAGAGGTTGGCTTTACACCCTTCACAAAAATTAACTAAAAATGAATCACAGACTTAAATATAAAGTGCAAAACTAGGACACCTGGGTAGCTTAGTTGGTTGGGCAACCTACTTCAACTCAGGTCATGATCCTGGAGGTGTGGGATCGGGTCCCAGATTGAGCTCCCTGTTTGGTGGGGAGTCTGCTTCTCCCTCTCTCTATCTCTCTCAAATAAATAAATAAAATCTTTTTTTTTTTAAGTGCAAAACTATACAAGTTCTAGGAGATCCAATAGGAGAAAACCGGGTGATCTTAGGTTTGGCAATGAGTTGTTAGATACTACATAATAAGCATGATTTAAAACTTCTGCTCTAAGAAAGACACTGTTAAGAGCATGAAATGAGAAGCCATAGATTGAGAAAATATTTATAAAACACATATCTCATAGGAATTTGTGTCTAAAATATACAAAGAACCCTTATAACTCAACAAGGAAAAAATGTCAAAAATGGACAAAAATAATAAAAACTTTTCCAAAGAAGATATATAGATGGCTACATGCAAAAATGCCATTAGTGATCACAAATTAAAATAAATAAGATATCACTGTGCATCTGTTAGAATGGCTAAAATCTAAGACATTTAAAAACACTAAGTGCCATCAAATTTGTGAAGAGACAGGAACTCTTTCTTTTCTTTTGGGAATTCAGAATGGTGCAGCCACTTTGGAAGACATCTAGCAGTTTCTTACAAAGCTAAACTTGGTCTTACCATTTGACCCAGATGTCGTGCTTCTAGTTATTTACCTAAGGGAGTTGAAAACTTTTCTCTACACAAAACCGGCACACAAATTTTTTTTTAACATCTTTATTCATATTTGCCAAAACTTGGAAACAACCAAGACATCCTTCAACAGATGAATGAATAAACAAACATCCAGACAAGGGAATATTATTCAACTATAAAAAGAATGAGTTATAAAAAGACACGGAGGAAACTGAAATGAATATTACCAAGTGAAAGAAGCTCATCTGAAAAATGCTACACACTGTATGATTTCAACTATATGACATGACATCCTGGAAGAGGCAAAACTATGGAGACAGTAAAAGCATCAGTAATTGCCAGAGGTTGGCTAACAAAGAAAATGGGGATGAACAGGTATGGCAAGAAAGAAAACAAACAAGCAAATACATACCTAAATGAGAAATCCTTAATTTTGGAAGACTCAAGGTCTACATAGGGATAGAGAAAAATTGCAATACATGACCAACTTTTGCTTTGTTTTATAGACAAGTCTGCCAGTCTGCTACTGCATCTTTTCTAAGACTACATTTATTTATTTATTTCATTGAGGCTCTGTATGAATTTAAATTATTGTCTAATATTTCACATTGGTTTTTTTTTCTTTTTTTTCAATTATTCATATATTTTTTCTGGTATGAAATGTTTTTGTTTTATGAACGCTGAGGGTATTCCCATTGTAATACTGTTGCATACAGAATTCTAACGTGTTTTATTTAGTGATACCCAACCAGATTTATGAAAATGCATAAAGGAAGCACACCTCCATGTACTCAACAGCACATAAGATTTCCTGTCAGTTTTTCTCATTCTTTGCAACATAGTTGTGGGGGCAGTGCCTAACATGTAGAAGGCACTCAGCAAATATTAGGGAAATTAATTACTCCTTATGTACTTTGCTCCAATCTGTACCACTTGGTCCCTCAATTATTAGTGATAACTGAGCCAATTATTGATGATAAGATATCCAATGTGACCTTGCTAGAGATACCTCTATCTAAAGCAGAACAACAAGAAGCTTTCCTGGAAAGCAGTTTTTCCATGGAATGAGAAAAGTTGGAGAAATACAGCAGGGTTGGTATGTGGAAATTCTCACAGCATCCTCCTTGGTGTCTGGCTGTGCTCCTAGAAGTGTAGTTCCTTCCAACCAAAGGGAAGCAGATCCCCAGATTCCTCAAAGTTGAAAACTCTATTCCTGGAACAGGAACTCTTCATAGAGATCAGCATTATCCACATCTAATCAGAAACAGACCATCATCCACAACAGCTTGAGGACAGATACATTCTTGGAACATAAATTTCTGAACACACCATGACAATTTTCCATGCCCTAATTATGTATGCCAAACAATTCTTTAGAGGAGGTTCTAATTTCTATAATTCCCAATCTGCAAATCAGCTGTTTAAATGAGGACCACCAGTTGGATAGATTAATTTTGTCTTCTTGGCATCATTCTTTGAGGGCACCTCTCTCCAAAGATGTCTGCCAGCCATGAAAGCTCAAACACAGATGACTTCTTGAGGATAAATTCCTCAGATTTTGACAACTCTTGGTTTAAAGACTGCTGTTGCAATATGGATATCCAGAGATCAGGTTCTTCCCATCAGAGCTTTGTTGGCCCTTTGTGGCTACCTGATGGAGTGCAGTATCTCTCTGATGGCAAAATAGTCTTACCTGTGGAGGCCAACCTAAGTCTGAATATCTATGAGCTGAGAAAAAAAATATAGTATTAAAATAGTAACAAGGAACAAAAGAAACAGAAAAGAAATAGCAAAATGGTATGCTTAACAATGTCTATAATTATGCTGAATGTAAATAGTCTAAATATAAGCAACCAAATTAAAGACAGAGTTTGTCAGATTGGTTAAAAAATCAAGATCCAACTACATCCACCATATATTCTGTATGAAAATTTGACTTTACACATAAAAGAAAAAGTGAATTAAAAGCAAAATAATGAATAATAATATCACTAACAAAAAAGAAAATGGAAATAGCCATATTATTATCAAAGTAGATGTCAGACAATAATATTATGGAGGATAAAGAGGAACATTTCATAATGATAATGTAGCTAAATCATCAAGAAGATATAAGAATCCTAAATATGTATGCACTTAGAGAGTTTAAAAATCCAGCTGACCTTTGAACAACATGATGCAAACCCCCAAGGCAGTAAAAAATCTGCATATAACTTCTGATTCCTCCAAAACTTAACTACTAGTAGCCTACTATTGACCAAAAGCCTCACTGATAACATGAACAGTTCATTAACACATACTTTGCATATTACATATATTATAAACTATATCTTACAATTAATTAAGTTAGAGAAAAGAAAATGTTATTAAGAAAGTCATAAGGAAGAGAAAATACTTTACAGTACTGTACTGTATTTATGGGAAAAAATTCTGTGTGTAAGTGAACCCATGCAGTTTAAGCTTGTATTGTTCAAGGCCAACTATATATGACACAAAAAACTATGAAAATGAAATAAAAGTGGAAAAGCCATCATTGTATTTAGAGATTGGAACTCCTCTCTCAGTAATTAATAAACCAAGGAGACAAGAAAGAGAAAAGGGGGGAGTGGGAAAGGGAGAGAGGGAGGAAAGAAGGATCATTAGGTATGCAGAGGATTAGAAAAACACTTTGATCAAATGAACCCAAATGGCATTTAAAGACTAATCCACTGAAGAACAGGTAATACATGTTATTTTTTTTAAGATTTTTATTTATTTATTTGACAAGAGAGAGATCAAAAATAGGCAGAAAGGCAGGCAGAGAGAGAAGGGGAAGCCGGCTCCCTGCCGAACAGAGAGCCCGATGCAGGGCTCTATCCCAGGACCCTGAGACATGACCAGAGCTGAAGACAGAGGCTTAACCTACTGAGCCACCCAGGTGCCCCAATACATGTTATTTTGAAGAACACAAAAAACATTCACAAAAAGACATTTTCTGAACCTTAAAAGGTCTAAATAAATTAAAATAATTGAAGTAATACAAAGTATATTCCATCAGCACAGCAGATTTTTTGGAGTTATTATTTATTTATTTGACAGTGAGATCACAAGCAGGCAGAGAGGCAGGCGGTGGGGGGGGTAGGCTCCCCACAAGCAGAGAGTCTGATGCAGGGTTTGATTCCAGGACCCTGAGATCACAACCTGAACAGATGGCAAAGGTTCAACCCAGTGAGCCACCCAGGGGTCCCAGCACAGCAGATTTAAACTAAAAGTAAGGACCAGCAGATATCTTTAACACCCCAAATATTTATGTCTTTTTCTTTGTATACATTTTATGGTTACTCATATCTCTAAGGAAACATGACTAAAAAGAAGAGGCATTCACTCAGTAATTGCATTAATCCAAAATCATGTACCCTACACAAAGAACAAGCCATGGCCCCAACTTGCTTTCAACTTCTACACTTTTTTCTGGTGACCTCACTGTGATGTTGATTGGAAGCTTGTTCTCTCTTCTTTTATTCTGAAAACTCTGCCGTTAGTCTCCCATGAATTTATTTTTTTTGTAAAATCCACTTCAGAAGCCCATTTAACCAAAATTTTGTCTTCAGATGTAAGCAGTGGAAAGCAATAAGGAGTAGCTAGTGTATAGAAATACAACAGATTTTTTTATGTTAAACCTTGTATCCTGTGACTTTATTTGACTCACTTATTTCTTGTAGTTTTAATGTAGATTCCATTGTTTTTTGTACATAGATGAACATATTCCATTTAATATGTCATCTGTAAATATAGAGAGTTTAACTTCATGTTTTTCAATCTGCATGTCTTTCTTTTATTTTCCGCATCTTGTTGCACTGTCTAGGGTCTTCAGTACAACAATGAATAAAAGTAGTAAGAGCAGATATTTTTACCTTATTTCCAGTCTTAAAAGAAAAGCATAAACTCTTTCATCACTAATTATTACATTCTATGGACACTTTTTGTAGATACCTTTTGATAGAGTCAAGAAGTTCCCTTCTAGTTCTAGTTTAAGGATCATTTTTTATCATAGATAGATGTTGTATTTGTCAAGTGCTTTCTCTCTACCCATTGAGAACATCATATGGCTTTTACTTTCTCATCTGCAAAAATGAAGTACATTGATTGAATTTTGAATGTTAAGCTAAACTTGTATTCTTGAGATTCAACCCACAATGTGCTATCATTTCCACTTATTGCTGGATTGAATTTAATAAATGATTTTGTTAAGGTAAATAAACTTAAGTATTTTCTTGTGTGGCTTGTTGATAAGAGTTATTGTTTTATGGTTTTCTTTTCTTGTAATGAATGCCTTTGCCTTATTTTAGTATCAAGAATATTTAAATCTGTTGGATAAACATGTTTTGTGCTTAACTGATTTATAAATTTGCCATCTAAAGAATTCTGTTGTAACAGTTCACAAATGGTTACTCCTTAGTCTTCACTAGAGATTAAGGGGTTTCTAAGAGCACAAAATTCTGCTAACTGTAACTAAGACTGATGGAAATAAGGAAAACAACTCTGCATGTGGAAGAGTATAAGATATGTAAGAAAGATATATAAGAAAGGAAAGGGAATGCATTTTGTTGAAGGTAATTTTGTCCTAAATGAGATGGTTGTTTGCAAAGAAATGTTTTGGGAAAAAACCTGAATCCAAAGGAAAGTTGTAGAAGGTTTATGGAAGGAAAACTTTGGAATGGAATTTTGGGTATGGTCAGGATGGACTAAGGTTGAAATAAATGGATTTTAAAGTACACTGGTATAAGATTAAAAGTCTGCTTTTTCTCTGTTCAAAAAGACAATTTTTTCTTAGATTAATTAATCTGCTGTTAAGAAGAAAATATAGTTTTCTCTTTGCTGGCCCAGAAAAACCTGTTTCTATGTTTTTTTTTATCAGATCTTTAATATTTCTAATCCTATTTAGGCATGTGCTTTAAAAGGTTTTAACAAACTTCCCCAAGATTTAAATCTTGAACAAAGTCTTGACTAATTAGGCTTGCTTGTTTGGCATGTTACATTCTGGTTTTGGCTGTTGAAGTGTTATGTGTCAATGTGTCTCAGGATAACTGAGTTTCCTTGTCTATAGTATCATAGTAAACTCTCATGTAAGATCATTAACAATGTCCATTTTGGAGTTTTTTTGTCATTTAAAATTGTTCTAGTTCTCTTGTAAAATGAGTTTTATCTTCAAGGAGATTCATATAATCAAAGGACTTTCAGGACAAATATAGGTATTCAATATATTGAAAATCCTAAAACTGAAATGGGTAAGATTTTTCCAGAACTAACTAAAGCTGTATTCAAACTGAACCAGAATTAGTAACACAGGACTAAATGAACTAAAAGATTATAGTGTTGGGGAACCTGGGTAGCTCAATGGGTTAAACCTCTGCCTTTGTCCCAGGCTCTGGTCTCAGGGTCCTGGTATGGAGCCCCCATTGGGCTCTCTATTAAGTGGGGAGCCTGCTTCCTCCTCTCTCTCCACCTGCCTCTCTGCCTATTTGTGATCTCTCTCTGTTAAATAAATAAAATCTTAAAAAAAAAGATTATAGTGTGTCTCTTATTTTAAACATTGCAGTTTCTCTAATGTTTGTTCTTCTAGACTAAGGAAACTTTTTAAGATATCTGTGACTTATGGAAATGTAACAATATTCATTTGTAAACAAATCAAAGCACTCAACTTTTGTCTCCATCTAAACCCTCCGAAACTCAAAAGGTCTCAGTAAGTATTGTGTCTTCCACGGCAATCAATCATTTGCATAAGTTCAATAGTATCTGTTCTCCTTGTTGTTACAAGGACACTATTGGAAATATTTTATTTTACCAAGGCTTTGACTGGAATGTCATATTTGAGAAAGACAAGCATAGACTCAGATATGACCAGACAGCTTAAAGGAACTAAAGTTGACTTTATAAAACCTGGAGCCATAAAGCCCCCTTGGAACTGTTGGCCTGATACTTTGCTTACAGTGTTCCCAGCAACCTCACCAGGTGAGTAAAGAATGTCACTTCCTGGCAGGTGCAGAACCTCAGAATACTTTGGGGACCTCAGGAAAAGGAATTTGCTGACATCAACACATATTGCAGGCATGTTATGATGGCAAGTACTTGACTAGGCTTCTGGCCTGGAGAGGCTACTAAAAGTTTACCTAGAGATTCTTTATAAGAAGTTCTAGCAAAGCAGATTGTAAAAGATCTATATGATCACTCACTGTTCTTGCTGAGCTTATGTAAATAATTAGGCCAAGTCTGCTAAAACAGGACTTGTTTTTCAAATAAATTAGTCCTGATTTGGCCATCTCTGGAAATGAGGGTTATTTTAGAGAGAAAAATTAAGCTTTAAAAACACACCTTTGTGGATGTTAAATTCTAGATTTGATTCTCTTTAAATGTTTTTTGTTTACCTAAGCTAGACAACTTAAGGTAAACTTCAGAGAGGTTGCACAATAGCTTATTTAGATGATCTTCTTGCTTTTTATTCTGTGGGGATAATAACAGGACCCCAAGGCACATGATTAAACAACTGGAAAATGGGATTTATTCCCCAACAATTGTATAACTTAACTATCACCTTAACTGATGACAATAGCTTTCATAAAAAGAACAAGAAAAGCTGGGTATGCCATAGTGCTCACTCATGCTTTGCAACTGCTAAAGTCTTAAAAATGAATATTAATACTGACTTCAAATAGCTTTCCTACTCCTACATGTCCATGGAGCAATTTGGAAAAAAGGGGGATTATTATCAAGCTATAACTCCACAATCAAATACAGCTCTAAAATTATTACTCTTCTTAAGGCTGTACACCTACCTAAGGAGATAGCTGTAATTCACTTCAAAAGACATCAAAGAATATTATTGTGGAAAATCTGAGGTGACTGAGGATCCTTTCTGTAGCTCGTCCCGGCGAGCGTCTATAGGAGCCGGGATCCCCAGCCAGCGGCAGGCTCTGGGTGAGGGCCACTGGTTCTGGTTCTGTCTGTCTGGTTGAGGAGCTCTGGGTATAGCCCACCAGGGTGAAGCTGGATGTAGCCATGCTCCCCAGGGCTGGAGAGGATGTGGGGACACCCCTTCCCTCCTCTGGTAGATTGCCAGAGGGTTCAAGTCCCCCTAGACAGTCGGGGGGTTCAAGTCCCTTAGGTGGTCACCTCTGGTTCTGAACCGTTGGGCCTGTAGTTGTCTTTGTTTTGTCTTTTCATTGTCTGTTCTGTTGTTCATTCTGTTTGCAGGGGACGGAGAAAATTCCCACCAGCAGCAGGTTCTGGATAAGACCCGCTGGGCCTGTGGTTGTCTTTGTCTTGTCTTTTTGTTGCCTGCTGTGCTGTTTGTTGTATTTGAAGGAATGGGGCAAGCAGAGAGTAAGGGGACTCTGACTTTCATCTCTCTGTTCCGCCTAATAGATGCGGGGCTTCTCCCTCACTCATTTTGTGTGTTAAGGGCTATAACTAGATCCGACTGGGGTTGGTCTAACTCAAGACAGAGACTTTAAGAAATATTTCCAAGCAGCTGCTGAAACAAACTTTGTTTCAGGGACATTACTTGCCTTCTCTGGCTGGACAGGGACTACCTAGCC
Organism: Mustela erminea; assembly: GCF_009829155.1. Lineage (NCBI taxonomy): Eukaryota > Metazoa > Chordata > Mammalia > Carnivora > Mustelidae > Mustela > Mustela erminea. The sequence continues at coordinate 3,721,391 of NC_045623.1, forward strand.
CCTCCTCCTTTTTGGTGGGAAAGCATGGCATCTGCTCCTCTCTTGGAGCTGATGAGCCTTAGAACTGGAACCCTTTCTCTGCCTTCTGGTGTCACTTTGTCCTGTTCTTCACTGTCGGGAAACAAGAAGAACACCCCCTGGACCTAACACCCCCACTCTGATCTTCCCACCCAGGTCTCAGGTAAACATTCAAAACGGAGTGGGTCCAGGTGGAACGTAAATCAGTATTTAAACTAAATTAAGTCTATTGGGTTAATTAGGATAAACATGTCTTTTGAGTTAACAGTAATAAATGTGAAACTTCAGAATTTTTACTTCAGGTCAAATAAGCTCATGTTATTTGTTAAAATCTGTGTTAAATCTATTAACAAAGAGATGATTAGAGGGAGGAGTCAAGGTGGCGGAGAAGTAGCAGGCTGAGACTGCTTCAGCTAGCCGGAGATCAGCTAGATAGCTTATCTAAAGATTGCAAACACCTGAAAATCCATCGGCAGATCGAAGAGAAGAAGAACAGCAATTCTGGAAACAGAAAAACAACCACTTTCTGAAAGGTAGGACCGGCGGAGAAGTGAATCGAAAGCGACGGGAAGATAGACCCCGGGGGGAGGGGCCGGCTCCCGGCAAGCGGCGGAGCAACCGCGCACAAAATCAGGACTTTTAAAAGTCTGTTCCGCTGAGGGACATTGCTCCAGAGGCTAAACCGGGGCAAAGCCCACGCGGGTTCAGCGTGGCCTCAGGTCCCGCAGGGTCACAGAAGGACCAGGGGTGTCTGAGTGTCGCAGACCTTGCGGGTATTGGAACGGGAAAGCCGGCTACAGAGACAGAGCCGACAGTAAGCTCACAGCTCGGTGTTACCTTGAACTGGTCGCAGGCTCGGAGAGCTCGGAGCGCGGCCGGAGGTCAGGCAGACGGGAGGAACTGGGCGCTGTTCTCTGAGGGCACACTGAGGAGTGCGGCCCTGGGCTCTCGGCTCCTCCGGGCCGGAGACCAGGAGGCCGCCATTTGTATTCCCGTCCTCCGGAACTCTACGGAAAGCGCTCAAGGAACAAAAGCTCCTGAAAGCAAACCCGAGCGGATTACTCACCCCGGCCCCGGGTAAGGGCGGTGTAATTCCGCCTGGGGCAGAGACACTTGAAAATCACTACAACAGGCCCCTCCCCCAGAAGATCAACAAGAAATCCAGCCGAGACCAGGTTCACCTACAAGGAGTGCGGTTTCAATACCAAGGAGAGCAGCAGAATTCCAGAGGAGGAGAAAACCAAGCACGGAACTCATGGCTTTTTCCCTGTGATTTTTTTTTTTAGTCTTGCAGTTAATTTAAATTTTTCTTTTTCTTTTTTTTTTTTTTTTTTCCTCGCCTTCGGGTAAAATTTTTTTTTTTTTAACTGTTACCTTTTTTTTTTTTAACGATTTTTTACTAGTTTATCTAATATATATATTTTTTCTTTTTTACATTTTTCTTAGGTGTTTTCCTTTTTTATTTTTAATTCTTTTCTTTTCTTTTCTTTTTTTTCTTTTTTCTTTTTTTTTCTTTCTTCCTTTTTGAACCTCTTTTTATCCCCTTTCTCCCCCCTCACGATTTTGGATCTCTTCTAATTTGGTTAAAGCATTTTTTCCTGGGGTTGTTGCCACCCTTTTAGTATTTTACTTGCCCCTTCATATACTCTTATCTGGACAAAATGACAAGACGGAAAAATTCAACACAAAAAAAAGAACAAGAGGCAGTACCGAAGGCTAGGGACCTAATCAATACAGACATTGGTAATATGTCAGATCTAGAGTTCAGAATGACAATTCTCAAGGTTCTAGCCGGGCTCGAAAAAGGCATGGAAGATATTAGAGAAACCCTCTCGAGAGATATAAAAGCCCTTTCTGGAGAAATAAAAGAACTAAAATCTAACCAAGTTGAAATAAAAAAAGCTATTAATGAAGTGCAATCAAAAATGGAGGCTCTCACTGCTAGGATAAATGAGGCAGAAGAAAGAATTAGTGATATAGAAGACCAAATGACAGAGAATAAAGAAGCTGAGCAAAAGAGGGACAAAGAGCTACTGGACCACGAGGGGAGAATTCGAGAGATAAGTGACACCATAAGACGAAACAACATTAGAATAATTGGGATTCCAGAAGAAGAAGAAAGAGAGAGGGGAGCAGAAGATATACTGGAGAGAATTATTGGGGAGAATTTCCCCAATATGGCAAAGGGAACGAGCATCAAAATTCAGGAGGTTCAAAGAACGCCCCTCAAAATCAATAGGAATAGGCCCACACCCCGTCACCTAATAGTAAAATTTACAAGTCTCAGTGACAAAGAGAAAATCCTGAAAGCAGCCCGGGAAAAGAAGTCTGTAACATACAATGGTAAAAATATTAGATTGGCAGCTGACTTATCCACAGAGACCTGGCAGGCCAGAAAGAGCTGGCATGATATTTTCGGAGCACTAAACGAGAAAAACATGCAGCCAAGAATACTATATCCAGCGAGGCTATCATTGAAAATAGAAGGAGAGATTAAAAGCTTCCAGGACAAACAAAAACTGAAAGAATTTGCAAATACCAAACCAGCTCTACAGGAAATATTGAAAGGGGTCCTCTAAGCAAAGAGAGAGCCCACAAGTGGTAGATCAGAGAGGAACAGAGACCATATACAGTAACAGTCAACTTACAGGCAATACAATGGCACTAAATTCATATCTCTCAATAGTTACCTTGAATGTTAATGGGCTAAATGCCCCTGTCAAAAGACACAGGGTATCAGAATGGATAAAAAAACAAAACCCATCTATATGTTGCCTCCAAGAAACTCATTTTAAGCCCGAAGACACCTCCAGATTTAAAGTGAGGGGGTGGAAAAGAATTTACCATGCTAATGGACATCAGAAGAAAGCAGGAGTGGCAATCCTTATATCAGATCAATTAGATTTTAAGCCAAAGACTATAATAAGAGATGAGGAAGGACACTATATCATACTCAAAGGGTCTGTCCAACAAGAAGATTTAACAATTTTAAATATCTATGCCCCCAACGTGGGAGCAGCCAACTATATAAACCAATTAATAACAAAATCAAAGAAACACATCAACAATAATACAATAATAGTAGGGGACTTTAACACTCCCCTCACTGAAATGGACAGATCATCCAAGCAAAAGATCAGCAAGGAAATAAAGGCCTTAAACGACACACTGGACCAGATGGACATCACAGATATATTCAGAATATTTCATCCCAAAGCAACAGAATACACATTCTTCTCTAGTGCACATGGGACATTCTCCAGAATAGATCACATCCTCGGTCCTAAATCAGGACTCAACCGGTATCAAAAGATTGGGATCATTCCCTGCATATTTTCAGACCACAATGCTCTAAAGCTAGAACTCAACCACAAAAGGAAGTTTGGAAAGAACCCAAATACATGGAGACTAAACAGCATCCTTCTAAAGAATGAATGGGTCAACCGGGAAATTAAAGAAGAATTGAAAAAAATCATGGAAACAAATGATAATGAAAATACAATGGTTCAAAATCTGTGGGACACAACAAAGGCAGTCCTGAGAGGAAAATATATAGCGGTACAAGCCTTTCTCAAGAAACAAGAAAGGTCTCAGGTACACAACCTAACCCTACACCTAAAGGAGCTGGAGAAAGAACAAGAAAGAAACCCTAAGCCCAGCAGGAGAAGAGAAATCATAAAGATCAGAGCAGAAATCAATGAAATAGAAACCACAAAAACAATAGAACAAATCAACGAAACTAGGAGCTGGTTCTTTGAAAGAATTAATAAAATTGATAAACCCCTGGCCCGACTTATCAAAAAGAAAAGAGAAAGGACCCAAATAAATAAAATCATGAATGAAAGAGGAGAGATCACAACTAACACCAAAGAAATACAAACTATTATAAGAACATACTATGAGCAACTCTACGCCAATAAATTTGACAATCTGGAAGAAATGGATGCATTCCTAGAAACATATAAACTACCACAACTGAACCAGGAAGAAATAGAAAGCCTGAACAGACCCATAACCAGTAAGGAGATTGAAACAGTCATTAAAAATCTCCAAACAAACAAAAGCCCAGGGCCAGACGGCTTCCCGGGAGAATTCTACCAAACATTTAAAGAAGAACTAATTCCTATTCTCCTGAAACTGTTCCAAAAAATAGAAATGGAAGGAAAACTTCCAAACTCATTTTATGAGGCCAGCATCACCTTGATCCCAAAACCAGACAAGGATCCCATCAAAAAAGAGAGCTATAGACCAATATCCTTGATGAACACAGATGCAAAAATACTCAACAAAATACTAGCCAATAGGATTCAACAGTACATTAAAAGGATTCTTCACCACGACCAAGTGGGATTTATTCCAGGGCTGCAAGGTTGGTTCAACACCCGCAAATCAGTCAATGTGATACAACACATCAATAAAAGAAAGAACAAGAACCATATGATACTCTCAATAGATGCTGAAAAGCATTTGACAAAGTACAGCATCCCTTCCTGATCAAAACTCTTCACAGTGTAGGGATAGAGGGCACATACCTCAATATCATCAAAGCCATCTATGAAAAACCCACCGCAAATATCATTCTCAATGGAGAAAAACTGAAAGCTTTTCCGCTAAGGTCAGGAACACGGCAGGGATGTCCATTATCACCACTGCTATTCAACATAGTACTAGAGGTCCTAGCCTCAGCAATCAGACAACAAAAGGAAATTAAAGGCATCCAAATCGGCAAAGAAGAAGTCAAATTATCACTCTTCGCAGATGATATGATACTATATGTGGAAAACCCAAAAGACTCCACTCCAAAACTGCTAGAACTTATACAGGAATTCAGTAAAGTGTCAGGATATAAAATCAATGCACAGAAATCAGTTGCATTTCTCTACACCAACAGCAAGACAGAAGAAAGAGAAATTAAGGAGTCAATCCCATTTACAATTGCACCCAAAACCATAAGATACCTAGGAATAAACCTAACCAAAGAGACACAGAATCTATACTCAGAAAACTATAAAGTACTCATGAAAGAAATTGAGGAAGACACAAAGAAATGGAAAAATGTTCCATGCTCCTGGATTGGAAGAATAAATATTGTGAAAATGTCTATGCTACCTAAAGCAATCTACACATTTAATGCAATTCCTATCAAAGTACCATCCATCTTTTTCAAAGAAATGGAACAAATAATTCTAAAATTTATATGGAACCAGAAAAGACCTCGAATAGCCAAAGGGATATTGAAAAAGAAAGCCAACGTTGGTGGCATCACAATTCCGGACTTCAAGCTCTATTACAAAGCTGTCGTCATCAAGACAGCATGGTACTGGCACAAAAACAGACACATAGATCAATGGAACAGAATAGAGAGCCCAGAAATAGACCCTCAACTCTATGGTCAACTAATCTTCGACAAAGCAGGAAAGAATGTCCAATGGAACAAAGACTGCCTCTTCAATAAATGGTGCTGGGAAAATTGGACAGCCACATGCAGAAAAATGAAATTGGACCATTTCCTTACACCACACACAAAAATAGACTCAAAATGGATGAAGGACCTCAATGTGCGAAAGGAATCCATCAAAATCCTTGAGGAGAACACAGGCAGCAACCTCTTTGACCTCAACCGCAGCAACATCTTCCTAGGAACAACGCAAAAGGCAAGGGAAGCAAGGGCAAAAATGAACTATTGGGATTTCATCAAGATCAAAAGCTTTTGCACAGCAAAGGAAACAGTTAACAAAATCAAAAGACAACTGACAGAATGGGAGAAGATATTTGCAAATGACATATCAGATAAAGGACTAGTGTCCAGAATCTATAAAGAACTTAGCAAACTCAACACCCAAAGAACAAATAATCCAATCAAGAAATGGGCAGAGGACATGAACAGACATTTCTGCAAAGAAGACATCCAGATGGCCAACAGACACATGAAAAAGTGCTCCATATCACTCGGCATCAGGGAAATACAAATCAAAACCACAATGAGATATCACCTCACACCAGTCAGAATGGCTAAAATCAACAAGTCAGGAAATGACAGATGCTGGCGAGGATGCGGAGAAAGGGGAACCCTCCTACACTGTTGGTGGGAATGCAAGCTGGTGCAGCCACTCTGGAAAACAGCATGGAGGTTCCTCAAAATGTTGAAAATAGAACTGCCCTATGACCCAGCAATTGCACTATTGGGTATTTACCCTAAGGATACAAACGTAGTGATCCAAAGGGGCACATGCACCCGAATGTTTATAGCAGCAATGTCCACAATAGCCAAACTATGGAAAGAACCTAGATGTCCATCAACAGATGAATGGATCAAGAAGATGTGGTATATATACACAATGGAATACTATGCAGCCATCAAAAGAAATGAAATCTTGCCATTTGCGACAACATGGATGGAACTAGAGCGTATCATGCTTAGCGAAATAAGTCAAGCAGAGAAAGACAACTATCATATGATCTCCCTGATATGAGGAAGTGGTGATGCAACATGGGGGCTTAAGTGGGTAGGAGAAGAATCAATGAAACAAGATGGGATTGGGAGGGAGACAAACCATAAGTGACTCTTAATCTCACAAAACAAACTGAGGGTTGCTGGGGGGAGGGGGTTTGGGAGAAGGGGTTGGGATTATGGACCTTGGGGAGGGTATGTGCTTTGGTGAGTGCTGTGAAGTGTGTAAACCTGGTGATTCACAGACCTGTACCCCTGGGGATAGAGTATTATGCCTCCATCAGAAAGGATGAATGCCCAACTTTTGTAGCAACATGGACGGGACTGGAAGAGATTATGCTGAGTGAAATAAGTCAAGCAGAGAGAGTCAATTATCATATGGTTTCACTTATTTGTGGAACATAACAAATAGCATGGAGGACATGGGGACTTAGAGTGGAGAAGGGAGTTGGGGGAAATTGGAAGCGGAGGTGAACCCTGAGAGACTATGGACTCTGAAAAACAATCTGAGGGTTTTGAAGGGACGGGGGGTGGGTGGTTGGGGTACCAGGTGGTGGGTATTATAGAGGGCACGGATTGCATGGAGCACGGGGTGTGGTGCAAAAATAATGAATACTGTTATGCTGGAAAAAACAAAACAAAACAAAACAAAGAGATGATTAAACTGATAGTTAATTGTCTGTTTTAGGTCCATGGTCAAAGGAGAGAGACTGATACAAAGTGAAGGTCAAGCAAAGCTTTATTTTGCGCCAAGTATCGAGAATCAAACTGACCAGCCAGGGCTGTCTCTTGCAAAAAGGCGACCCCTTTCAGCCTCACAGACTTTCATAAAGCAAAGGCCATGTGGTCAAGCCGGCCACACACAAGTGACCAACTGAATTGCAATTTACCCTAGCTATTTGAACTAGCCTATCACTCTGTCGGAATTGGCACCCAAAAGGCAGGGTCCACATTCTTGGGTGGTTAGGGAGGTGGTTTCCTGATCCAATGTCTCCACCTACCTTCACTCATCCTTGTATTCTCAGCTCTGTTACCTCCCCCTGACCTGACACATCCTGGTATATGGGCTCTGTTATCAGGGGCTGGTCAGTCATATTTTACTGGTTTCCCAGACTTGTTTCTAAGTAAGTTCCTCAGGGGGGATGAGTCAGTCTAAGTTTACTGCATAAATAACAAAATGGTTCGCTCTAGCTAAGCAGGCCCTTACAATCTCTCTCAAAGTTTTTTTTTTTTTTAAGATTTATTTATTTATTTGACAGACAGAGATCACAAGTAGGCAGAGATGCAGACAGAGAGAGAGGAGGAAGCAGGCTCCCCGCTGAGCAGAGAACCCGATGCGATCCCAGGACCCTGAGACCACGACCCAAGCCGAAGGCAGAGGCTTAACCCACTGAGCCACCCAGGTGCCCCTCTCTCAAAGTTTTAATGGGTAATTGTTAAAGTAGCTTTCAAAGTCTTTGGTAACCTGAAACTTTAAACCATATGGGATAAAATGCTAGAGCGCTGGTTGCTGGAACTAGGTTTGTGCTTTTGAAATATGTTGGTAAACATCTTTTGTGCTTAACTGAATTCTGTTTTAACAGTTCACAATTGGTTTATATTTAATCTTCAGTAGAGGTTAAGGTATTTCTAAGAGTACAAAAGTCTGCTAAGTATAATTAAGACTGATGAAAATAAGGGAAACAGCTCTGTATGTAAAAGAGTAGGAGATATGTAAAAGAGAAAAAGACCAGATGCCTGATCCTGTTTGAATAAAAAAGAAAGAAAAACAGGCCAGGGGCCACTGTCTGAGCTAGATCCATTCCTAAAGAATGGAAGAGGAGACGGGGTGGGGGGGGCGTCCAACCTGTTTGAATCTGAAGAGTGCCAGACTGTGTGAATGTGTCTGTATGCTCCACAGCTTCGGCTACAGAGTCTGAGTGGGCTGCACCCTGAGTCTCATGGAGCATCATATAGCATAACAGTCATCTACTCCATGGAATAGCCTGGTCCGGGGTTTATATGGACAGACCTTAGCTAAGACACTCCTAAGTTCCCGCGAGGGGCACGAGCAGGACAACATCTGAAAGATCCCCCTCCTGTGTCTGTGACATCATTCACGATGGGAGAGAAACCCAGAAAACTCATATCTTAAGACTGCATGCTCAAAAATAAAAAAAAATAAATAAATAAAAAGAGAGAGAGTAAGACTGGTATAAAAAAGCTGGTTTTCTCTCTGTTTAAAAGGACAAAGTTTTCTTAGGTTAACTGAAACGTAAATGGTTTTCTCTTTGCCTGCCCAGAGTTGTAAATGAGATCTCTTTGGCTCATAAGATTTTTTTCTTGATATGTTAAGTTACCCAGGGAGTACTGCTAAACCAGTGATAGACCTTGGGTTACATTTGGGTAAATGCTGTAATTATTCTAGAGGTTCTATACATTTCCTAAAATTTTAATGTTTTGATAAGGGTCATCACTTGATATTTAACTATATCTGTTCTGTGTTTTGTTTTGTTTTGTTTTGTTTTATTTGTAATTGTTTTAGTTCTCTTGCAAGATGAATTTTGCCCTAAAGGAAATTCATATGGGAGACTTTCAGGATAAATACAGGTCTTTGATATGTTAAAATCCTGGGAACTGAAATGAATAAGAATTTACAGAAGTAAGGGCTACATTCAGACTATACCAGAATTAGTAACATGGGACTAGGAACTGAAAGGTTGTAATGTCGTGTCTCTTAATGTTTTAAACATTACTGGTTCTGTAATGTTTGCTCCTCTAGACTAAGGAAATGTTTTTCTTAAGTTACCTGTAACTTATAGAGATGTAAAGGTATTCATTTGTAAATGAATCAACGCATTCAACTTTTCTCTCTATCTGAACCCTCTGAAACCAAAAGGGCTCAATAAGTATTCTTTCTTCCTTGGTAATCAGTCATTTGCATAAGTTCAATAAGATTCTGTTCTCCTTGTAACTGGACACCATTGGAAACGGGTTATTTTACCAAGGCTTTGACTGGAATGTCATATTTGAAAAGACTCAGATATGACCAGACAGCTTAAAGGAACTAAGGTTGACTTTATAAAACCTGGAGCCATAAAGCCCTTTGGAACTGTTGGTTTCCAAACAGGGCTTTGGATACCTTGCTTACAGAGTTCCCAGCAGCCTCACCAGGTGAGTAAAAAATGTCACTCCTTGGTAGGAGGAGGTGCCTCAGGATACATTGGGTACCTCAGGGAGAGGAATTTACCCAAGGTGACAGGTATTGCAGGCATGTCTGATGGCAACTACATGGCTTGGCTTCTGACCTGGAGAGGCTACTTAAAGTTCAACCTAGAGATTCCTTATAAGAAGTTCCAGCAAAGCAGATTCTAAAAGATCTATATGATTACTTGTTCTTGCTGAGCTTATTTAAATAACTAGGCCAAGTTTGTTAAAACTGGACTTGTTTTTCAAATGAATTAGTCCTGACTTGGATATCTTTGGAAATGGTTATTTTAGAGAGAAAAATATGTTTTAATAACATGCCTTTATGGGTGTTATATTCTAGATTAGATTGTTATTAAATGTTGTTTACCTAAGCTAGACAGCTTAAGGTAAACTTCAGAGAAGTTGCACGATAACTCATATAGACAATCTTGCCTTTGCCAGTCAGTCAGCCCCAGATATAAGGAAGAAACTTCAGAAAATTGAAGGATTTGAAAAGACGAATCTGACTGAGTTAGTGGGAATAATGGAAATAGACGCTGAGGACTAAGTGTCATGCTTGCAAGGGTGACTGAAAGAGTTTTGACTCAGACTCTGACTCCTTGGCAAAGGCCAATAACCTATCTTAGCAAGAAACTAGATCCAGTAGCGTCCAGGTTCCCCCCTTGCCCCCGCATAATTGCTGCCACAGCCTTCCTGGTCAAGGATGCAAGTATATTTACAGAAGTGGACTAAATTAGGCTATAAAGGAGAGTGGGCTAAGACTAGGAAGAATATTAGTAAGCCAAATACATCAGGGCACTCATCTGGGGACACGCAAGCTTAAGGAGCTTATGGGCAATCAGTTCCAGGTTTCTAAATTAGGGCATATCGCTCAAGATATGGTTGATAGATGTACTCAATGTCAGATGGTAAATGCGGGAAGAACTAAAATGGGAAGAGGGAAAAGAGATAGATGTTTGGGTTACCTCTTGTGATTGGGTCAGACAAAAGCCCTGTATTTGTGAATTCAGTCTCACAGGTATTGGCCAAAGCCGTAGGCACTAATTGGAAACTACATTGTGCCTACTGGCCCCGGAGCTCAGGGAAAATAAAAAGAATGAATCAGACTCTTGAAGAGACCTTGACAAAGTTAATTCTGGAGACTGGCAGTGGGTGGGTAGATCTCCTTCCCTTCGCCCTCCTCAGGGTGTGATGTACACCCTACTTAAATAAGATGACCCCATTTGAAATAATGTTTGGGAGACCACCACCCCTCTGCCCTCGATTACAAGAGGTTGCTATATCAGAAATGACTGATCAGTCTGTACTCTAGTCACTGCAGGCATTACAATCCATCTTAAAAAGAGCCCATGCAGGGATCCGGACTGCCCACACTAGGACAGAGGTGGAGATGAAGCCACATTCCTACCAACCAGGAGATTTGGTTTGGATATGCCATCACCAAGTGGGAAACCTGGAGCCCCACTGGAAGGGACCATTTACTGTCATCCTGACCACCCCCATGGCAATAAAAGTAGAAGGCATCAGGGCCTGGATTCACATGGGTCAGGTCAAAGGAGCTGAGAATGAGAACGCCCCCCAGAGGTGGATGCCACTGCCAATGGACCCCACCGATCATGGACTGAAACTGAGACTCAAAAAAACAATGAGTTCATTAAACTCATTGTTGCCCCTATTGTTAAGATATAGGTGGGAGGTATAAACAAGTGCAAAATAACAAAGAGGGGAGCTTAACATAATGCTTCTGGGTAAATCACACGAGTCATTAAAACAGTCTAACAGCTATTAAAAGGGAGTATAGAACTGGCTGAAGGGTCAAATATTTGACTAATCTCCAAAGAAAAGGGGGGAGTGTAAGGACTTGTTTTATATTTTTATTTTAGCCAGAGGCTTCCACTGAGGTTAAACAATAACTTTGTTGTTTAACCCTTAAACTGTCCCTGCTCCCCTTCCCCCAGGAAACCTACTTTAAAACAAGTCCCAGAAACCAGTCTCAGGTAACAAAGCACAGATACAAGGATGGGTCAGGCCAGGTGGAGACATCTAATCAGTGGGGGGTTGCATACTGTCTCCCTTGCTACCAGGGAGTATGGGCCCCGCTCTTTGGGAGCATTTTGGCGCAAATCTTAACCAAGGTGAAATTGTAATTCAATTGGTCACCTAGCAACACTGTGCAGTTTTCTCTGTGTGTTACAATTTCATTGGCCACCTGTGTGTGGCCAGGCCCAACTGCATGGCCTTTGCCCTTAAAAGCCAGTCTGTAAAGGAGAGTGGGGTCGCCCTCTCTCTGTAAGAGGTGTGCCCTGGCCAGCCAGTTTGATTGTTGATGCTTGGCATGAAATAAAGCTCTGCTTGACCTTCGCTTTCTATCAGTCTTGCTCCTTTAATCATGGACCCATTACTTGGGCATAACAATTGCCTTGTAATTACTTCACATTTCAATGTGTAAATTATCATTTATAAGCATAACATCCTGGTCTGGCTTGATACTATATAATGAGGGAACAGAGGGCAAGCTGAGGACAAAGCAGAAAATGACATTCCACAAATCCCCCACCCCCGCCACCCCAGATGGAATCTATATGACATTTCTCATGCACTCCTGGTTGCCCTAAAGCTAAGGAAAAACAAATAGTTAAACTTATAGAGATCACAATCCTACAGGACCTGAGTCTCCCTCAGTTTACAAATGTCTTAAGAAATCTATAAGAACAAAGCATTCCTGGGGCACCTGGGTGGCTCAGTGGGTTAAGCCTCTGCCTTCAGCTCAGGTCATGGTCCCAGGGTCCTGGGATCGAGCCCCACGTCTGGCTCTCTGCTCAGCAGGGAGCCTGTTTTCTCCTCTCTCTCTGCCTGCCTCTCTGCTAACTTGTGATCTCTCTCTGTCAAGTAAATAAATAAAAATCTTTATTAAAAAAAAAAAAGAACAAAGCATTCCTATCATCAATAACCTAGCTTCCAGAAGGAACCATAGATACAATTAAATGTCTTTATAATCTGTAGCCTACTGACAGATATTTGAAGTGGGCAGAGTGTGATATTCCTCCAGGAAATTCCCAACTATCTTCATGTTATTTCCTCAGAGAGGGAAAAACCCTGACTTGACAATGGCAAAGCTTCTTGCACTCTGTGAGTCTTAACATATAAAAAATCCTTTTGAAACCTCCCATTTGCCTTACTTTCCCCAACCCCATAGTATATAATCAGCCACTTCACAACTCAGGTGCAGCAGCTCTTTCTGCCCATGGCTCCTGTCCCTATGCTTTAATGAACTACTACGTTGCACAAAAGACATTTTTTTTTACCTGTATCCTTTTTTTTTAATTTATTTTTTATTTATTTTCACCATAACAGTATTCATTATTTTTTCACCACACCCAGTGCTCCTTGCAATCCGTGCCCTCTATAATACCCACCACCTGGTACCCCAACCTCCTAGCCCACCACCATTTCAAATGCCTCAGATTGTTTTTCAGAGTCCATAGTCTCTCATGGTTCACCTCCCCTTACAATTTCCCCCAACTCCCTTCTCCTCTCTAACTCCCCATGTCCTCCATGCTATTTATTATGCTCCACAAATAAGTGAAACCATATGACAATTGACTTTCTCTGCTTGGCTTATTTTACTCAGCATAATCTCTTCCAGTCCCATCCATGTTGCTACAAAAGTTGGGTATTCATCCTTTCTGATGGAGGCATAATACTCCATAGCACAAAAGACATCTTAAGAATTATTTCTTGGTCATCAGCTCTGGACTCTGCCCCACCAAACTTCACCTATATTCCAAAACCACATTATCATAGTTTTGTTAGCATAACATAGTAGCTGATGAAGACCTATATTCTTTTAAAATTTTCTGTGCAACTTATTATAATTTTCACATTATTTCCTCCTTTTTTAAGTCTCTGATAAAACCATCTGGGTCTAGAATTTTTTATGTAAAAATGTTTTCACTACTAATTCAATATATTTAGTTTAGTAGTTCATGATGTGGGAAACAAAGAAAAGAAATTACTAGATTTCTTTACTGGCTACAGTCCATTGATAAGTCCTTCCTCTAAGGACTCAATCGTCTGGAAGTTAATACTTGGCTGAGAGCAAAAGGCAATCCTAGACCAAACCCAATCCATCTAGTTCCCATAAGTCAGTCTACTTTAACATATATAAATTCCTTTGGAAACTTCCTTTATCTCTAAACCCCTCAAGATATATTGGTAGTCACACCCAAGCATGTGGCCCACAGACATGTATCTGAAGAGTTCCATGAGTAAGGTGGGTTTTTTTTTGCGTTTTGTTTTTGATTCAGAATGGTGGTTTATTAAAGCACAGGGACAGAACCAGTTGACAGAAAGAGATGCTTGCACCAGGGTCTTGAGGACTGGCAGATTATATACTGGGGAGTTGGAGGAAGTAAAAAAAAGGGAGGTTTCAAAAGAAGTTTCATATGCTAAAGAGGACCAAGGGACTTGCCATTGTCAAGTTAAGGTTGTCCCCCCCCCCCCCCCCGCCCCGAAAGGTATTAACATTAATAGTTGGGAGATTCCTATGTCCCATCCAGGAGTTGAGGAGTGGGGGGAGGTTGCAGGTGGTCAGTTTATGCTTTGTCTTCAGCTAGCCTTCTGCTCCCTCATCATTCCCTCCCTGAACAATTTCGAACCCTAAATCTTTAAGATTGCTGAAGGTGGAAGGTCTCAGCTTCTGTAAGTTCTTCCTGCTGAAAAGGGGAGGAGAGATGCCCCCACTTATGGGTCAGTATTAGTCAGTTGGGGGACATATAAGGGAGTTACAAAAGGGGGAGGCAGTTGAATCCAAAACAGACATATATGACCTTCCTTGAGTCGAAAGGATCATCTGTCCTTTCTACTATCATCATTGTAGGGATGGAGTTGATGAAGTTTTAGAATATAGGTGAGGTTCAGTGGGGTGGAGTGTGGAGCGCATGACCAAGAAAGAATTCTTGAGACCTCTTTGGTGCAAAATTGTGGTTTATTAAAGCATGGGGACAGGACCCATGGGCAGAAAGAGCTGCTACCCCAGAGTTGTGAGGGGTGGCAGGTTATGTACCCTGGGGTTGGGGGAGGTAAGGAAAAGGGAGGTTTCAATAGAACTTTCATATGCTAAAGAGGACAGACAAGACTGGATACCAGAGGCCTTGCCATAGTTGAGGTCGGGTTTTTTATTTGTTTGTTTGTTTCCTTTTTTTCCCCTTTTTGGCAAGCTATTAACATGAAGATAGTTGGGAGATTCCTAAAGAATATCACATATGTCCCACCCAGGAGTGGGGGTAGGGGAAGGTTGTAGGGTGTCATCTTTTGCTTTGTCCTCAGCCAGCCTTCTGTTCCCTCAAAAGAGTCTGCAGCACTAAGTGAGGAGATACTGAAAAAGACCATACATTAAGATAAGTATTACTGTAAGAATAGAGGTCCAGTAAAGAGATCCTTAATAGGTGACCATAATTTTCCTCCAGTAGAGAAGTTTAAAGCAATCACTAAAGGAAAGAGAGATCACTTAAAGCACTAATTTGAGTATTTATGTTGGTTAGACAGTAATAAATGACCTTTTCCCAACAATTGCTAGCCCCCTCAAGGTCCTAGAAACCTTGCTTCTAAAATTCCTTAGAGACTTACACTATCCCTAACCCCCTCTTGAAATTTGAAAGTATATAATGGGCCACCCCTCATGACCTCAGGACAGCTCTTTCTGCCCACAGGTTCTGCCCACAGGTCCTGTCCCCTGTTTTAAGAAAATGATCTTTTTGCACCAAAGACCTCTCAAGAATTCTTTTTCGCCATTGGCTTCAAATCCTAATGTTTTCCTACATCAGTTCAGATTTCTTATTTCTTCTTGAACCCACTTTCACAAGTTACGTTTTTAAGAAAACTGTGCATTTCATATAAATTTTCCAATATATTGGCATAGAGTTATTCTTAAAATCCTCCTATTATAATTTCTGCTCCTATGCTATGTGTCCCTTTTTTATTCCTGATGACTTTTAATCTAATCAGAGACATATGCCAATTTTATTAGTGTTTCAAAGAACACATTTGGTTTTCCGATTCTATTATATGTGTGTTTTCTACCTTCCAGTTCTTTAGTGTATACTTTGCTTTACTTTTCTAAAATTTTGAGATGCAGGCTTAACATTTTGTGGCACTTTCCATTTTTTTTTCCAATTAACACACTTAAGAGTATTCATTTTCTTTACTTTTCATAAAGATGCCACTACCATGAATAGAGCTCAATTGTTTTCTGCACCTAATACTCACCAACAACTCCCGTGATTGATGTTCTTTCCTTGAAGTTCCTTTTTCAAGAGGAGAAAGCCCCTTTTTTAGTACAGTAAGTTAAAAGTGTTCAAAGAGTAAGGTAACATTTGAAAGTCACAGCCACAACTCACTAGTATTAGATCCACTAGAGTGGATTTAGGGAGGTGAGCCAAGACATGTACATCATAAGTCTGAAGTCTGCAATGGAAGGGAGTTTTGACTGACCTTATTACTGAAATTTTGTTATCTTCCAATCTATGATCTAAGAAATCCAAAGGGATGCATATCATATTTGTGACATGATAAATTACTTATTTTGTTCTTTTCTCCATTCCACTCTCCAAATTACCCACTAAATATAAGATTCAGAAAGTAAAATAGGGGACTCCTCTGTCTAGGTTTTTCCTTATTATATACACATATGCTAAACCATGTAAAGTAAATAGGTGTTCAATAAATATAAATTAAAGCTTCATGGGACCTATTTTCTTTCCCCAGTTTTAATGAACTCTCCTCAGTCAGTGGTGATGACTGAGCCTTAGGCTGTAAAAGAACTCAGATGATCTGCTGAAGCATTGTTGGCCCCAACCAAATATCAGGACTTCCTCCTGGAATGCAATTATCCTAGGGCAGGAGGGACAGGATGATAAAGAGGAAGTATGGGAGGGCTTGCTTGGAATGTGCCCCATTGGCTTCCAGCAGAGCTCCAGACAGAGCAGAAGCATTGAATTACCCAAGCTCCCCCTAGTTGTAGCAGGTCCTTAGTCTAACCTGTGAGGAAATTTTATGTAAAGTCAGTATTGGTATTGGTTGCTCAGAAACATGGCCATGGTCCTCACCAGATTGAGGATAGGTCCTTAAATGACATGTCCTTTATTTCTGTATGTGCCATATATTTCAGAGAATAAAAGCATCAATTTCACTGGTCTTATATCACACCTAAAGCATACTTCCTTAGTTTTTGTTGACTATTTTAGAAAATTTGATTTTACAATCCAAAATATGAGCATCAGTTAACCAATCAGGATTGCTGAATCAGTTAAGCCAGTTTTGACTCCATCTAGGAGGCTATGCTTTGAGGACAGCCACTCAAAGAAGGCTGCTAGCTAAGACCTCCAAGCTAGAATCACTTAATATAATTCAAAAAAGGTTCCAAAATGTGGAAAGAAAGAAAATACAAGAGAAAGTAAAGAAGGAAGCAAAAGTTCATAAAAAAAACTCAATGCAGATCTAACTTCCTATCAGTAGAAACTTCAGAAATAGAGAAAAGGTGGGGGGGGGGGAACGAGTAGAGGCTAAAGAAATCAATAAATAATTCAAGGTAATTATCCTGATCTAAAAGACACAAGAATTGCAACCAATTGCCACCAAATTTAACACACAAAATAAATAAATAAATAAATAAATAAATAAATATATATATAAATAAATTTTAAAAAAAGACTCATTCAATGAGAAATTTTCAAACAGTTATAAACAGTGTCAAAAACTCTGAGGAATTTTTAACTAAAAATTTCCAATGTTGGATACTTAAAGATAGTAAAACAGATGCCTTCAAAAATTTGAGGCAAAATGGACTTCCACCCAAATTCAAATGTTGGGGTAGAATAGAGACATTCTTAGATATGAAAAGACTCAAAATTTTATGTCTCAGAGGGCCCATCTTTAAAAATTCATAGATGAACCAGAAAGAAGAAAATACAAGAAAACAAGTTTACTTTTTCAACCCAGGAAAAAGTAAAAACAAATATTCCAGGTTGACGGTTGTCCAGGACACCCAGCAATCAGTCCCTCTGGATTCATCCAGGAACAGGTAACTTCAGTAAAGAAGTGTCCAAGAAAAAATAAAAGCTAACCAAAATATTTACTCCACCTTTAAGATTAACACCACTTCCCAATTTAGGGAAGCAATATAAGATAATATAAGAGAGTTGTCTTTCTCTGCTTGACTTATTTCGCTAAGCATGATACGCTCTAGTTCCATCCATGTTGTCGCAAATGGTATGTGCTTTGATGAGTGCTGTGAAGTGTGTAAACCTGGCGATTCACAGACCTGTACCCCTGGGGATAAAAATATATGTTTATAAAAAATAAAAAAATTTAAAAAAAGATAATATAAGACAAAAAGAAAATGAGAGAAAAAAATGATGTAGGAAAAGAAATATAATTATAATATACTACACAGTCTTTTAGTAAACAATATTTAGAAGATGTAATGATGAATATACTGATCCTTAACTTTAGAATGAATCTATAGTGTAAATATGGTTCTAGAATAGAATATATATTTTTAAATCCTGATTACTGAATTTGTCAGCTTTAACTGAGTAATGTTGAAGTACCAGGATTCTGAAGAAATAAGTAGGAAAGTAAGTAAATAAATAAATAGATAATATTCTCAGTGACTTACAAATAAGAAAGGTTGAGTTCTTATTCACATTAAGTGGACTGCCATTCTTTTGCAATTCTTCTGCAGGTTGTCTCTATTCCAGAATCTAGTCAAAGGATCACATGCTGTTCCCATGGTGGAACAGAAAACACAATTTCCAAATCCCTTTGATTTGAAGTTGGCTTTGTGGCTGGATTTGGAACATCATGGGTATGATGTCTGTCAGCACTAGGCTTGGGCCTCATGAGGCCTTGCACGCTTATGCACTCTTAGAGCACTACTGCAATGGAAACATGTATAAGTTAAGCTGTGGGCTAATGAAAAACCATGTGGAGAAGGGCCAATTCACCTCATGGAGGCCATCCAGGACCAGACAGCCCCAAGCCGACCTACCAGCTGGCCAAAAATCCATAAGGGTCCTGGTTGAGCTAAGCTATTCTGGCCAGTCTGGTGCAAGAGAACTGCCCAGCCAACTCTTAAACTTATGAGCAAAAATAAATGCTTATGAATAAATGCTACTGTGCCATATATATGGAAATATAGATATAGATATAGACATAGATATAGATATAGATATAGATATAGATATAGATACATAGGTACATGATGATTGATAGATAGATGATAGATAGATAGATAGATAGATATAAATATATCTATCTCCGAATTTTCAGGATTTTTTCCCCTTGCTTTATTTTAGGTATCCCCACACAATGAAATTAATCAGGAAAAAAAAAACCTGAAAATTAAAAAGAAAACAAAACTTTAAATAGAAGTATAGGGACTGAGGACAGGCAACCCAAAATGCACCACAACGACATGCTGATTATTTTGAACTGGAGCTCCTTGGGAAACAGCCTGTGTGGTGACACTCAGATCCTCCTCTAACCCCCCCCAAAGCAGGAAACCTGTCTCCCACGTGAAATGTACCCTCCCTGTCCTGAGAAGTAAGATATCTTTCTCCCAGGGATTGTGTCCCCACCACAACCCCATGACCCCATGACTGACCTCCTGAACTCAGGAAACTCCTAAAAGTTTCTGCCTAACTTTCAATCTTACCTTTTAGAAACTAACAAATTAAGAAACAGAAAAGAAATATTTGAGGATGCCTCCTGCACAGATGAATCAAAAAGTGCTGTAAGTGCCCGACAGTCATCTCAGCCTTATAATGTTACCATCCCACTCTGAATATACATCCCAAACCCTAAAAAGAAAAGCTGGTTTCGGAGCGCCTGGGTGGCTCAGTGGGTTAAAGCCTCTGCCTTCGACTCGGGTCCCGGAGTCCTGGGATCGAGCCCCGCATCAGGCTCTCTGTTCAGCAGGGAGCCTGCTTCCTCCTCTCTCTCTGCCTGCCTCTCTGCCTAATTGTGATCTCTGTCTATCAAATAATAAATAAATAAAATCTTTAAAAAAAGGAAGAAAGAAAGAAAGAAAAGCTGGTTTACCCTGGTCCCCCTGTTCTGAGAGTCCGGACTTTGGAAATTATTTTCTATTTGTACTGTTGGAGAGTTGCAGGGTGCTTGTCTCACAGAGTACATGTGGTTAGCAAGCAAACCTCAGAGTTGGCTGTTCTTGATATCTGTTTCCCTTCTGTCACATTCTGGAAAAGTCTGCCACAAACAACTTCAAAGTTCCAGCAGCATCCATGGAGCCTCTCAGTCTAGGTCAGTAATCAGCTATGGTAAGAGTATTGGCTTTGTATAAAGCCCTGCTTATTTTATTTGACTCAGAAAATTTGTACTTTGGCATCTCCTCAAGAATTGGGATGTACAGAATAGTATTCATAGGTGGTGAATGTAAGATTGTGTCCAGGAAAAACCCTCCCGAACCTTCTAAAATGAACTGGATGTATGTTTCCATAGAAAATATGTGCCCATGTGATAATGGCATGATTTTATTAACAGTCAGAGGCTGTCACAATAGGTAATATCTGGCTCATTACTAGCATTACAAATTTCTTAAAAATTTTCCTTGACATGCACTCTGTAAATCTCCGTTTCTTTAAATTACTCTATATATGGCAATTATTATCAATGATCTGGAGTTCATTTGGCTCTCTAAAGTGCTCTACATTTTTAAAACTTCACAATAATATGTTGCTAACATTTTATTTTAGAAAGAATAGGAGTTCCCCCTTAGAATCAGATCACCCAAAGAAGTACTGCTCAGCTTTTACATGGCTAGGCAATCTAGGGAGAATATCTGCCTTGAAAATTTTCCAATCCAAAATCCAGTCTGCTGTGCTTTACAGAGTGCGATCCTTTGGGCTCAGTTAAGAACCTGATGAAACACAAATCAGGAGCTGTTGGTTTTGCCTACAGGTGCCTTAGACACACACCTCCTGGCATGGACAGGAAATCTCCTAGGTGTGAAAGTAAACTCGTTTTCTTCATTTTTATAAAAGAGAAAACTACCTCTGTCAGAGGTTCACTGTATAGCAATTAATTTAAACTCAACCTCCATCAAAAATATAGATTTCCAGAGAGTATAATTTCAAACTGACTGATAGTTGTCTGATTTCTAGTCTCTGTCCAAGTTGTGTAAGAGAAGTCATATCAAGAGAAGTTTGTCTAAGCCAGGATATGGCAATCAATTTGTTCTCCTAAGTATTTGAAATATCCCTGATTTAAATTATACCACAAGAAACCTGAATACTGAAGTGGTATTAACTCTGCAGATAACCTTCTTCACTATGTTGTTTTTCATGTTCTGTTATGTTTGGTTTTGGTTTGGTTTCAATGGCAGTCAGTATAAGGAGTGAGCTGTTGTTGAGTGTGCTATCATGACTCTTGTTAATGCTCATGAAAATTCAACACAACTTTTTTTCCATGTAAATCTAAGTAATTATACTTTTCTGTTTGGGATTTACTGCCAGGAAATTAAGAGGCCATATAAAGCCTGAGTAAAACAGTTTTTAGGCCTTACCTTTATAAAACATTTGTCTTCTTTTTGTCCAGATGCTAATTCACAGTTTTTATTTTACTACATCACTGAATCTCCTTTATATTCTGTGAATGGCAGGTTGTATAATAGTTAATATACTCATTCTGGGCTCTTTCCCTCCAATTCATCCTCCTAGCTGCCACACATCAAATTACATTGTTATTCTCAGAAATTCTCCATGACATTCCAACACATAAATAATTAAAATGTAATTTCTGACTCCTGTGTCTGACATTCAGGACTTGGATTTGTTGCCTTTCCAGTTCAACCTGTAATTATTCCTTTGGCTACACAAACTCACTGCCAATGCCTTTGCCTGTGCATGCTCCTTTCTCTAGAAAGTCCAGCCCCTGCTTCTAGCTTTCTCCTGTTCCAAGGCACAGTTTGATACTTGATGCATGAAGCCTTACTGAATACTAAAATGGGAATTAATTTCTTCCATATTCCCACACAATTCTGCACCTATATTTTGTCATTTATAACAGTCTGATTTTGATTACTGTAATTTTTATAAAAAACATAATCATAATAGTTAATTGGCAGTATAGTTATTAATTAGTATATTTTTAAATACTTAGTATCTGCTAGGTTGTGGTGGAGGAGCACAAAGTCTCCCCATATAGGCCACCAAATGCAGGCAACCTGATCAGGTGGAAGCCACTGGCACAGGAAGTGAAAGAAATCACTCAAGGCGGAACAAAGGAGATAAATATTTATTGAATACAGTGCAAGGAAGCTGCAGGCAGGACAGGGAGGAGAGACTGTCTGCCATGAAGTGGGGATGGGGCAGCTGTAGTTAAAGGGGGAAGCTGAGAGGATATGGGAACATATGGAATTTTCCTTATTTATGGATATTTTGAAGTGAGTCACCTAATGGGCCTATTCGTGTTCAGCCAGGGGGTTAGGGGTCCCTGTGGGCCCTTTTACCTTACTTAGGTTTCCGTTGTTCAAGTAGGTTGCCTGAAAGCAGACTCTAAATGAGGGTCTGTACTGCACACTTTTACTATATAATACCTCACCTAAAATTCTTCCATTTCAAAGAGGTTTAAAAGAATTACATAGGAGTATAAATGAGACTATGCAATGGCATTGGTATGTTCTTAGAACCAAGGAGGAGAAAAAAATATACTAAAAGCTCAAAGAAAAGGAAAATCCAAAAAAAAGTGAAGGAAGTTAGAACCTAGGAATCAAGGTGCAGATTTTAATAATAGAGAATTCCTAGTTAATGTGCAGTTTGAATCAGGAGGGCTTATGTTGTGAGAGCACTCCATTTGGGTGCCAGTCCCTATAGGCAGGGTAACAATATTCTCTCTTTCTCTCTGTGTCTCTATGTCTCTCTATATATATATCCTTTTATGTCCCTGTGTGTGTATTTAATACTTAAAATATTTATAAAATTTGGCCTTATAGTTTAAAGTATGTAATTAAGTTATTTAAAGTTGTTAAATGGACCAAGCATTGCTCCAAAATTTTTTGGAATAAAGTATTAAAAATTTTAGAATTTTAATTAAATCAATATTAGTAGTTATTTAAACTTAAAGCTCATAAAAAACAATATATTACTTTCTAACTTACAAAGTACATTGGATATTAATTCTGTAAACCAACGTAGTCCTTAAGTTATCTTCGTGATACATAAAAGACAACTTTTAGGACATCAAAGCAGCCTATGCCAATAAAAAGGAGCAGAGAACCATAGTACTGTGTGATGAAAAGAGAAGGCAGGAAAGATGGACCAATTTCTAGAAATCAACTCCAGAGACAAGCAGGCAATAGGACATGAGAGAGGAAAGAGGGAAGAAGGAGAAAGACACAAAGATAGAAATGCACTGATAGATCAAGAGAAAAGTGGTGTCATACTATGGCTTCAGCAGAAAATTGCTTTTAACTTTTTGTTGTTGTTGTTTTTGCTTTTAACTCTTAAGAATTAACCAGCATATGGAGATTCGTCCCAGGACAGGACCCAACACACACACCTGTCAGTCCCTACATGCACTCTCCTTCCACTCAGGGGCCCTGCCTCCCCCAATCCATTTATAAAACTGGCTGCCCATCACCCACTGAGAGACATCTCTGCCTGTGGTGATTCAGCACCACATTCCACAAGCCCATCTGAACTATCACTGGCTGGTCAGGGACTCAGAGGCAGCCAGTGGGTGGAGAGGAATGGAGTGTTGTGGAAAACTGGTGCAGAAATGTTAAAAGGCTTAGGATATCCAGGACCCACAATCAGCTCAGTGTACCCCTCTGAGCCTTGCCTGCCACACCAGCTAGGAGGACTGACCCTTTTCCTTTCAAGGAAGAGGACCCTCTTGGGCAAGTCTACTCTGTTATGGGTTACTTGGTCGCACCTGTCTTTAACGCTACCAGCATGACTGAAGTGTCGAAACTCTCCTATTTGCATTTTAACCTGAATTTCCCCAGGCAATTAGTTTCCCAGATATTAGCAGGTAAACACCTGCTAGTACATGGATTAGCACCTATTAGCACCTAAAGGTGGATCTTTAGGTGCTCCTCCATCTTCCCTCTGGACCCCTGGGACTATCTGAAATACAGGTGTATCCTATCACACATAAACAAACAGTGAATTCCAGAGAGTAAATAACAACTGTAGCAACCACTGAGTTGATAGATTGCATGTAAGCCTTGAAAATTCCTGAACTGCTGGAGCCTTTAGAATGTATTCACCTTCTCATGATAACTGCTGTGTCCATTCCTCAGGCTGTTATTAGAGAAAGTGGGGTTCACCAACCTTTGTAATCATACCACACATCTGTTTAGTGCCCAAAACTGCACATGCTAACTTTCATCCTGCCTGGCACTCCCACCCCACCAAGCCTGCCACCACTCCAGACACCTCTTCAGCAGGTAACTGCTCACTTTTTCTACTGGTGAGGCTCAAGCATCATGCACTGAAATGTTAAAAATCATGAGAAGTATTTTATATTGATTTCTGATTATATTGACCTCTCAATTTCTCTGCTACCAAAAAGTAGGAGTCCCATCTCCCTGTCCCATAGATTGAAATATTTCTTTCTTCTCACATTTTATGGCTGTAAAGGTGCAATTTTCCAACCAGGCAACCACAACAAGGTAAACACTTCACCCAGTATAATAGTACTTGTCAGCAATACTAAAGACCACCATTCCCCTCTCTAGATCTGCCCTGTCCTCCTTCGCCTCCAGCTCTATACTCCAATGATCAATATCTATGTCTGTCCCTGGCCTGTGTGCCATGGCCTCAGGTAACAGACAAGACTCTAACATCCTCCTGAATCCTAAAGGGATTGACAGCCAACCAATGCTCTATGAGAGAAGACTGAGAATTGGTTCATACTCTCACTTTACTTCCCACTTTCCAGAGTCTAACAAGAGTCCCACAAAATCATAACTTTAGAAACCATGGTCTACTTCTCCAGATGGCCTCATTAAGCTTTTTGTACTAGTCCTGTTTATCTATCAAATCCACATAACTCTTTTGTATTATCATCTACCACAATACATGGCCTGGACTCATGGTGTTTACCTTTGTTGTAGCATTAGAACTTGATAAATTCAAATCTGCTACCAGTTTCCTACCACCTGCCAGTCCCCACACGTGCTTTCCTCCCACTCAAAGGTCCTGCCTCCTGCAGCCATTCCATTATACCTCACCATGGCTACCCAGCACTCACTGAGGGCCTGGAGGCACTATGGGAAACTGCCCCCAAATCCCATTGCTCTCAGATTGCCCCGCCAGAAAACCTTTCCAGTTATCTGAGGAACTGGAAATTTCTATCCAAATTAGTTAAACGAGTCCTTTCAAGACATGGAGTGAGACACTCATGAAATAGGAAACTGGGAAAAACCCCTTTGTTTTCTTTACATTGGGTTGAGCTTGGGGTTAAAGTTGCAAGATTGAGGCCTTCCTAATACCACATGGGGCCTCTGAGGCAAGAAGCAGCTTGGTGAGACAGGTGAGTGAAAGACCTTTGAAATGAGAAGCATTCCCTTGGGACTTGGGATAGTTCCAGCAAGGCTGGAAGAAGATGGATTGATTGGGCATAGTGGAGTTCCCTTTGAGGTGAGGTTTTAAAGCACTAGACTGGCTAGATTATAGATAGGTGGACATCATGTTAATCCTAGCTGACTTTGGAACTCTTTACATTGAAACTTAAGTATGAGAGATCATCTAAGTTTATTAATCATTTCCCACCAATTATTTTTCTACATATTTGTAAAAGATTATATATTTAAAAATACATATATTACTCAATTTTCAATTTTTTATGAAACTCCACTGACTACCAACCATTTGCCTGTTCTTGTGGTTGGTGATGAAAATAAATGAACAAAGTCTGTCCCTGGGGACTTCAATGGCTAATATGGGGGAAATATAAGCTAATAGAAAACTGCAGCAAGTTAACTATAATTAAGGAAAGGGGATTTATTAAATATTCTCTTTTCCTTTCAACCATTGCTTTTACGAGACCATTTTCAAAAGGAGATGTGTAGGAAAAAACAGTCAGGTACTACCTCTCATTTGCCTGTAGTTTAGAGTTCTGTGACTGCTCTAAGTTTCAGTTTCTTGTTATGAATAAAAGGGATCCAAAAACAACCAGAGATTCTAGGCTGAGAGAGAACAGAGGTGAAGCATATGAAATATCAGTGATTCTGGGACAGTGTGGAGCCTTTCCTGGAATATTGGTGCCAGTCTACTGGTTGCAGTTTCAAGAAATTGGACCTTATCATCTGGCAGGCAGGTTTTAACTTTGCGATACAGGCATAGCTCCTTTTATCGTGATTTGCTTTATTGGGCATTGTAGATAGTAAGGTTTGTTTTTGTTTTGTTTTGTTTTGGTTTGGTTTGGTTTTTTACAAATTGAAGGTTTCTTACAACCCTGGGTCTGGCAAGCCTTTTGATGCCATTTTTCTAATAGCATGTGTTCACTTCATGTCTTTCTGTCAGATTTTGATAATTTTTTCAATATTTCAAACTTTTGTCATTATTATTATGTTTTTCATTGTGACCTGTGATCAGCGATCATGAATCCCTGAAAGCTCAGATAATGGTTAGCATTTTTAGCAATAAAGGATTTTTAAATTAAATTATTTACACTTTTTTAGACATAATGCTACTGTACACTAAATAGACCACAGTATAGTGTCAACATAACTCTCATATGCACGAGAAAACCAAAAATCCATTTGATTCACTATATTGTAATATTCACTTTCTTGAAGTTGACTGGAACCAAACCTGCAATATACCTGAGGTGTGACTTTCAGGGTTGCTGTAGTTCTCCTGGAGAATTTGGTCCATAAGATTTCATGGCTGAAAAAACTAGGGATTCTCACCTGTAGAAAAAGGAACTTTATTTCAAAATTGGGGAGCTCTATCTGAACATTTTTGTCTGTTGTATCTTACAGGTTCACTTAGATCCAAGAAAGACATCCTGTCAGCAGCAACAACAAAGTAATGCCCTCTTCTGGTCTTTTCCCCTGATACCTGAGCCTTGTTTACCCAGGGACCCCAAGCTTGCCCTACCCCCTTGCAGCCAGACAGAGCATGCCTGAGTCAGAAGAAATACCCACTATAGCAGAAGCAATGTCCTCAGAAGTAATTACAGTGCAAACAAAATCACAGTTCATCACTTTTCTTGGGAGGATCTCCCATAGAAAATAAAGGTAACATCCTTTCAGGATCTTCCCTGAAAGCCAAACACAGCTGCTTCTATCTTGTCATCTGCTGTAGCCAAGACAGAGTCAGCTCTTCTAGCTGCTTGATCCAATACATACATCCAAGGACATCCAAGAAGCACAGACGTTTATTTTACTTCTCTAGGTGTCTTCCTATTTGATAAAAGTGCCTAGACATCTGGACAGCTCAATATAAGGCTGTACGTATTAGGTCCTTCACCCACCTTTATAGAGGACTAAATCCTTATCATCATTTTGTATTGCTACAGCGACTACTAAGACATTTTTCCCCTGATTAAGAAACCTGCAAGAAATGATAGAGACCTTTTTTTTTTTTTCAATTAGTGCATTCTCATTTAAATAAAATTACTTTAAAAGTTTAAGCTTGTCTCCCTCCCAATTCCACCCCCTTTTCACGTTCAGGGTTTCAAACCTCTCTATCATGACCATCAACCATTTAGTTAGGAACTACCACATTCTGGGAATAACAGCGATAAAATAACTATCATTTTTTGAGTACTTACTATGAGCCAGGGTTTTACTCGTGTGAAATAATTTAGTTTTCATAGTCACTAATGACTGATCTTTTAAATCACTTATGGCTCAATAAAGATGTTAGATAATTTAAGATAAATTATATATTAGAAAAGACAGAATTGAGGTATGAATTGAGTCACCCAGACTGGGAACATATTGCCTTTCTAATAAGTGCAATTATCTCTGAGACTAGGTAACTTGTTCCAGGTTATACATCCAATAAATGATGTAGGGTCTTTCTGACTCCAACACTGTCAGTCTGTGATTGTAGGAGAAGCCATCTGATTGGGGTTTATGTAGAAATGCAGAGGCAACAGAGTTGCTTAAACTGGCAAAGTGAAGATTCTGATGGGGAAAGGGAAAAAAAAGTTGTTGCCTAAAAGTCCTACAAGAAGATGCACAAGCTCTTCATGAAGTGCCAGTAGCAGATACAGGAAGAATGAGTAGAAGTTATAGAAGGCAGATTTCAGTTTGGTACAAGACAGGTATTTCTCATAAGCAGATCTTTTCCATGTACAGTGGCTTCCTTGCAAAGTAGTTGCCCCCTTGTCACTAGAAGCATCTCTGTAGAGGCTAGAAGTCCTGAGTCAGAATGCTATAGGGAATCTCCTGCCCTGGGCCCAGGAGTGCCTAGACTGAAGTGTCTCCTTAGCTTCCAGAATTATTGATGTCTTGGAGTACCACCTGCTCATGACTCCCTCAGGAAAATTTCAGATTATTACACACACACACACACACACACACACACACACAGAGACAAATACACAATGAGGCAGGAAAGACCACTCAGTAATTCAGAGGCATGTACATTTTTTTTATTTTGCTACATTTTTATTTTTATTTTTGGTAGATGGGCTCAAAAATTCATCTCTGTGATGGCTCTGTGAAATAGTGTTTTGGAATATTATTATTTCTCTCCTTTATTGATAAGTGTTTGTCATAACTCAGAGTAGTATGAACAGAAGTTTTGATTAGACCTATTTTTCCTGTTCAGTCATGCTTCTAAGAACCTCAGTTTTATGATGTCTTCTCAGTGAAATTTAAAGAGAAGCTTAATACTGTGTAGACTTAATACTAGTCATTAATTAATAATGACTTGTTTTATATTAGCTGGGGATATTAATTACAGCAACAGAAGCTCACTCTGGTCACGTAAGGAGAAAAAGAGCTTATTAAAAAACTACTGGATCATTTACATAACCATGCCTTAATGACACATAGAAGCACTATTATTAAGTAATTATCCATGTAACTATTTGTTCAGTATCTGTGATCTTTGTTGGATGCCCAGCACCTAACTGTTCCTGGAACATATGAGGCCTTCAATAGATATTTGTGGAATGACATAAAATCTGTTCAACTTTTTTCCTCCTGGAAACCAATGCTTGGCACTGCATGGATGAGAGCTGACAGTGCCACAAAAAGAATAGGGCACTGTCGACGGGTTCCTAGGTCCCAATATCCACTGTGGAAGCCTAGACACAGTATTTTATGTTTTTAGATTTCAGTTCAGCAATTAGCACACTAACTTTAAATTCTTGCTTGAGATTCCTTTAAACTATTTGTTTATTACCCACACATGCATTTATATATCCATCCATGTCTGCCTGTGAGTCTGAATCATCTCTTACCCCTGGCCAGACAGAATCACCTCATCCACCATTCTGTCCCAGCCGCTCTTGTCCTCACAAGATCTCAATGACAGGAAGAGGATTCACTTAGGAACTTCCATCCTTGATCCAGCTGGGCTGGAGCAAATACCATGTCTTTCCACAGCAGTTCTGCTTCAGGTAAATTCCTGAAAATTAACTCCTGACTTTCAAAGATAAGTCCACTTTAGCAGCTATACTGGTACTAACATCAGTACCTCTCTCCTGGAAAGGAGTTAGTACTCTCACCTGGAAAAACAGCCATGGAAGAGAAAGAACACACCCATGTCTGTATGGATATAATAAAGACTACTTTTTCTGGCACCTCTGGGGCTTTCAGAAAAAGAACTTTTCCATGGTCAAGAAGAAAGGTTAAAAAAAAAAAAAAAAGGAAGAATTGTGACTCAGATTTTATCTAGCCAGTTCTTGTAGCCACTGCAAGGAAAAGTGAAAAAGCAAGAATGCATTGTTTCATTAAGACTAATGTGGATAATATAATTCAGGTATGTAGACTTTGGGTAGAATAATTTTATCTCAATAAAGAACTTAGGCAATGAGAGAAGTGGATGGGTATCATGATCCTACTATAACAGAGAGCACCAACATCTCAGTAACATCTGAGCACCAAAAGGACATAGAATATTTCTAGCACCTGAAAGAGGTGCTAGAAATAGAAAGTATTTAAATAGAAAAGTATTTAAATAGAAAATATTTAATCTCCTCCTAAAGGTATCTGCTGTTCAGATTCTTATCTCCAGTGATGAGTTTTGCTTATTCTAGAACTTTATGTAAAATCCTCTTAAATACCCATCACTCATCTAGCTAACCCCCCACCCACTTTCCATCAACCCTCACTTTGTTCTCTATTGTTAAGAGTTTCTTATAGTTTATTTCCCTCTCTACTTTCTTATTTTTCTTTTCCCACTTCCATGTGTTTTCTTTCTGAAATTCCACATGTGAGTGAGATCAAATGGTATTTGTGTTTCTCTGACTGACAGATTTCACTTAACATAATAAACTTAAGCTCCATCCTTGTCCTTGCAAATGGCAAGATTTCATTATTTTGGTGCCAAGCCACACATTCTTGATAGACGAACTTTTATATTAAGTCTTGAAATCAGATAGTATGAGGCCCACACTTTTGTTGTTTTCCAAGATTGTCTGAATTAACCTAAATTCTTTGCATTTCTGCATGAATTTTAAATTAGTCCTGCTAATTTCTCAGAAAACTATCTGGGATTCTTATTGCAATTGCAAGGAATCAATAGATCAATTTAAAAGGACTGATATCTTTTAAATACTGTGTTATCCAATATGTGAACACTGTAAATCCCTTCATTTATTAATATCTTCTTTAATTTTTCTTTGGATTATTTTATAGTTTTCAGTATAAAAGTCTTACCCATTTTTGTTAAATATATTTCTAATACTTTATGATTTTTACACTGTTGTGAATTTACTTTTTATTTTGTTTCCAATTGTTTGGTGATAGTATACAGAAATAAAATTAATTTGTAGGGGTGCCTGGGTGGCTCAGTCGTTGAGAGCCTGCCTTCGGCTCAGGTCATGATCCCAGGGTCCGGGGGTCAAGCTCCAAGGCAGGCTTCCTGCTTAGTAGGAAGCCTGCTTCTCCCTCTCCCACTCCTCTTGCTGTGTTCCCTCTCTTGCTGTGTCTCTCTGTCAAATAAATTTTTAAAAAATTGATTTCTATATTGACCTTCTATTCTTTGGCATTGCTAGTCACCTAGTTCCAGTAGATCCGAGAAAATTCCATTCTATTCATAGTTTGCAGAGAATTTTAGCATGAATGCACATTGAATTTTGTCAAATGCTTTCCCTACATCTATTGAAATAATTAATATGATTTTTCTCTCTTAATCAATTAATTTTGGTGAATTAAATTGATATTTTATAATATTAAATAAATCTCACATTCTTGTATTAATCTTCTTAATATATCATAGGATCCAGTTTACAGATTTTTTTAAGGATTTTTGTTAAGAATTTTTGCTTCTGTGTTCTTGAGGGAAACTGGTCTATAATTTTCCTTTGTGTAACCCATATTAAGTTCCAGTATCAGAGCTATGCTATTCTCAAAAAGACTTGATGAGTATTCATTCCCTCTTCCTCTGTTTTCTGAAAGAGCTTATGTGTGATTAATGTTTTTTTTTTCTCAAGTATTTGATATAATTCACTAGTTAAGCCATTTGGACCTGGAATTTTCTATATGGGGAGGTTTTAAACCATAAGATAAATTTCTCTAATAATTATAGGGATTGTATCATTCAAGGTTCAACCAGAGGAAATAAACATTAAAAGATTTATTACAAGGACTTGGCTTTCTTGAGGCCAGGTAGGCAAGTCAGATCCATAGAGCCAGCTATCAAGAAGGTCTGGTTGAAAAATTTCTTCAGGGAAGTTTTGCTCTCAAGGCCTTTCAATCAGACCAACTCAGGTCATCTAGGATATTCTCCCTTACTTACAGGCAATTGATTAAGAACTTTAATCATATCCACCTTCACAGCAATGCCTAGATTAGTATCTGAGTAACTGAGACTATAGTCCTGTCAAGTGGGCACATCAAAAGATCATCACAGGGCTACCCACATTTTCCTTTCTTAGTAGTTTTCTTTGTAGTTTTCATTTAAGTTGTAGAATTTATTGTTGTAAAGTTGTTTGCAGTATTCTCACATTATCTTTTTTGTGTAACAGTTCATGTCTATCATGATGGGGTATTTTCTATCCATGTGACAATGTCATTGTGTGTGTAAAGGTGCTTAGGCAATGAACTAAATAATAATAATACTCACAACAATAATATGATTTGAAGAACTAATATTTTAAATAATAATAAAGAAATAATATAATTTTAAAGTAATAATAGTTTTTAAACCCTAGGATTCATCTCTGATTCCTTTTTCTCACCTCCCACACAATTTCTCCCAAAGTCTTAAAGTTCTATATTAAGAATAAAATCACTACTCATCTTCTCATGATATCCTGTGTTCTTACCCTATTTGGAGCCACAATTATTCTTCATCTGAACCACAGCAAAAATCTTTCTTGTCTCCTTTTTCCTCTCCTGTGCCACAACAACCGAAGCAATAATATAAAGGCATAAAGAGTATTATACCCTGTCATTACTGGAATTATTAAAGTATTTTCCCATTGCAACTAGAATGAAATCCAAAGTCCTTGCCATCCTACAACACTTTGTGCTATGGCATTGATTATTCTGCTGACCTCATCATATCTCTCTCTTTTACTATACTGCAAAAATGTTGGCATTCTGATGATTTCTTTTTCTTTAAAGGAATCTTTAAGATTGAACTAGATTTGAAGTATAAACTCAGAAAACATATAACTCAATACAATTCTATTAGCTGAGCAACCATGTAACCAAATCAGAGAAGAAACGGCGTGTTATCACATCCCCTCTAGTCTACCTCACATCCTTTCCCAGTCATCCCCCACCCCCAACATCATCATTATCCTAACACTATAGATTTGCTTTTATTGTTTATGAAATTTATAAAAGGAATCATACAGTAGTAATGTCTTTGTTGCCTGGATTCTTTTCATCAAAAATGTGTATATGAGATTCATTTATTTTCTCTAGGTCTAGTTCATTCTTGTAGCACTACAATCTTTCTTTGTGGGAATATACCACTATTTTTGTGCCCACTTTACTACTGACAGGTATTTTAGTAGTTTCCAATTTTAAATGTTTAAAAGTGGTGTTACTATGAACATTCATGTTCATATATTTTTATAACTATATGTATATCCTTCTGTTGCATATATACCTAAGAGTATAATGGTTGGTCAGAGCATAAAGGTAAGTTCAGTCTCAGTGAATAGTGCTAATTTTTCCAAAATCTTTATCCAACTATCATTTTTATCAGTGGTATATGGAAGTTTCAATTATTCCACACTGTAATTAATCTTGGTGTTGTCTTTCTTTTTCTTATTAGCCATTTCAGTGGCTATGTGGAAGTAATACATTGTGATTTCAATTTTTACTTCTCTTAAGACTAAGGCACTTGAGCATTTTATGATAGTTTATTGGAATTTTGAAAATACCCTTCCATGAACTTGCCTATTCAAGTTATTTGGACATTTTTCTGTTTCTTTGTTTCTCATTTTCTTATTGATCTATAGAAGTATATGTGTGTGTTTGTGTGTGTATTCTGGACACAAGCTCTTTGTAAGATATATATAACATGAATAGATTTCCATCTCTGTGGCTTACCTTTTTGGAGTTGTAGCATTGTCTGTTGATAACCAGAAATAACTAATTGTAATAAAACTTAATTTATCATTTTGGCCCCTTAAAATCACACTTTTTATTCTCTGATTAAAGAATTTTTCCTATCAAGATCATGAAGATAGTATTCCTTATGTTTTTTATTTAAGTTGTATCATTTTACCATTCGAATTTAGTCTATAGTCCACCTGGAAATAACTTTTGTTTACAATAAGGAAGAGGTCAAGTTTTTTGTTGTATTCTGTTTAGTTTTTATTTTTTAGCTCCATAGGAATATCTAACTGATCTGAGCATCATTTATTGAAAAGACCACCCCTTCCCCACTGCACTACAGAGTCACCTGTGGTATAAATCAAGTAATTGTATATGAGTGAGTCTGTTCCTAGAGTCTCTACTCTGTTCCATTGGTCTATGCATCTATCTTTACAATAATACCATACTGTCTTAATTACTGTTGCATTGATATCTGGTAGTTAAAGTTCTCCAACTTTGTTATATTTTAAGAACTCTTTAAATATTCTTAGTCATTTGTCTTTTCATATAAATTTTTGTAAAGTTTGCCAAGTGCTATCAACAAAAATGCATTATATTTCACATATACATTCAGTATAACCAAATTTTACAATTGAATTTTTAAATAAACTTGTCAAGTTCTATCAAAAATAATAGTACTTAGATTAATATGCATTGAATCATAGGTCAGTTTGGGTATAGGTAAATGGAAAAACACCTGTGTTCATGGATTGGAAAATGTCCATACTTTCATTACATTTTCCATTAACAAGGGGTATTTGTTAAAATTTCAAATATTAAATATGCTAAATTTCTTGGGGATTTAGGCCCTGTTTAAGGCACCCTTTGTTCTTCCCACAGTATGTGGACTTTTCTTAACATCATCTAAATGCTGGGTTACAGGTGGGAAGAGCCCAGGACACTGGGATCATTGGCCTGGTCAGGAAAGGATCCCAAGAATGAAAGTGCCTCATAATTAGTAACCAATAGGTAAGTTCATATTTTATTTCTTGGAAATATGGAGTATCATGTAAAATCCTTTTGTGTCAGTAAGTACTAAAGAAGAGGAGAAGAAACTGCAATATTGCTTCATGGATCATAGCCGGGAGCAGGGTGGTACAACCCTTAAGGAGGAGAGTTAAGCCAAGCTCCAGTACTCAGGACAACTTTAGAGGGGGAAAGAATCCCCTGCACTGGAAAATCCTCCTCTGTGTAACTTCCTAGTTGACAAACAGATAGTGCACTGACCAAATGTCTTATTGCAGGGTCTTTACACTCTGAATGCTCACATATGTCTCCTACTAACCTATGAGTTTTTCTTGGGCCTCGGCTCAGTCTTGATCTTTACTGTATCCTCCCCTACTCACAGACCTGGCCACTAGCAGGTGCTCAGTGGTTGTTGGGTAAATAATTTTAGCTTCATCTGACCTCAGACAGGAGTACTAGAGGGAATGTGTGTGGTGTGGATGGTAACGTATTTTATTCTATATGAAAAGTAGAGAGGAGACAGAGGGAATGCAAAGTGCATTAAGAACTAGCCCTGGCATCCCTAAAAATGACCCTGTCTCTGGGCATCCTAGCCCAGGGACTTCTTTCCTCAACCTTCTTCATAACCATTCAAACTCCACTGAAGGGCAAGGTACGCATGAAGTAAATACATTGGTACATATATCCCTCAGCCCTGCCTATCACATACTCATACTAAATACTTCCAGAGGAAATAGAAATGTTACTCACTCAAAAGCTGTAGAACTGGAGTTTTGCATGAAAAGAAGGAGTTTGGCAAGTGTGTCTTCAAGAATTGATTGAGACACTGGGATACCAGGAAATGATGGGGAAACCCCTTTGGTTTCCTCCTGCCCAGGGTGAGCCCAGAATAAAAGGACCCTAGTCTGGGATTCTTCATGTGCTTGAATCCCTGAGGCCTGGAACAGCCTGGAAAGGCAGGTGAGTTCTATGGGAAGAGCTCTGTTCTATGGGAGAGGAAGTCCTCAAAGGGGCTATGATGGGTTCTCACTAGAGGATAAGAGAAATATGTGTAGATTTATGGTTTGGGGGAAATGGAAAAGGAAAGATGATAATAAATAGCATTAGGAACATAGCAGCAAAAAGGAGCAGAAAATCAGGTGGGCAAATAGTAAGCCAGAGAGATGAGATGGAATGAGATGAGATGCAGAGAGACAGGGGCCCTCATCATGAGTCAATAAACTAAGGTCTGCTGGTGAAACCCAGCCTACTGCCTGTCTCTGTAAATAACATCCTTGGAACACAGGTGTATGCATCTGTTTACATGTTGTCATATCTCCTTTTACAAGGCAATGGCAGAGTTGAACAGTTGTGATAGAGACTGTCCTGAAAATCCTAAAATATTTACTATCTGGCCTTTTACAGAAAATGTTTGCCAACTACTGTTCTAAATTAGAAGAAAAATTGAAATTAATGTGATTAAAGGTATAGGTGAAAAAACTCCAGGTCAGCCAGAAGATGCTGGTAAAGCTGAGATCATAACTTTGCTTTCACAACCCCTAGTCTTTGTTCTTCTTTATACTCTACTCTGAATATATCTCCTGTTTCATGGCCAGGCTCCATAGCCCGATTCAGAACACAATGGGTCATCTAGTGAGGATTGCAACTGGGTAGCTGGCTGTGGTTTCCTCCTGACTCTGGCTTTGTTCTGGAGTCTAACTTTAAGACCATTGATACCAAGGGATGTTCATTATCCTTGAAGAAACAGTGATCATGTTTAAAGTAATCAGGAATGACACAGAAGGACTAAAGAAGTTGCTGAAAAGGGCAGAGTAAAGGAAGAATAGTGACAAATAGGGGCACAATTCCAGAGAAGGAAATGTTTTATGGTATCATAGAAGGCAGGCTGGATGTCATAGGAGGGCCAGCAAGATTGGGTAAGATTGGGCTTGGTTGCATTGAGGAACCTGTAAGCTTGGAACATCAGGTCCCAAAGTGGATGCTGAGAGGGGCTGAGGAAGGGAGGATCTTGTGGGAAGGAGGTCAGGATGGGAGTGATTGTGTATACATTAGGGGTGTTATTGGATGCAAATGGCATGGTAGGTACAGGAGAGGGTGGTGAGGAGATAGGAGTTGTCTGAGTTTTGGGCAGAGGAGGTGCTAACAAGGGTTTGGGCCTAAGTCAATTGGGTTAGTTTCCCTGGCCAGGAGTCTTATGGTAAACAGGGTTCCAAGGTCAGTTTTGTCCCATCTTGAGCCACCTCCAGAAGTCAAATAGTCTCTAAGGCCCCAGGTAAGTCCCATCTGCCATCTTGTGTCTAGTTGCCAGCCTCCATGAATTTTAGGGTGATCGGATTACAGGTTTTAGAGCCAGGGCTGTCTTTTCCCTGTGATGCGCAGGTTTGATTTTTTTGTAAGGTGTAATTTCTTTTAAGGGTAATTAAATTATCTTTGTAGGGGGCCGTCCACAAAATTTCGCCAGTGAAGACGCAGTTCCAGCTGGCACAGTAGAAGTGGGAGGGGCCCCCGCCTGTCTTGCCCGGCCTCCTTTAAGGTATCCTGGGCAAACATAGAAATACTGTTTCTGCAAAAACCATGGTTGGGTCGGGCAATGGCCACATGTGTCCTCCACATGGAGTATCTGTAACAAGTCAAAGATCAAGTCAGGAAACCAAGCTCGTAGTGGGGCAATTTTTGAGAGGGATACAATTTCTCCTCTAGAAATACCTATCACCTGCCAGGTTAGGTTAAGTGGTCGGTGGGAATTGGTTCTGGCATGAAGAGGAGCTAGCATAAGCAACATTAGTGGGGTAAGTGAGAATGGCGCAGTCTTAGCTTTAGGGGATTGTCCTTGTTTGGTTGGCTTTTACATTCTGGAACAAAGTCCTTGAGAACAGCGTGTGGGTCAGCTGGCCGGACATGGGTGTAGTGGACCCAGGGAGTAATCCCTTCGACCTTGAGAGCGATGGGAGTGGTCAGGATCATGATGTAGGGTCCCTTCCAGCATGGTTGAAGTGTCTGGTATTGGTGTCTCCAGACATACACCCAGTTACCTGGCCAATATCAATGGGGTTCCAGGGGTGGCCCATTCTCATAGAGGGCCCTCAGCTTAGGCCACACCTGTTCATGGGTTCATTGTAACATTTGGACAGAAAAAAGGATTGGTGATCATTAAACTCAGCAAGCACCTCAGGTTTTAAATTGGGGATAATAGGTGGAGGAATACCGAACATGTTCTCGTAGGGAGTAAGTCCCATCTTATATGGGGAGTTTCGTATCCTATATAGGGCAAAGGGGAGGAGAGTCACCCAGTCCCCGCCAGTCTTCAGGGCTAATTTAGTTAGGGTCTCCTCTAATGTTCTGTTCATCCTCCCTACCTGTCCTGAGCTTTGGGGCCTGTATGCACAATGTAATTTCCAATCTGCCCCAAGTACTAGTGCCACTCCCCGTGTTACCTTAGGGATGAATCCTGGTCCATTGTCTGATCCAATCTTTTTTTTTTTTTTTAAGATTTATTTATTTGACAGACAGAGATCACAAGTAGGCAAAGAAACAGGCAGAGAGAGAGGAGGAAGCAGGCTCCCTGATGAGCAGAGAGCCCGATGTGGGGCTCAATCCCAGGACCCTGGGATCATGACCTGAGCTGAAGGCAGAGTCTTTAACCCACTGAGCCACCCAGGCGCCCCTGTCTGATCCAATCTTGATGGGAAAACCATACCTTGGTAAGATGTCTTCCAGCAGTTTCTTGGTCACAGTCTGTGCTATTTCATGTTTGGTGGGAAATGCCTCTGTCTATTCCAAAAATATATCTACAAATACTAGCAAATACCTGTATCCGTATTTTTCAGATTTTACCTCAGTGAAGTCCACTTCCCAGTAGGCTCCTAGGTGGTCCCCCCGGAGCCAGGTGCCCAGGTTAGATCCATGGGCGGTGGCATTAGTTAATTGACATGCATGGCAGCTTGCCACAATCTGTTTGATCTTTGATAGGGAGTCTTTGATGGTGATCATTGCATGTCACACCAAGTCTTCCATTTTTTTTTCTGTTCCCATGTGGGTACTCTTATGCATTTTGGATAGGACTCACCATCCCAGTTCCTCTGGTAGGATTATGCTGCAATCTGCAGCTCTCCACCAGCCATGTAAGTATTGTGTCATGGGCAGATGCCTAATCCATTGTAAGTCTCCATGAGTGTATTTGGGGCTACTGTCTGGCAAGTTCAGTGACCCCGGATCAGGCAGTGTGGTCACTAAGACACGGGCCACTGAAAGAGCTGCCTTTTTTGCCTTTAACTTGGCCAGCCAGTTTCCCCTGGCCACTGGCGTGTCTGCTTTTTGGTGTCCTGGACAATGAATAATGGCCAGTGTCTTAGGCAGCCAGGATTTCTGCCTTGTTTTTAATAGTCTTTCCTTCTGCTGTTAAGAGCCCTCCTTTTCTATAAATGGCTCCGTGGATGTGGGCTGTGGCAAAGGCGTACCTGCTATCAGTATAGATGTTTATCCGCTTGCCTGCTCCCATTGTTAGTGCCTTGGTTAGTGCAATCAGTTCTGCACACTGGGCAGATGTCCCAGCCACCAACAGTTCCACCCAGACAGTCTCTGTCTCTGTGGTCACAGCTGCCCCCACATACCTGATTCCTTCCTGGGCAAAGCTGCTGCCATCTGTATACCAGGATTCATCTGCATTTAGCAGTGGTTGGTCCTGGAGATGAGCCCTGACTCCATGCACCTGAGCCAGGATTTCTTGGCAGTCGTGTAGGGGGGTTTCCCAGTCAGGGTTAGGGAGAAGCGTCCCTGGGTTTAGGGCTGTTGGTGCCTGGAACAAAATTCTGGTAGGGTTCAAAAGCAAGTCCTGGTAATGGGTCAAGTGGGCATTGCTGATCCATCAGTCTGGGGGTTGTTTGAGTACCCCTTTAATGGCATGTGGGGTAGTGATGTATAGTTCCTGCCCCATAGCCATGGTTATCTGCATCCTTAACCATGGTGGCCACTGCAGCAACAATTTTTAAGCATGGAGGCCACCTAGTGGCCATGGCATCTAATTTATTTGAGAGGTAGGCCACCTGTCTCTTCCAGGGGTCTATGTATTGAATTAGGACTCCCTTCACCACTCCTTCCTTTTCATCCACTTAAAGATGGAAGGGCTTAGTCAAATCAGGCAGCCTGAGTGCTGGGGCTGAAAGCAAGGCTTGCTGAAGGTCCTTGAAGGCTTTGTCCATACAAAGTCCTGTTTTTGTTTTGTGGTCTTATAGAGGGGCCTAGCCATGTCAGTGAAACCAGGGATCCACAATTGACAGAACCCAATTGACCCCAAGAATTCACACACCTGGTGAACGTTTTGAGGCTGTGGGATCCTCATGATGGTCTCCTTCTGTGCATCTGTTAACTATCTTTGTCCATTTTTTCAATTTGTACCCCAGGTAGCTCACCTTTGTTCTGCAGATCTGGGCCTTCTTAGCTGAAGCCTGGTATCCCAGAGTTGCTATTTCTTGGAGCAAATCCTTGGTGCCTTGTAGGCATGTTTCCTGGTCCTCTGTTGCCAACAGGATATCATCTACATATTATAATAGAGTCAGATTAGGGTGCTTGGCACAGAACTCACCTAAGTCTTTGTGCAGTGCCTCGTCAAAGATGGTGGGCAAATTCTTGAATCCTTTCGGCAGTCAAGTCCAGGTGAGTTGGCATTGATGCCCTTCTCGGAGTCCTCCCATTAAAAAGCGAAGAGGTTTGTCTCCCTCCCAATCCCATCTTGTTTCATTTATTCTTCTCCTACCCACTTAAGCCCCCATGTTGCTTTGGTGAGTGCTGTGAAGTGTGTACCTGGTGATTCACAGACCTGTACCCCTGGGGATAAAAACATATGTTTATAAAAAATAAAAAATTAATAAAAAAAATAAAATTAAAAAAAAAAAAGCGAAGAGGTCTTGGCTCTTTGGGGCCAAGGGCAAGCTGAAAAAGGTGTTCTTTAGGTCTAGCACTGTGTACCAAGTCTTGTCTGGGGGCAAGGTTGAGAGGAGAGTGTAGGGGTTTGGGACCATACAGTGCATGTCCATCACCCATTGGTTAACTTCCCTCAAGTCCTGGACCGGCCTATAATCATTAGAGTGTGGCTTTCGCGTTGTGAGGGGCATGGGGGTATTGGTGGACCCTGACTGGATCTGCCCCTGGCTTTGTTCAGTGTATATAGCTGGCTGATGTTGGGCTAGTCCCATTCCCCCAGTTTCTGCCCATGCTTGGGGAAACTCCTGCAACTCCAGCTCATTGGTGTGGGGGCATTTGGTGAAGACGATATTCGTTCTCGAGGTTCATGACAAGCACCTGGATCGGGTGTCCCTCTTTATCCAGAACCTTTGTCCCTTTAGGGTGGAAACTAATTTGGTCTCCCATCTTGGTGAGTAAGTCCCGGCCTAACAAGGGGTAAAGGCACTCGGGGATGAACATGAAGGAGTGGGATACCCGGCCCATGCTGAAATCCACCTTTCTTCAGGTAGTCCATGAATATTGTTTAGTGCCTGTGGCCCCCTGTACCCATGAGGTCTTATTTGTTGATTTCCCTTGAGGTTGTAGCAAGACAAAGTGCTGGGCCCCAGTGTCTACTAGGAATTTAATTGGTTGTCCCTCCAATTTAAGTGTTACCCTGGGCTTGGGGAGGGGTGCCAAACCCCGACCCCCCTAGTCATCTAAATCTTAGATCTCCAAGATAGTAGCAGAGGCCTTTGGTCTTTTGCTGGGGCAATCCTTTACCCACTGGCCTTCTTCCTTGCAATATGCACATTGGTTTTTATTCAGTTTGGGGCATTCTCAACAGGGGCCATCCTCCTTACCTGTTCCTGAAGCCAACATCTTGAGACGTCTGTTTTTTATGTGGGTCATCTGTGGTTGTGGCCAGTAGGATCTTAGCCAGGTTCCAGGTCTGTCGGTCATTTATCTTAGCCTGTTGTTCCTCCAGGCTTTC
Source organism: Mustela erminea (assembly GCF_009829155.1). Classification (NCBI taxonomy): domain Eukaryota; kingdom Metazoa; phylum Chordata; class Mammalia; order Carnivora; family Mustelidae; genus Mustela; species Mustela erminea. Next base: position 3,762,713 of record NC_045623.1, read on the forward strand.
TCTGTTATTGTAGACTCATTCTGCCACCACTATCAGATCCTGTAGGCTCTTTTCTCCTAGTCTTTCTACCCTCTGCAGTTTCCTTTTAATGTCCAGAGTGGCTTGGTTAACAAAAGCCATAACAATGGCAGCTTTGGTTTCTGGGGCCTCTGGATTCATAGGGGTGTACTGTCTGAACGCCTCTATGATCCATTCTAGGAATGCCATCAGACTTTCATCTTTACCCTGTCTTACATCATATACCTTGGCCAGATTGGTAGGCTTGTGTGCTGCAGACTTGAGACCTGCCATTAGAGTCTGGCGGTAGACCCGGAGCCTCTCCTTACCTCCAGCCAAATTGTAGTCCCAAGTGGGGTGAGAAAAGGGGAAAGCTGCATTTATGAGATCGGGGTTCTGAGTTGGCTGTCTGTCATCACCCAGAACGGACTTCCGGGCTTCCACCTGGATTTGTTCTCTTTCCTCAGTGGTAAAGAGAACTTGCAAGAGCTGCTGACAGTCATCCCAGGTGGGCTGGTGGGTGAAAAGAACAGTATCCAAAAGACCAATAAGATCCTTTAGGTTATTGGAGAACTTTGCGTGTTGGGTTCTCCAGTTGTATAAATCACTAGTAGAGAATGGCCAGTATAACATCAGCTGTCCCCCCTGTTTCATCGGAGGGGTCCCATGGCATGGAGGGGGAGGATAGTGGAATCAGCTGGTCTCAGGTTTGGGGTTGGAGCTACCTGATGGGTCTGGCAACATGTCCCTGCCACTGGCCCACGCATGGAGGCCCCCCATCTGGGAGGGGGAGGGCACTCCCTCAGCAGCCCCTGGTGTTTCTGCTGGAGGGGAAGATGGGGGGGAAACCTGGTAGGGTGGTGGAAGAATCAGGTCCTCCGTGAAAGTGTCCTGAAGGACCGGGTAAAGAGGAGTCTTTGGTTTGGACTCCACTTCCCTGTAGGCTTAGGAGTTCGGTTCTGCAGGGCTAGGATTTGGATGTAGGTCTTGCTTTGGGAGGGAGAAAAGGTTTAAGCCAGGAGGGAAGGGTTCTGGATCATGTCCTGCCAGACCAGGATATAAGGCACTTGGTCAGGGTGGCCATGTGGTCCTTCTCTGAAGATAATGGCCTTAACCTGTTAGATAATAGGCAGTTGAAAAGTTCCCTCCCGGGGCCATCCAACATTAAAGGATGGCCATTCAGACATGCAGAAAGTCCGAAACTTTCCCTTCCGTATGTCCGTGCTCAGGTTATGAGCTCTTTCCCTGATGTCTGAGAAGCGGTCAACCATCAGAGACAGAGGGATTGTCTGTGTCTGTCTCATTGAGTCCTCAGTCCACACCAAGACAAAGACACCAATGACAATTAACAAGAACACACTCACACAGACAACCGATCTGGCACAGCTGTGAAGACAAAACTGAATGTAAGTTGAGGGGCGGTCCGACCACAACAGCAGCTGACTCTCCTCACAGATGGAGAATTTGTCCTCCAAGCAGGGGCAAGGGACATCTCCCAAGACTCCTGGTCGACAGCCTGCCAGCGTGTCCACTTAAGCCAATGTCAACCCAGATACAGCTTGGAATTCCTACAGGTAAAAATGCAGATTGAAGCTCCCAGAAAGTATGTGCGCAAACAGGTAAAAACAAGTGCACTCACCAGCGGGTGCAGGACCCTTCAGGTCGGGGTCCTGGGGGTCTCTCAGATCCCAGACAAGCCCCCAAATGTTATGCCCAAGTTTCGAGCCCGAGAGACCACCAAGGAGCCAACACCGATGCAAACACACGAGGGTCTTTATTCGGATTCGAGTCCGGGATGATGACTGTCACCGGCGCAGTGGCACAGGAGCGAGAACCTCGGACCTGCCAAGCAAGGGGTTTTTATGTGTGGTTACCAGAGGCTTGCGGCGGGGGGGGAATTTCAGACTTCTCTGCAGTAATCTGATTGGTTGCTGGGGTGTTTGCCGGGTTGGGTATAGCGGTTTTTCCTGGTACTAAAGCAGGGTTGAGTATAGCGGTTTTTCCTGTAACTAAAGTTCAGCCCCCGGTCACAGGGACCTAAGATGGCTGCCAAAGCTAAGATGGCTGTACTTGTGCTAACGTTAAACTTGAGGTGAGATGGCCTTAATTTTCTCGACCTCTGCACTCCATCCCTTCACTTTCAGCAACAACAAGAAATACACAATACTTAGATGATGTTTTCTCTTTAGACTCAAGAAAAAAGATATCATCATAGTACATGGGTTTCCTCCCAAATCAGTGACTCCTCCCAGCCCCTCTCCAGGATACTACATGGTGCAGACAGAAGTTCTCAAACCAGGGCATGTGGATGGCTCAGTGGGCTAAGCCTCTACATTCATCTCTGGTCATGATCTCAGGGTTCTGGAATTGAGCCCCACATTGAGACCCGCATTGAGCCCCACATTGAGCCCACATTGAGCCCTGCATGGGAGATATATATGTATGTATGTATGTATATATATATATATATATATATATATATATATATATATATATATATTTTTTTTTTTTTTTCCTCAAACCGTCCCAGAGTCCTGAAAATTTCCAGGAGCAAACCTGGTGGAAAAATTAAAACAGGAAAACTACTTAAATCAACCAATTTTTTTCCAGAGTTATTCAGAGCACAACTCCATGCTCCCCAGTGAAGGCAGTGAGTTCTGTTTATATTTCCCTCCTAATGACTTCTACAACCCCTATAAAGCTCCTCTAACCCTAACTCATGCACCTCTCTGGACTATGAGCCCATTAACATAATCCAAACCCTACAATATTCCTTCCTCCCTACTTCTCAATAAAAGATCTTTATCCCTGGTTGGCCATTTATCTGCTTTCTTGCTGGAGCAGGAAAAAAGCCACAGAGGAACAAGTAAGGGCCTTGGATGGGAAGCAGAAACTAAGCAGGAAATGGTTGGGAGGACCCTGGAGGTGATCTGGGACTCCTGGAGAAGGAGTTCTGGACCCAGCACAAGCCAGCAGGTATTCTTTTCCTCTCTGGCCATCCTCAGTGTCCCAAAGCACCAGCTCTCTCTCAAACTCACCTCTGCACTCAGTACCTATCATTTCTTGGGAAGGACTTGCCACATAGAGGAGGTAAAGAGTACTGGCAATGGAGCCACCAACTGCCGCCTGGGCTGAGATGGGCTCTGCAAGGTCCTAGGGCCAGAAATGCCACCCTGTCTCTGTCTAGAGCACAGTATGTAGGGGATGGCCCCAGAGAGGCTTCTCCACTGCAGGGTTCTCCAAGTGCTTGGTGTTGGGAAGTATATATGCCCTTAAAATCAATGAGGATCTCAAAGAGTTTTTGCTTTTGTGAATTTTATCTATTTCTATTTCTTGTATAAAAATTAAAGTTGAGGAAATTTTAAAACACTTCATGAACAGGTAGGCATTGTACTAGGTGTCATAGTGATGATGTCACCAAGTGCCATGTAATCCCTACTGTCATTTCTAGTGTAGATCCATGGATACATAGTAGTGAAAACATCAAATAATATCTTGATATCATTAGGACAATATTTTGATTCACAGACCCTACTGAAGCATCTTGAGAAGCCCCAGCATCTCCATCCACCTCGAGAACCACTGGGCTAGTGAGTTATTATATGGCAGGGTCCCTGAGCCAGAGCCAGTCTGCTAACACAGGTGTGGGAAGACTCACGAAGTTCTCCTTGGGTTTCAGCCTCAACTTACAGGGGAAGAAGGGGGACCCTTATATCTGTCATTTAACCACTCACTAAATCAAGGTCTTTACTTTCAATGGTTAGTGATTAGCAACAATAAAGTGTCTGAAACTGATAAAACTTGGAGATAAAAAGAAGGAAATTGTCACTCTCTAGAGAAGCTACTCAGTGGTCTGTGAGAGTTGTGGGGACAGGTATGTGTTGTATGAACCACTAGATTGCAACTCACAGGGGCAAACATCATGGAGCGGATGGAGGGTGTGCTGGGAGATATACGAACATGGAAAGTGGTAAAGTAGGTAGAGTAGAGGATGACTCTTTGGTTTCTTATTTGAGCTTCTTATTTAGGCTCCTACATACCACAAGAAAGACCTCCCTTAAGAGTTAATTATAGAGCGTGATTATGGAAGTTTGAATCTAATCATATTCCATTTTATTCCCAATTCTCCTCCTCCTGCCAACCAAACAGTAGATTCTCTCTTGTTTCCAAAGAGGTAAAATCAGGTCAGAGTCAACTGAAAAAAATTACCTGAAGGATAAGAAATTTCAAGAACAACCAAGAGGACATGTAGAAAAGAGAGGAAGGAACTAATTTCTACCTATAGCAGGATTGGGAAGGGTTGTGAGTCTTTCCCCAGACTCCCCATTTCTCTTTCCCTCACACAATTGTAGGCTCCTAGGTCCATTCACTGTCCCCAGGAGTGTCCCCACTGGTTGATTTCAGATTCTAAAACAGAGAGATCAGAGGCAGCATCTGGTTCTTGTTCTAAATCTTGTTATTAATCTCTTCTCCCAGCCCTAAATCTTTCTCAAGTTGCCTCTGCTTTGCGGATGTATGTCAGATATTTCTTCACAGCTTCCAATGCTTAGAGTCTAATTTTTAAAGATTATTAGGCAAAATTTCTTAAATGACTTTAAGCTAAAACTACTGTCTGGATGGGTAATAACTTTCATTCATTTACTGCCCTGCCATGAGAGAGGGTCAACATATAAGAAAGTTCTAGAAAGAGACAGAATCCCCTCTATGTCATCCCTGGAGGTGATACCTCCCCAGGAGGGCTTCTGTGACCCATATACCCCATCCAACTGGGCTTTCACAGCATGTTGCTCAAATTTCCAGCTGATATTCACATATTTTAACACTTTGTCTAAGTATCTACAATCCTAACCCATCTTCACCTAGACTGTGAGATATCCTGGGGATGATCTCTTCATCTCCATGCCACACCCTTACAACTGCCCCCAACACACATGCACACACACATACACATGGTCAGGACTCTTGTAGAAGCTCAAAGACTATTTTACTAAGCCATCTGATGTTCATTTAATCCTAAAGTTCAGAGCTAGGGTGGTACATGCTAAGGTCAATAGTAGTTTCATTTCACGTACCTGAAAGAAATAGTGGGCTTGTGCTTGGGGAGGAGAAATATGCTACATCCCATCCCTGGATTCCCTGTAGAAGACCTGTCTCCTGGGGACAAGGGACTCAGCTACCCCTGATGCTCCTCTCCTTGTAGACCCCAGGACATCCTAGGCCTTGGGTACAGCTGAATAAAATGTGTCTTCTTCCATTCCGCCTTCACTTCTTCATCTGCATTCAGAGGCAGTAGCACCAAGAAGCTGCCTAGCAGAAGACCCACACAGAGCTTAGAGCAACAATATATCTGCAGGTCTATAAGTACTGCATGGACACCAGAGTCCCTTGACACATGAGCCTGGGTGTCCCTGAGCACTGGACTTCCATCAATGAGATGACAGTTGTAGGTAAGGGAACCCTGGCCCCAGATCACAGATGTTGTTCTGTGGACCTGGGTTACAACTTAACTTTCTCAGTTCCCCATGCTTTGTTCTTCCTTAGGAACCACCTGAAGCTTGTGCTCAGGCTAGGGTAACAAAAACCTATGTTTTTTATTGAGTGGTATTTTTGATGTTTAATTTTGACTCTTTAACTGGCATGTATTAACTTTACTGCAGAGACAGAGATAAGATTTTTAAATAACCAAGAATGGCACTGATAGAGAAGAAAAATAGTCAATAAGTCTAAGGGACAAGACTAAATATCTTCGGAAATGGCACAGATAAAAAGACTGGAAAATGTACATGATGTCTTAAAAGTTATCTAGTACTTCCTCCAAACAAATTAAATACTCTCTATCAATAGGCTTCTAAACGATTAGTTGGAACTTAATTGAATATTTGCTGGGTCAGATAGCTCATTTCCTTAGGAGGAGTTGCTAAGTTGGGGATAAGAATAGCATGTTAGAGACTTCATCTTCAACAACTACCACTTAACACCCACTCACTCTGTTCCCACAACTTGGGAGCATTCTTCAAGAGAGACAGCTATGAATTATGTGAAATCTCATGCTCCTCCAAATCTTTGCTCCCTGACACTAAAAATGACTCACTCACTTTTTCCATTTATTAACAGGCACTACCTGATTCTCTCCAAATTTGTTGCTTTGTCTCTGAGTCATTACAATGTGACCACAATCCTCTTAGACAACAGAACCCAGAACTAGCCCCAATCATCCAAGACATGGGTAGATTGGGCAGACATGGGAATCTTGGTACAGTCCCAGAGGACTTCCTTTGATTGAGAGCTCACTCTATGGAGGCCAGAGTGGGCTAGGGGTCATTGCTATGAGTGAGAAGTTTGGGGATATCTTAGTCCCTAAGGATGAGGAAGTTCATGAAGGAGAGGGCACTTTTCCCATGTGAATACTCAGTTCCTCTACTGTCGCTGCCACAGATCAAGTTTATTTACAGTTTTGTATGGTTATCATCAATCCAGGTAAGATATCCTGCAGTAGCAACCTTAATGCATGGCACAATGCACCCTGCCAACCCCCTTTCAGTTCCCTGAGCCCTGCTCCCCATCCCCAGCTCGCAGAAGGGCAACCCCCTCCATGCAAATAAGAAGACCATCAACCCAGAAGTGGTTCTTCAGAGGCTCCCTGCCCTTGAAGAGCTGGGCATTCAATTGCCCCCCCGCTCCTTTCCAATCCTTTTCTTCTGGCATTGACAAAAAACACCACACAGCATAGGAGTGACTGTCATCTACTCAAGGAGAAAGATATCTTCACAGACCACCAATTTGACTACAGTTTATCAACAGTGTACTCCTAGAATATCCTCCAGAAACAGCAAGAATTGGCCAAGGGGGGGGGCATGTTTTAGTCATCCTTCCTGGATGTCTTTCTATTTCCAGACTGCTATAGCCAGGAACATTGAATTCTTCTGATTGCTACCTCCTTTACCATTGTTGCCCCTGCCAGTTCCTGAAGACAATTCAAAGTGTGAATTAACTGTCCTTCCTTAGCTTTCTGTATCTCTGGTCTTCACCATTCTAGGGAACTTGAGTAACCAAATTTTTTAAGTAGCCTAGAGCCAAGAAAATAAAACTATTTTAAACAATTTAGAATTCTTCATAATTTCTTCACCTTTTAATTCCTCACCCTCAGCTGAAACAATCTCATATTTGTATTAATAATTTCCTCTCCTCTTAAGGTAGCTCACCCCTCACTCTGTCCTGGCCTTTTCTGAACTCTTTAAGAGGATGTTCCTTCCCTGATATTCCCTCCAATAAAAGTAATGTCTCTGAACATTTCTGACTTTGCCCTCTTCTGGGCCTGGGGAAGGAGAGAATGTTCCTACCAGGAAGGAGTTACCTGGGTAGGTGAGTGGGGCCTTAGGGGACATCTTTAAAAGATCCTGGGCACAGTCACAGGCCAGTGAAGGTGAGGAAGGGGTACTGCTAAATTAGAAACAGCCTGACCTCTGGGATATCCAAGCCTGAGAAAGGCAATGAAGAGTTCAGAGAACTTTCTCTCATTACTGTGTCTCCTCTGGTTTCATGAAGTAACATGTATCTTCTGAGTATTTCATTAATTTCATCTCTCAAATTCCCTGTTGAATTTACTAAGTAAATTGTTTACAATTTACCTAGCATCTACTATGTTCACCCTGAGCAATGTGCTGGAGACACAGACAAAAATAACCCAGGACCTCTCAGAGAGATCACCAGTCTTCCAGGTTGGGGAGGCTAAGATGGGGACAGACTTGTGAACTGACCATTATATAGCACTCAGTCCAGAGAGTGAAATGGGGGTGCTGAACATGCATGGGACAAACAGGGAGGGGTTGGTAGGATGCAGAATTCAAGGAGGAACTCAAACAATTTAGATACTAAAGGTTGATGGTCAAAGAAGGAAGGAAAGGGCATTCCACACAGAGGAAATTAACATGGAGACTAACTCAACTATTATTTCTTATATTCTTCAGAATTTTATTCTATGACTGCCTCCAACAAGCATCTACCAATTGCCATTTTTTGCTTGACTTTGCTTTTAGAACTGGATAGTGAGCATTCACTGTGAAGTACAGGGCAAGATGGAAAGACAAAGGGAGAAACCTAACAGTTTTACTGCTTCAATACAGCTGCCTGATATCTAACAAAGCCAGTATCAGAGGCAAGTGATAATTGGAAATTTGACCTGCACTTACTCAGGAATCAAGCTAGTGGTACCAAAACCAATCCTGGGACTACTTCTCCAGTTCCTGAATGACTATTTGGAACAGAGAACGCCAACAGTTGAAATAATCAGCAAATTAGCTTCCTTACCTTGGGTAAGGGCTATTGTGGAAGAAAAGAATAAGGCAAGTCCCTGGAACTCAATCCTCTCCCCATCCATACCATCACCACCTAAATTATAAACTAAAAAGCAAACTTTCCTGTCTGGAGGAATCTCAGATATTGGCCACTTCAAATACTTGAAAGGCACAAGAATAGCTCTCTCTAGTATGTATCCATTGAATTTCTTGTTCTTCTTTGTGTCAGCAATGTGAAGTCCATAACCCAGCACACAGTAGTGTTCAGTAGATGGTTATTGATTACCAGAAATTTTAGAGAAGAATAGAAGTAAGTTCACATTGTTAAAATTGAATAAAGACAAATTAGGTGATATACACAAACTTTAAAAATTTATGAAGAGGGCAGTCTCTGTTCCCAAGGGTCCTGAGAATTGCAAAATGGGGCAGAGGGCAGGAAGATTTTACAAGATAAAGAATAAGGAATAACCTCCAGTTATAAAATAAATAAGTCATGGGGATGGGAAGTATCACATAGGGAATATAGTCATTAATATCATAAAACTTTGTGTTTTGTGATATATACACAGGATAGGTGACTACACTTATCCTGGTGAGCACTGCATAATGTATAAAATTGTCAAGTCATCATGTTGTACAGCTGAAACTAATATAGCATTGTTTGTCAACCACACTTCAATGAAAACTTTTTACAAATAAAAAAGGGAATATTGGTCCTGGCACAAAAGAAGCATGGAGGATAAAGGGCTGAACAAAAATGGATGGTATAAGAGACCTGGAAAGCCAGAAAGTGCTGGAAAGACATATTCAGGGCATTAAATGAGAAGAACATGCAGCCAAGAATATTTTATCCAGCAAGATTGACATTCAAAATGTATGGAGAGATAAAGAGTTTCCAAGACCGGTAAGACTTAAAAGACTATGCAACCACCAAGCCGACACTGCAGGAAATATTAAGGGGGAGGGGTTCTATAAAAGAGGAAAAGTATTAGAAATAGCATTGAACAGAAATATAGAGAAAATCTACAGAAAGAAAGACTTCAAAGATAACACGATGTCAATAAAAACATATCTATCAATAATCACTCTCAATGTGAATGGCCTAAATGTGCCCATAAAATGGCACAGGGTTGCAGATCAGATAAAACAACAGGACCCATCCATATGTTGTCTACAAGAGACCCATTTTGAACCTAAGGATACACCCAGATTGAAAGTGAAGGGATGGAGAAGCATCGTTCATGTCAATGGGCCTCAAAAGAAGGCCGGGGTAGTGATTCTCAGATCAGATAAATTAGATTTTAAACTAAAGGCTGTAGTCAGAGATACAGAAGGACACCACATCATTCTTAAAGGGACTATCCACCAAGATGATCTAACAATTCTTGTGTTATCTATGCACCCAATATGGGAGCAGCCAATTACATAAGAAAATTGTTAATCAAGATAAAGAATTATATTGATATGAATACACTAATTGTAGGAGATCTTAACATGCCTCTCTCAGAAATAGATCATCGAAGCAGAAAATCAATAAAGAAACAAGAGCATTGAATGACACATTGGTCCAGATGGACCTCCTAGATATATACAGAACATTCCACCATAAAACAACAAAATACTCATTCTTCTCAAGTGCACATGGAACCTTCTCCAGAATAGACCACATACTGGGTCACAAATCAGGACTCAACCAATACCAAAAGACTGAGATTATTCCCTGCATATTCTCAGATCACAGTGCTTTGAAACTGGAGCTCAATCACAAGGAAAAGTTCAGAAGGAACTCAAACACCTGGAATCTAAAGACCATCTTGCTTAAGAATGCTTGGATCAACCAGGAGATCAAAGAAGAACTGAAACAATTCTTGGAAACCAATGAGAATGAAGACAATTTGATCCAAAACCTATGGGATACAGCAAAGGCGGTCATAAGGGGGAAATACATAGCCATCCAAGCCTCCCTCAAAAAACCTGAAAAATCAGAACACACCAGCTGTCTCTACACCTTAAAGAACTGGATAATCAACAACAAATCAAACCAATTCCACACATAAGAAGGGAAATAATCAAGATTAGAGCTGAGATCAATGAGGTAGAAACCAGAGATACAGTAGAACGTATCAATGAAACTAGAAGCTGTTTTTTTGAAAGAATCAATAAGATCAATAAACCATTGGCCACACTAATCCAAAAGAAAATAGAGAAAGCCCAAATTCATAAAATTATGAATGAAAAGGGAGAGATCACAACTACCACCAAGGAAGTAGAAACAATCATCAGAAGTTATTATCAACAGTTAATATAACTATAAAAAGCTATACAAAGCTAAGCAACCTAGATGAAATGGATGCATTCCTGGAAAACTACAAACTCACAAAATAGAAACAGGAAGAAATTGACAACCTGAATAGACTGATAGCTAGTAACGAGATTGAAGCAGTAATCAAAAACCTCCCAAAAAACAAGAGCCCAGGACCTGAGGTATTCTCTGGGGAATTCTACCAAACGTTCAAAGAAGAAATAACACCTATTCTTTTGAAGCTGTTTCAAAAAATTGAAGCAGAAGGAAAACTTCCAGACTCTTTCTAGGAAGCCAGCATTACCCTGATCCCCAAACCAGGCAAAGACCCTATAAAAAGGAGAATTTTAGACCAATATCACTCATGAATATGGATGCTAAGATTCTCAACAAGATCCTAGCAAACAGGATCCAACAGCACATTCAAAAGATTATCCACCATGACCAGGTGGGATTCATTCCTGGGCTACAAGGATGGTTCAACATTCGCAAATCAATCAATGTGATAGAACAAATTAGTATGAGGAGAGAGAAGAACCACATGGTCCTCTCAATTGATGCAGAAAAAGCTTTTGACAAAATCCAGCATCTATTCCTGACTAAAACGCTTCAAAGTATAGGGATAGAGGGAACATTCCTGAACTTCATCAAATTTATCTATGAAAGACCCACAGCCAATATCATCCTCAATGGGAAAAAAGCTTGCAGCCTTCCTGTTGAGATCAGGAACACGACAAGGATGCCCACTCTCACCACTCTTGTTCAACATAGTATTAGAAATCCTAGCAACAGCAATCAGATAACAAAGAGAAATGAAAGGTATCCAAATTGGCCATGAAGAAGTCAAACTCTCTCTCTCTTCACAGATAACATGATTCTTTATACGGAAAACCCAAAAGACTCCACCCCCAAACTACTAGAACTCATACAGCAATTCAGCAATGTGGCAGGATACAAAGTCAATGTACAGAAATCAGTGGCTTTCTTATACTCTAACAATGAAAATACAGAAAGGGGAATTAGAGAATCTATTCCATTTACTATAGCACCAAGAACCATAAGATACCTGGGAATAAACCTAACCAAAGAGGTAAAGGATCTGTACTTGAGGAACTACAGAACACTCATGAAAGAAATTGAAGAAGACACAAAAAGATGGAAGACCATTCCATGCTCTTGGATTGGAAGAATAAACATTGTTAAAATGTCTATACTGCCTAGAGCAATCTATACTTTTAATGCCATTCCGATCAAAATTCCACCGGTATTCTTCAAAGAGCTGGAGCAAATAATCCAAAAATTTGTATGGAATCAAAAGAGACCCCAAATCGCTAAGGAAATGTTGAAAAACAAAAATAAAACTGGGGGCATCACGTTACCTGATTTCAAGCTTTACTACAAAGCTGTGAGCACCAAGACAGCATGGTACTGGCATAAAAACAGACATATAACCAGTGGAACAGAATACAGAGCCCAGATATGGACCCTCAGCTCAATGGGCAAATAATCTTCGACAAAGCAGGAAAAAATATACAGCGGAAAAAAAGACAGTCTCTTCAATAAATGGTGTTGGGAAAACTGGACAGCTATATGTAGAAGAATGAAACTCCACCATTCTCTTACACCGTACACAAAGATAAACTCAAAATGGATAAAAGACCTCAATGTGAGACAGGAATCCATCAGAATCCTAGAGGAGAACATAGGCAGTAATCTCTTCGATATCAGCCACAGCAACTTCTTTCAAGATATGTCTCCAAAGGCAAAGGAAACAATAGCGAAAATAAACTTTTGGGACTTCATCAAAATCAAAAGCTTCTGCACAGCAAAGGAAACAGTAAAAAAAAAAAAAAAAAAAAAAAAAAACATAGAGGCAACCCACGGAATGGGAGAAGATATTTGCAAATGACAGTACAGACAAAAGGTTGATATCCAGGATCTATAAAGAACTCCTCAAACTCAACACACACAAAACAGACAATCATATCAAAAAATGGGCAGAAGATATGGACAGACACTTCTCCAATGAAGACATACAAATGGCTATCAGACACATGAAAAAATGTTCATCATCACTAGCCATCAGGGAGATTCAAATTAAAACCACATTGAGATATCACCTTACACCAGTTAGAATGGACAAAATTAACAAGACAGGAAACAACATGTATTGGAGGGGATGTGGAGAATGGGGAATCCTCTTACACTGGTGGTGGGAATGCAAGCTGGTGCAGCCTCTTTGAAGAACAGTGTGGAGATTCCTCCAGAAATTAAAAATAGAAGTTCCCTATGACCCTGCCATTGCACTACTGGGTATTTACCCCAAAGATACAGATGTAGTGAAAAGAAGGGCCATCTGTACCCCAATGATTATAGCAGCAATGGCCATGGTCGCCAAACTGTGGAAAGATCCAAGATGCCCTTCAACAGACGGATGGATAAGGAAGATGTGGTCCATTATACACTATGGAATATTATGCCTCCATCAGAAAGGATGAATACCCAACTTCTGTAGCAACATGGACGGGATTAGAAGAGATTATGCTGAGTGAAATAAGTCAAGCAGAGAGAGTCAATATGGTTTCACTTATTTGTGGAGCATAACAAAAAGCATGGAAAACATGGGGAGTTGGAGAGGAGAAGGGAGTTGGGGGAAATTGGAAGGGGAGGTGAACCATGAGAGACTATGGACTCTGGAAAACAATCTGAGGGGTTTGAATTGGTGGGGGGTGGAAGGTTGGCATACCAGGTGGTGGGTATTATAGAGGGCATGGATTGCATGGAGCACTGGGTGTGGTGAAAAAAATAATGAATACTGTAATGCCAAAAATAAATAAAAAATAAATTTAAAAAATATCTTTAAAGGAACATGATTTGAAAAAAAATAAAAAGAGATATATTTCTGGAAAAAAAAAATGGATGGTATAGCTCAGCTTCTGAGTCTACCCCTTCTCACGACCCTTCACCTCAGATTTCCACACTCAAGCTAACCGCCTGAGGGGGTAGCCATGGACTGACACACACATGAAACATCTGACTCATCCTAGGCTGTTCTTCCTGAGGAGAAGGATATGTCATTGCTCACCCGGTAGAGCCAAAGAAGGATTTCCTGGATAGAGAAGGAGCTTGACAAGTGTTTTTAGGACCTAGAGAGTGACACATGGAACCAAGAAGTCAGGGGGAATTCCTGGTGTTCTCCCAGGCAGGGCAGACTCCACAATAAAAGGGCCATGGTTGTACCTTCCTCAACCAGCTTGGATATATCCTCACAGGACATGTGCACTTGGAGTAGCAAGTGAGTGAAATGGTTCAGCCACCTGGGGAGAACACCTCACAACTGCCCAGGACCTCTTGGGGCTGCACATAGGGGATGCTGAATGTGGACCTTGATTCAGCTTTTTTAGTAGGTGTGATGGGAACTGGAAGGGTTAGTATTGATAAGGATGGGTAAGTTAGTGGATAGACATGTCTTCATCTCACGAATGGAATTTATAGAATGACTTTTTTTTTTTTGAGAAATATGGACACTATTCACTATAATATAACAAGCTTCAAGTGAGAGAAATGGATGCTACAAATGTTAAGTGATCTTCCCCAAGTCCCAGAAGGAGGATGTGTAAAGTCATTACAAACTGGATAATGGACATCCCAATTTTCATTCTAGTACTCCTTCATTTCGGATGGATTAGTTTGGATAAAATTACCATCTAAATTTAAAAAGAAAGTGGGATTTGGTGGAACACTTAAGTTAAAACAAAACAAAACCATCTGTACCCCAATGTTTATAGCAGCAATGGCCACGGTCACCAAACTGTGGAAAGAACCAAGATGCCCTTCAGTGGACAAATGTGGTCCATATACACTATGGAGTATTATGCCTTTATCAGAAAGGATGAATATGCAACTTTTGTAGCAACATGGACAGGACTGAGTGAAATAAGTCAAGCAGAGAGAGTCAAGTATCACATGGTTTCATTTATTTGTGGAGCGTAACAAATAACATGGAGGACATTGAGAGGAGAAGGGAGTTGAGGGAAATTGGAAGGGGAGGTGAACCATGAGAGACTATGGACTCTGAAAAACAACCTGAGGGTCTTGAAGGGGCGGGGGGTGGGAGGTTGGGGGAACAAGGTGGTGGGTATAAGGGAGGGCACATATTGCATGGAGCACTGGGTGTGGTGCAAAAACAATGAATATGTTATGCTGAAAAGAAATTAAAAAAAAATAAATAAGGTTGTATGCTAATATTCCTATATTCCAGGATTGGATGTTTAGCTGCAAGATAGCTCTTGCTTACAGCTTGCTTGCCTTTGACAACTAAGTCATGCGGGGGGGGGGGGGGCGGGCAGGTTATACTACATCCCTCAAATATCATCACCAAATGTGCTAAGGAGGACAAGATGTGCAGAACAAAACAATAGGGAAGGGAGAAAGGGTTAGATACTGGCCACAGAAATGGGCCTCTCTTGAAGTCAAACCCTTGACCTTGACCAAGTTCAGAGATTATGTGACCAGAAAGAGCCCTAGAGAAATAGAAAATAGCCCCCCTCCTCAGCAAAATCCAAAAGTCACTGAGGAGGGTGAATCAGCGGGGGAGCCTTCCTCTGTCATCAACCCGACGAAGGACATTTCTGCTCATTTCTAAGGTGGGTTGCTGTGATATCACTGTTAGTAATTTCCACACACATGCACCTTTCAGGTGGGGTGCCCTTTCAGGTATTGACTGGAAGCTCTCTTGTCCCTCCCCCACACCATAGACTCTATTCTTCCCTACTCCAGGCTGAGCATAAGCCATTACTCCCCCCACACACTGTGACACAATTTTTGTTTTTTTCTCCTTGTTGTCTTCCTTTGAACTAGCAATAGGTACTCCCTGGATACCCACCTTTCTATCAGATTTCTCCCTGATTCCTAAACCAATCTTAGGATATGGTCATTGTTTATCCCATTTCAAATGTAAGGCTAAGGAAAAACAAAGGTAGTTGATTTGTTCCTCTTCATACAGCTAGTAGTTGACAACAAGGGATCAATAGCCAAGTCCTTCTGACCTAAGCTCCCAGCTTCTCAGTTCCACATGTGGTTACATTGTTGATGTAAGACCTGCTGGGTGCCTCCCCTAAATTGGGTACTGCTCAGATGGCAGAGTCCAGGGAATGCTGTAGACCAGGGGGTCACCTTAGGGTAGAAAGAAGGACTAATCACAGAAAAACCTTCCTACAGTCTTTTTTTTTTTTTTTTAAGATTTTGTTTATTTATTTGCCAGAGAGATTGAGAGAGAGAGAGAGAGTGCACAGGCAGGCAGAGTGGCAGCAGAGGCAGAGGGAGAAGCAGGCTCCCCGCCGAGCAAGGAGCCCAATGTGGGACTCCATCCCAGGATGCTGGGATCATGACCTGAGCCGAAGGCAGCCGCTCAACCAACTGAGCCACCCAGGTGTCCCACCTTCCTACATTCTTAAGGTATTTTCTTATTTGGCAGCTGCTGCCCATGGTGGGAACTCTGATTTGGCAGATGTGCTAGAAAGTTTGATTGGAAGGTTTTCCCTGAGGCTAGGGATATGGTGGTTTGAAGAGGTACCAACAACAGAAGAAAACAAATGCAACAACAGCAACAAAAAAGTATTTCCTATTTCTTAGATTCTCTTCAACCCTGAAAGATGTCTTTTCAGCAACAGCAACAATGCAAAATCCCTTGTCAGACCCCTCCCCAGGTTCCTGAGTCCTACCCTCCCCAGGTCCCTGTGCCTTGCCCTCCCAAAGGGCCTGAGCCATGTCTCCCACCCCTCAGCCAGCATAAGTGCCTCCCTATGCAACCTCCCCCATGCCAAGAATATCTGCCAAAGCAAAAGTGATTTCTCTGAAGCCACCCTCCTCAACTTGGTCATGAAGCAGATGGACTCTCTTTCCTTTCGCCATAGGTTTTATTTTCACCCAATAACATGGAACCACTTATGGCCCCAGAAGAGGTTAATTTTCCAAATTCAAGGTGAATCTTCCATGATTTGTCCACCAGCTTTTCTCATTTTACCCCAAACAGTAGAAGTTGGCCAGATGTGACATGTTCTCAAGGCAGTCCTTGGAGCCTGGATAGGTGTGTTCTTCTCTGGCTATCATCAGCTATAATGGGCCATTCTTCCACCATAGCACTCTCTACCCACAGTGATATTCATCTCTCCATAACAACTTCTACCTCTGGAAGCTGAAGAAGAATCCCACAAAGGAAAGAAAACAATAACTTTTCTTTAGGTTTCAAAAGGGAAAACAGAATTCTTCTAAATGATCTTAAAATTCACATGAAAAGATACTCTCCTTTCCTACATCCCCCAGAGTAGTTGTTGAAGTTTTCTGCCTTCTTTACACCTCCTCCACTCCATCTCTCATGGTTAGTTAGACCCTTCTTGGGACCAACCCCTGGCTCTGTGGTCCCTTCCCCAGTCCCACTGGAATCATGCCCTTGACTCTCTGTTTGATCTATTAAAAATATCATCCCTAAGGAAACTTGACTTTTGTACAGTTACTACTCAGACCATTATGGGTATAGACAAGGTTTGGGAAGCTGGGGAATGGAAAAAGTTACATAAAAGGAGTAATGGCTTATACAAGGAAACAGAGCACAGGGAAAGAGGGAGGAACTCCTCCTTAGAAACACCCCCCACCCAGTCTCCAAATCCAATTGACTAGCCCCAAATATGGGCTCTACCTTCAGCTCCTCAGCCTTCTTTCCAGAGGAAACCCACTCTAGGGAAAGGAGATGGTGAGCACTGGTGATGGAGTGATAGGACAGCTGAGAATCTGTGGGGTCAGCAGGACTCTCGGGGAAGAGGAGAGTAAATATTCCCTTTGAATTGAATTTAGATAATTATATCATCCTTCAGAACATCATGTGACCTCCACTGTGTACACTGATAAATTATGTATCTTTAACTAAGAACCCAAATGCCTCCCCTATATTAGATACTGTGGGATTTTTTTTTTTAATTTTTATTTTTTATAAACATATATTTTTATCCCCAGGGGTACAGGTCTGTGAATCACCAGGTTTACACACTTCACAGCACTCACCAAAGCACATACCCTCCCCAATGTCCATAATCCCACCCCCTTCTCCCAAACCCCCTCCACCCAGCAACCCTCAGTTTGTTTTGTGAGATTAAGAGTCACTTATGGTTTGTCTCCCTCCCAATCCCATCTTGTTTCATTTATTCTTCTCCTACCCACTTAAGCCCCCATGTTGCATCACCACTTCCTCATATCAGAGAGATCATATGATAGTTGTCTTTCTCTGCTTGACTTATTTCGCTAAGCATGATACACTCTAGTTCCATCCATGTTGTCGCAAATGGCAAGATTTCATTTCTTTTGATAGCTGCATAGTATTCCATTGTGTATATATACCACATCTTCTTGATCCATTCATCTGTTGATGGACATCTAGGTTCTTTCCATAGTTTGGCTATTGTGGACATTGCTGCTATAAACATTCGGGTGCACGTGCCCCTTTGGATCACTACGTTTGTATCTTTAGGGTAAATACCCAATAGTGCAATTGCTGGGTCATAGGGCAGTTCTATTTTCAACATTTTGAGGAACCTCCATGCTGTTTTCCAGAGTGGCTGCACCAGCTTGCATTGGATACTGTGGGATTTGCTCTAATACAAGGAATGGCAAAAAACAAACAAACAAACGAACAAACACATGGTAATTTTAAAACTCCCCTGAGGCATCAAGGGGTAGGGGCCCACAATGTGTGATGCCATGTAACAGCTCTGTTTTTTTACTGTTTTTAGAAAGATGCAAATATAAACCATAAAACTTTGTGGGGGAGACAAGAAAACAGAACAGCCACCAGAACTCTAAATGACTGTGTTTGTGAATGGATACAATCTTGTGACTGAATGGCTGAATGATGTCTCCCAAAGATGTCCATGACTTAATCCTGGGAATTTGTGGATATGTTACTTTACAGGATTAAAGGGATTTCGTAGGTGGGGATATGAAGGTGAAGTGAAGGATATGGAGATGGGGAAAGTGTCCTGGATTATCCAGGTGAGCCCAGCGTACTCACAAGGCTTCTTATAAGAGGGAGTCCGGAAGATCAAGAGTGAGTCACAGGAAATGTAATGATAGAAGCAAGATATAGGAGTGATATGAACAAGGGGCCATGGGCCAAGGAATTCAGGCAGCCTCTAGAAGCTAGAAAAGGCAAGAAAACAGATTCTCCTTTGAAAGTTCCAGAAGGAACACAGCACTGCCAACATCTTAATTTTAAACTGACTTCTAGAACTCTAGGACAATAAAATCACATTGTTTTAAACCACTGAGTTCATGGTGATCTGTTACAGCACATAGAAAACTAAAAGAAACTTCATTCCCTCTGCTTAAAATTCCCGAAGAAGACAGGATGTGGGAGGATGAGGCAGGGGGCAGGGGCATAAAGGGAACTTGGCTCATGAGTCCTGAAGCCCCTAAACTAGATCTAGTGGCCTGCTGGAGATGACACTCAAGAGAGCTGATTGTTAAATATTCAGAAATTTGGAAGCCTGTTGTTAAATCATTGGTAGCTTGAAATTGTCCAGGATTTACACCCTGAAAAGCACACAGATCCAGGCTCTGCTCTTCTCCCTGCAGCAGTGTTACCAGACACCATCGATTAGTCCCAGCTTGGGGGCTGATAAATTCAACAGTGCTGTGATGGGAGACTGCCAGGTGGCAGGGGGCTATGGGTACCTTCTAGCAGCTGAAGACTTCAGTCTTACACCTGGGAGAATCTGAATCCAGGATGAGGGTCCAAGCTCTAAAAAGGAACACAGGAACCATCACCTTGATTTCAGCCTGGTGAGACCCTGAACAGGGGTCCCAGCTAAGCCATGCCCACACCTCGGAACCATGAGATAGTCAGTATGTGTTGGTTAAGCTGCTGTTTGTGTGGTTTGTTATTAGCAATAGCAAACTAACCTACATTCTATAAATGGTTTCTTGCCCTCCCAAATATTCTCTTCCACAGGTTTCTAGTCTTTTTTTTTTTTTGTCTTTTTTTTTTTTTTTAATTTTAAACCATTGTTTACACAGTCCCAAGTCCTGGTTCTATCCCATCTTTGTCTCTCTCATCTTGAGACATTCAGATGACACTATTCCCCCAGCTATTAGGAGTGGATCTAACAGGACAAACACAAGGATAAGTCTCTCCAGAAGAGAGGCACAGGATCCATGTTCTTAATTGAATTGCTTGTAGATGTGGCTGTGGTGGTTCCTGTGATCGTGGCTAATTCCAGGGGATAGAATGGCAGTCACAAAGGGTAAAAAGTGTAAAAAAAAAAAAAATGTGTGAGTAGGCAATGACACTCCTCTCCCCTCTGGGACCCTCATGATTATTGTCCCACTGTGAATATCCAGCCCACCAATGAAGGGCTTCTGTTAGAAGTGTGAGAGAGGTTCCATCACAGCAGAAATAAAGGAAAGGTCCCCCAACCCTCCCCAGATCCCTGAGCACTACCTACTGGCTTCAGCCAGCATTTATGCTGCCAGTGCAGGGCCCATGGTGCTCCCAGGAATGCCCACCAAAACAGACATGCAACCTCTGAGGCCACCACTTAAGTTCTTCTCATTGCACCTCCTTCCCCCACTGAGCACCACACAGTCCCACAAAATTCCAGCTCTCATGGGCTCCAAATATAAAACCTTCACAGTCCCCTGGCTTTCCATGAACAGTTAAACAACCTACCACGGGTCCTATAACAATAGGGATTAGACCAGAATAGCCTGATGGGTGTTTCCTTCCCGTTCTGTCTTCTGATTAGAGCTGGTTCTTCTTGCAGCTTCAGGTCCAGTGTTGCCTCCTGGTGGTGAGAAGATCATTAGGAAAACCGTTCTCTCCCTCCTCCCATGTTAAAAATATGAAGCACTGGGTGTTATACACAAATTACGAATCATGGAACACTACATCAAAAACTAATGAAGTACTGTATGGTGACTAACATAACATAATAAAAATATAAAATAAAATAAAAATATGAAGACCTTGTAAAGCAAAAATGTTTCCAGAATTAACAAGAGCTGTCCTAAATCATCTGAAATTTCCCCAGAATTTCCTGGCTTTCCAATCCCACTTTTAGGGAAGGAAATGGGTCCCCAGTGTTTTTTGCATGCACAAAGAT
The DNA here is from genome assembly GCF_009829155.1 of Mustela erminea. Lineage (NCBI taxonomy): Eukaryota > Metazoa > Chordata > Mammalia > Carnivora > Mustelidae > Mustela > Mustela erminea. The sequence continues at coordinate 3,783,457 of NC_045623.1, forward strand.
TAACCCTGCAAAAGGTACCCAGTGTGCCAAAGGGGCTTCTCTTCAACTCTGCTGTCTCCATTCAGACATCTCTCTCAGTGAGACCCCATAATTTTCCCCCTTGCAGGGAGATGGGAAGGTGACAGAGTCATAGGAGCACACAGGAAACAGAAGCTGGTTGGAAAACCTTGGGAAGAGTTTGAGGAGAATATGGGTCATAGCAGAGGGAGTGGGGAACTCTGTTCAAGGGAATGACTCCCACCTTCCCACGGCCTCAGCCTCCATGATAGCTGCTTCCCTTACAGGTCCACCCTATCTTGTATCTTCCCTTTACTCCTGAAGTAGATCTCTCCAGGCAGGGGATTTGGGAGGGTTGGGGGTGGGAGGAGGAAGGATTCTGGCCAAGGAGGGCACTAGTTCCAGAGAAGGGAAGATTGACCCTCTAGGCTGGATACTTGACATGTGAGTCCATCTCTATTTGCTGTATCCTGGACAAATATGGGTGGTCTGGGATTTCTAGCCCATAGGCCCAAAGAGGTGTGCCTCCTGGGGTCTCTGGGCTGATATAGATATACTGACAATGGAAGCTGACCTTTGGAGACGGATCTCTTCATTATCATCTCCACCTTCATGGAGCCAGATCTCCCTCCCCTAACAAATAGTTTATTTTGTTCTTTTTTTTTTTAAGATTTTATGAGTTTATTTGACAAAGAGATAGAGAGCACAAGTAGGCAGAGCAGCAGGCAGAGGGAGAGGGAGAAGCAGACTCTCCACTGAGCAGGGAGCCTGATGTGGGGCTTGATCCCAGGACCCTGGGAACACACCCTGAGTCGAAGGCAGACACTTAACCAACTGAGTCACACCGGCACCCCTAGTTTATTTTATTCTTAACTCCTCGGCTAGATTTTGTCTTGTATATCCACTCGTTCATTCCCCAAACATTCACTGAGCATTTATTATCTATCAAGTCCTGTGCCAGCACTGAAGATGCAAAGAGGAATAAGAAGGTCCTTCTCTGGAGCAGGGCACCCTGTGAGGCAGGAAACAGAAGTATACACAGGCCTTGCCTCCCAGTAGAACAGGTGAGGGCACCAAGCTGTAGGGAATGTACTGGGGATGTTCAGAGATAGCATCTCTTAACTATAACCATATAGGGCCCAGGGACATCAGCATGGAAGGTGGAGTTTTCAAGATGAGCTTGGAAGGTGAGAAGAAAAATAAACATCAATCGGACAAGAAGGGAAATGAATTCCAGTTTAAGAGAAGAACAATGGGAAAGTTACTGAAATATTACTGCATTTCTTCATTGATATTAAGCATCAGTCACTGAGAGACCAAGACATGCTGAGCTATGTGCTGGGGATTAGGAGTACAGAGATAAAAATAAGTGTTTCCTGATCTCCTAGACTAGCCCATCATTTGAGGGAGAGAAGTTGGGAAATAAGTATGCAAAATGGGGGTGAAATCTTAGAATGAGCCTGGCTCAGGCAACTAACAGCCTGGAAGAGTCAGATAAATCATGCCAAAGACAAAATGTCCTAGAAGTTCAAGGAGAGAAGAGGGCAGTAGGAGAAGAGGAATGGAAAGAAGGAGGATGTGACTGGCGGAGAAAAAAGCATAGAGTCAAAAAACCCCAACACATTTTGGGAACCATAAGTAGTTTAGAAAAATGAGATGAAATATTATACACTCAACTTTTGAGACCTTTGAGCCTTATCTTCAATATGATGGTAAAATTGGGGTTTATCTTCTAAAATTGGCTGTAAGAGTGCTGCAGAGGATGAATTAGAGCTGGGGCACTTTGGGGCACCTGTGACAATGACAACTTCAATGAAGCAATAGCAGTTATCATGAAGGTGATGGGGGCTGGCTAGAAGGAGGTGCATACTGTGGGTTGCAATACCAGCCTGGGGCATGAGCCTGCAGTTTGGGAGATAGAACTGGCAGGTGCTGCTAGCACATTTAGTGTAAGGCTGAGTGGGAGGTAGGAGGTGGGGTGATCCTAGGTTTTTGGTCTGGAGGTCTCAGTATATGGGAACACACCTCACAGAGTTGGAAAGAATAAGACAACATGTAAGAAAGGATGTAGAAGGTGACAAATTCTGATTTTGTGAAATCAGTTTGAAGTGCCAAAGAATATCCAATGAATGTTAATATTTAGGCCTGGAGAAAAGGGAAGAGCGTGGGCTTTGGATTTGTTTGGCATAGAGGTGGTAGAAAACATTGGTAGAGAAAGAGGTCAGCAGTAATGTGTCAGGTGAATGAAGTCAAGTGGAGTTGAAAGGACTGAGCAGAGGAGGAAGAGGTCATGGAGGAGGGCAGAGGAGGCCAGAGAAATGAGCCATCATTCAGGTATTAGAGGAACCCAAGTGAGAGGAGTGAAAGAGGGAATATAAGAGTATCAAATAACTGCAGTAAGGTCCAACTGTATCAATACAGAACCACGTCCATGAAGATGCCATAGATTTCCTAATACACAGTGAATGAGCAAAAGTGCACAAACATCAGGAAAATATCACTAAGAGTAATTGAGGAAAGAAAGGGGAGGATCATGAACGTTTCCCATGTGCCACATATGGCCCACAAGAAAGGGAGAGCTGTCTCTTTCTGCCATGTGAAATCTTATCCAACAGGGCTGCCTAGAGGGAAGGTAATTGCAGCAGAGAGAAGCTGGAGGGAAGATGCCAAATGCCTCGGCACTGTAGGAGTTATACATACTCAACACTGTGTTCAATACCTCAGTGAGGGGTGACAGGATCTCCTGAAGAACATATTCAAATTTCCCACAAGAGAAAAAGTCAGTTTTAACCACCTGCCAAGCCCAGAAAGCTCCTAAGTATCAGGACACCAGAACAATATCATTCAGATAAGGACTTCCTTGCCCCTTCTGCCTCTTACCTCTGCAGCCCCTTTCCTGAAACCAGGGGTATTTGGGCAGGTGAAGGAAGAAGAGGAGAAAATCAAAAAAGCAAACAGAGATGTTTTTCTTTCTGGTCCCAGAGAGAAAGAGAAGGAAATCCAATGTTCAAGGAAATATACCTTCTAACTACTGAAATAACATTGTTTAGAATAAATAGAAGTTATTAGAGAACTTATTGTCTAAGCATGATCCTAGAAGTCTATCATATGCTAGAGATTCCATCCCAGGAGGAAGGGAAGAGCTAACCCCACAGAGAGGGTCGTAAAAGGCACCAATGGAAGAAATAGATTTGCTTTCTGACTTTATCCTGTGAGGGCTATTTATTCAACAAGAATTACGCAGATATGAGGAAGTGGTGATGCAACATGGGGGCTTAAGTGGGTAGGAGAAGAATAAATGAAACAAGATGGGATTGGGAGGGAGACAAACCATAAGTGACTTTTAATCTCACAAAACAAACTGAGGGTTGCTGGGGGGAGGGGGTTTGGGAGAAGGGGGTGGGATTATGGACATTGGGGAGGGTATGTGCTTTGGTGAGTGCTGTGAAGTGTGTAAACCTGGTGATTCACAGACCTGTACCCCTGGGGATAGAGTATTATGCCTCCATCAGAAAGGATGAATACCCAACTTTTGTAGCAACATGGACGGGACTGGAAGAGATTATGCTGAGTGAAATAAGTCAAGCAGAGAGAGTCAATTATCATATGGTTTCACTTATTTGTGGAGCATAACAAATAGCATGGAGGACATGGGGACTTAGAGTGGAGAAGGGAGTTGGGGGAAATTGGAAGGGGAGGTGAACCATGAGAGACTATGGACTCTGAAAAACAATCTGAGGGTTTTGAAGGGACAGGGGGTGGGAGGTTGGGGTACCAGGTGGTGGGTATTATAGAGGGCACGGATTGCATGGAGCACTGGGTGTGGTGCAAAAATAATGAATACTGTTATGCTGGAAATAAAAAAAAATAAATAAATAAAAAATAATAAAAAATAAAAAATTAAAAAAAAAAAAGAATTACGCAGAGAGATAGAAAAAGACAGAAAAAGAAGATTTCCCATGAAAAAACAGAGAGGGGAGTCCAAGTGAAGTTAAACTGCTGATACAGAATTCCCTGACCTGATATAATATGCAGGCATACAGATCCTGCAGGCTTTCACAGATAAACCACAGAATGGTCCGCCTGTCTCATATTCATGTGAACTCCATCAGGAACTTTGGCTAGAAGGCAGAAAAAAATGATACGGAAAAGTGAGATTTCAGGGCCAAGATCTGGTGAGGGGAGCAGGGAGAGATTCAGCAAGCCAAGGGATGAAAGAGCCAGGAAAGCACTAACGAAAATAATAACTCGTATGTACAGTAAACATTTATTAACAGCTTGGGAGGGTCAGACAAATCATGCCAAGGACAAAATGTCCTAGAATTTCTTACTTCATTCATACTTCATTCACAGAATCTCATTCAATCTTCACAGCAAACTATGAGTACAGTGCGAGTGTAGGGTGTATGCTTTGTGCTTAGAAATGTGCCTGACATATTGTAAGCACTCAATATAAGTCACATTTTGTCCTAAGGTAAGTGCTATTATTTTCACATTTTATGTATGAGGGAACTGAGACTTAGAAAGTGAAGTCAATTACCAGGGGTCATTGGTAAGTAAAAAATGAAGGTGGGATTTAAACCTAGGGATCTGCATCCAGCGTCCTCATTCTTAATCTAGGGGCTTTGATACCCACTCCTCTCCCCTTGCAGCCTCTTTCCCTCTAGACCCAGCAGCTCCAGAAGCTGTTCTGTGTTGACCTCAGTAGTGCTTTGCTGCCAGCCATGCTGCTGACCAAACACTGAGCCAAGGGTGAGTGTGATAGCCGGGAGATTAACATAACACTGCCTTGCCCTTTAAAGGAGGGTTTTAAAGACTGGCACGATGATGGACAAATGACCAAGTGAAAGTCCAATGGATAATATACTTTCATTCAGTGGGAATTTATTGAGCAAGAAATAGGACAGGGAAGAAGCAAGTAGGAGGACAGGACTGCAGCCAGGCAGAGGCCAGTAGAAATCACCACATATTTTCCGTCCTTCCTTCCTTCCTTCCTTCCTTCCTTCCTTCCTTCCTTCCTTCCTTCTTTCTTTCTTTCTTTCTTTCTTTCTTTCTTTCTTTCTTTCTTTCTTTCTTCCTTGCTTTTTTTCTAGATTATTTATTTGAGAGAGAGAGAGTGCACATGGCAAGGGGGGGCAGAGAGTCTTAAGCAGACTGCAGCTGAGCATGGAGCCCAACACAGGGTTTGATCTCCTGATGCTGAGATCACAACCTGAGCCAAAGCCAAGAGTCAGATGCTTAACTGACTGTGGCACCCAGGTGCCCCCAAATCACGACGTCATTTGACATCACCATCACAAATAACTGCCTGAAGGCTAGCGTTGGTCCAGAGCTGAACAGCAGGTGGAGCTGAGTCTCTTGAGATGGGTACAGAAATTGCTTCTCAACAGCTTTGAAGGCTGTAACAATGAAAAGGATAGGGCAAAGAAAATGAGTGTTGAGGGGTAGGTTGTACCAACACAAGGGGTCTGATACCAGTTGTCCTGGTGGAGTTAAATTCTGGCCCACACTCCCCTTTTATTTGGGTTCATTTGGGTTTCAATTGTGTATGACATTCCTTCTCCTTTGTAAATACCAAATAAACCATATACTGGTGTTCCCCATTCTCCCTAGTACATTGTCTCTTCTCTCTTCCAAACCTCTCATCCTTATCCACTCAGCAAACACCTGTTGTACTCAGTCAAACTCAAGTTCTTAGTCTGCTCAGTGGCACAGGACTGGAACCACATTCCCAATTACCATTCAAGATGTTCCACTGTGACCACACAACATGCACAGACTTAAACTCATCTTTTTCTCACACAAATCTATTCTGTTTCCTCATCACCCATTAATAATAATACCTGGGAGTCATCTTTCATAATTTTCTTCTAAGCTTCCCATTAACTGAATCTCATAAACATACTTCTCTGATGATACTTCTCTCATCAGCATGCTTTCACTACCACCACCACTGCCTTCCTTCAGACTTGGAGATGTTTATAACCTCTTTGAAACAGACTAGTGCAACGTTTGACCCATCCCCCAGTCTGTCTGACACTTTGCTGTCAGAATCTCTGTCAACACCTTAGACGTGATCCTTTCACCATTTTAACCAAAAGGCACTCATGGCTGTCAGTGAATGACTGCCAAGATGAACTTTCTGAGTTCAAGGAATTATGTATTCCACTCCATTTGTCTTTCCCACACCAACTTCCTTCTATGACCCCAGGCACAGATCTGTTCCAACCACAGAGACCCACTGGCCAGTCCTTTGAAAAGGCAAGGAAGAAACTTTCTCAGAGGCAAATCTTTCTACTCTAAGACCAGATCTGGGATTAACCCAGTATGTCAGAACTGGTCAGGAGCATCAAACTCAAGTTCTTTACAGTAAGCAGGGTTTATCAAGGATACCAAGGGTAGCCACTCCCCAATTGAACAAAAATTGCAAAGCACAACAATCAGTGAGTTATAGGCAGAAAGGAAGAAAAAGAGCTAAAATAATCCCTGGACTTTGGCTAGGTTGTGTGGAGTATTATAAAGAGGCTTCAGAATCTGATATTAGAAAAATAGGAAGGAGATAACCAAAATGTTTGTGGGCAATCGGGAAAGGTCTCCTAGAAAGGTGGAGAAGGGGTTAAAAGGAGTTAAAAGTTAAAAGGAGTTAAAATTTGGGGGTAAAGAGAGATCATGTGTAAACAGAGATTTTCTGCTCCTAGCAACAGTGAACCTCCCTATACTTAGAGTTCAGTAGTCTTCATTATGGTCTGATTTCACCAGCATAAATTTTGAGTGACCCTGGGAGAGAACATGACACCAAAGGAGTGTTGATTAAACACAAGCCCTATTTTCAAGGGCCTGAGTTGAGCTCGGAGCTCTGGAGTCACACAACAATCACTACCTGATGATGAAGTGATGAGGTCACAAGTGGGGCTCCCCTCCCCAGCCTTGGCTTCCTCAGAGCTAAGCAGAGGAACCAGAGGGAAAATCCACCTTCTCACACACAGCAATACCATCCACCTCATTTGACTACTTGTCAAGTTCACTACCAACACAAAGGGGTGAGTTGCATTTGGACAACCGCAAATGCCCCATCTTTTCCCTCTCCTTTCCTAAGAGTGACTTAAAGGACTCCAGACATTGAACAGGGTTAAGATAATGGCAATTTTTGAATGAAAGCATCCCTTCATTTTCAGAAGCAAGAACTGGGCTATGCCTCATTTGAAATAGAGATTCTTAACAAATTTTGAGTTTAACTTAATTATCTCTCCAGAGAGCCATATTGCTTTCAAAACTAAATTAGATAAATGTATACTTTTATATTGTTAAAGGAAATCAAAGGAGTGTCAAATTAGATACAGCTTGCAAGTATTGTCAGGGATTGAAAAGCCCTGCTCATATCTAGAAATCAAATCATCTATAGAAGACCTAACTCAGGGCAAAACTTAACAGAGGAGGAAAAAAAATTCTTTCTTAAAATTATATTATGTGGCTCTCAAATTCATATTTTCAGAAGAATTAGAATTTCCCTGTTCATCTCCTCCTTTCCTGAGTTCTTCCCTTCCCCTAATCATGGGGAGGAGTCACAGAGTGGCCTATGGTAGTCCAGCCATGGTAGAATTAAGTTTCTTTCCATCCCCAGTTTTCAAGTGAAGAAAGCAATTCTCAAGGCGCTGAGGGCTTAGGGAAAACACAGGAATGAAACAAGTGTCCTGAGTCCCTAAACCTGGTAACATAGTTTCTCATTCCATCTCCAGAGGGTTAGAGTAGTAGCCCTGCAGGAATTGTTTCAAACCCTTGCTGTGCCATGAGTGCTTTTAGCAGTTGGATCGAATTCATGACTTCAGAATAATGTACTTAAATTAATTAAAAGACATGGAGTTACAAAAGATGCCACTTATACTGATAACATATGATTAAATATGTTTTTATCATGGGGCAGGGTTAGTTCCAGGACCCTAGGTTGAAAACTCCTGCTGAGGGATATGGAATTGAGACAAGGTAAGTGAACAAAAAGCAGGGTAAGGGTGAAGAGACCAAGAGATGTTGTCACCAATGACTCCAAGGACAGAAGGACAGCTCTAGACCCCGAACCATCACAGGAAAGTTTTTCATAAAAGCAAGGAGACCAGGAGGTGTGAGTGGGAAGCCTCCTGGTCCTCTTGCAGTGTGGTCTCCCACATATGACCTGTTGCATATTTCTTTACAGGACCCAGAAAATCAAAAGAGAATGTCGAGTGATGATAAAAATAAATCTAGTGAACCTAAGAATGAGCCCAAGAACTGTGATCCCAGGTGTGAACAAAAGTGTGAAGCCAAATGCCAGCCCAGCTGTTTAAAAAAGCTGCTGCAACGGTGCTCTGAAAAGTGCCCACGGGAAAAATGCCCAGCACCACAAAAGTGTCCACCGTGCCCCTCACCATGTCCCCCACCGTGTCCTCCTCCATGCCCAGCTCCCTTCCCCTCCAAGTCCTGTTCCAAATCCTGTCCTCCTAAATGTCCATCTCCCTGCCCACCCCCAGAGTGAGGCACCAAGGGTACCTCTCATTCCAGTACCTCCAGCGTCTCTACCATGTTCACCATCTTATCCTGAAAGCTGAAGCCATGAACTGACAAGTAAACGTGTTCCTCTGCTGCACAAGGCTTTCTTCTCCTGTTTTGCTTTGTTTTGACAGTTTGGGGTTTTGTTGTTGTTGTTTTCCAGCACTAAACCACCAAGAAACAATCCCTAGAGAGAGAGGCTATTCTGGCATTCTACAATTAACGGTTTTTGAAGACAGCCTCCCCTCTGGCCCTACCTGCTGCATAGGGATGTGGCATCTCCTGAGGGGTGCATCAGGGCCTTCAGACTGAGAGAGCCATAAATATGGCTGTTAACAGTGGCTCACCTCAGGAGCCCAAGCAGCCATGACAGAAGAATAAAGCAAAAGGGGAAAAGAAGAGTGGGATATAGAGGAAAGGTACAGTCTGGAAAGGCTCAGGAAAAACTATGCCCTCAGCTATTAATCCCACTGCATAATGCTTGTGCAGAACTCTCTGAAAACAGGCTGTGTGGGCTTCAGCTCTAGCTCTGTTCTAAGCTATGGTTTCCTGCTCTCCATAAAAGGAATGCTGATGCTAACAGTGGGCTTACAGGGTCTAGTCATGAGGCCTAGGAGGTAATGTGTGTCCAGAGCCTGATATACTGGGACATAGCCAGCACTCAAAGAGGGGAACACACCGCACCTGCCCAGTTTTCACATGTCACACCTGAACATAATTGCCCTGTGCATTTCTTCCTCATCAGGTACAATACTTAGGTTCTAACTTAAACCTATAAGCACAGCTAGGCATTCTTTTCAAAAATAAAAATTAAAAATAAATAAATAAATAAATAATTAGAAAAATAAAAATTAAAAAAAAAAAAAAGTACTACCTGGGTGGCTCAGTCAGTTGAGCCTCTGACTCTTGGTTTCAGCTTCATGATCTCAGCATCATGAGATTGAGCCCAACATCGTCAGGCTCTGTACTCAATGAGGGGTGTCTGTCTGAGATTCTCTCCCTCTCCTCCGTCTGCCCCTCCCCCACTCATGTTCACTCTCTCTAAAAAATCTTTTTTTTAATTAAATTTATTTTCAGCATAACAGTATTCATTATATTTTCACCACACCCAGTGCTCCATGCAATCCGTGCCTTCTATAATACCCACCACCTGTTACCCCAACCTCCCACCCCCCTCCACTTCAAACCCCTCAGATTGTTTTTCAGAGTCCATAGTCTCTCATGATTCACCTCCCCTTCCAATTTCCCCCAACTCCCTTCTCCTCTCTAACTCCCCATGTCCTCCATGCTATTTGTTATGCTCCACAAATAAGTGAAACCATTTTATTTAAGATTTTATTTATTTGCCTGCCAGAGATCACAAGTAGGCAGAGAGGCAGGTGGCGGGCGGGGTGGGGGTGGGGAGAAGCAGGCTCCCTGCTGAGCAGAGAACCGGATGTGGGGTTCTAACCTAGGACCCTGAAATCACAACCTGAGCCAAAGGCAGAGGCTCAACGCACTGAGCCACATAGGTGCCCCTCTAAAAAATAAATCTTAAAAAAAATAAAAATAAAATTGAAGTTGTGAATTACACTAATGTCAGGCTGATTTGGATACTGAACCATAACTATATAACAAGTCACCATGGAGAGAATTCCAGTGAAGGGTATGGGGTCTCTATTAGGGAAACATCCTGTGAATCTACAAAATTTCAAAAGGAAAGCTTTACATAAAAGAAAGGATAAATTCAAAAGCGCATCAATTAAGAATGAATGGGAAAAATATTCACAGCTGCTATGTTAAGTGAGGATTATTTACAAGTGACTATGGAAAGCCCACATCAACCTTGCTTAATTCACAAAAGGGAATATATCAGTTCACTTTGCTGGGAAGGGTATTAGAATAGGAAGGGGGCATAGAAATAGAACTGTAGGAAATGTGGTGTTAGGGCCTGGGATTGTGGTCACCATTTCAATCGCCCTCATCTCCACCAGTCTCTACCCCTCTTCAGGGTGGGTCTCCTTCCCTCCTAGGACCCCCTCCATGTGGCCAGGTGCAGACCCAGTTTGTTGATGAGTTGCACTTGAGATGCCCCTATTACTTCTGGGAAAGAAACCTGATTGCCCAGGAGTACCCTGTGGCCAGATGGAGAAGAGAGCTTTGCCACACAGACCAAACTAGTTTGTCATTACAACCCACAACATTCAAGTGGAACTAGGTTTAAGATTCTTTGTTATCACAGTAAGGGGAAATGAGAGAGGCCAAAGCTAGGGAGGCTCACTACAGAATCATGGCTCACAAAGAGCTTTCCATCCTTCTGAGTCTAGAAGCTGGTACAGGACCAAAGAGGTGCAGTAAGAATAGATAGTCCAAAATGTGCTCAAGACATCTGGGACCCCCACCAGACCAAGTCATATAATTAGGTAGGAGCAGAAGCAGATTTTTGGGACATGAGTGCTAGACAAGTCTTTAAGGCATGCAATCCCTCCTTTTCCAGATGTGAAGATTACTACCTTCTCTGACATGAAGAAGCCTTAGTGTTCCCCAAGCCCTGCAGAGAGGTGCCTCCTGGATACTGGGAACTTCTGGAGAGCCTAGTTTAGGGCATTAGGGTCCTATAGTCAACTGTTGGTAAAAGATGGACAACTCTTGAACCTCAGTAGAAATCATGAGTAAGGGTGGGAGAAAAGATGGAGAAGGAAAGAGAGAGCAGAAATAGCATTATAATGTGACAGCATCTTTCATCTATTTAATGATCACTTTCAAATAATAAAGCTGAAAATCCCAGTGCTATAGTGTGTCACTGTTGATGAGAGCATAAAGAGACAAAAATCACTTTAGTAAATAATTTGAGAAATATGGAAATATGTATCAGAAGTATAAAATGGTTTAATCCTTGGACCCAGTTGTTCCATGTCTTGGAATCTGGGCAAAGAAAAATAATTCCAAAATGGAAAAAAAGAAAAGTTATGTAAAAAGCTGATTATCACAGTGTGATTTAGAAATAATTTAGATATCTAATAGAAATTTGATCAAATACACTTTATTACTTGATGAAACTTTAATTATTAAAATGTATTAAAGGCAGGGGGAAGCAAGGTCCCAATAGGATATATAGCATAAAAGCAATCATGTCTAACCAAAAACTTCTATGAATGTTGACCATGATGATAGAAGGAAGTTTGTTAACATTCTAGTTATTTTATGACAATGGAGTTATGGTTAACCAATATAGTATTTTTATTTTCACTAGTCTTTGGATTTTCATAAATAAACTTTTATTTCTCATGTAATAGAAAAATGTATATAATCATAAATACTTCAGAAACCCACCAAAGTCCTTTCATTTGCTTAATGAACTAACTAACTAAATAAAAAATAAATAAAAGGAAAAGAAAGAAGAACCACTTCCTACACCTGAGTGCACACCTTGGTTGCCTTCTTTTGAGTGGTAGGGTCTCAGTCCCAGGTGTTCAGCAGCTCTGTGGCAGTGTGGGTTAGGGGCTGGTGCTCTCCTGGTTGGCTTTGAGGACTCTGGGCACAGACTAGGTGGAGGCCATCTCTGAGAACATGAAACCATCCATTTGCCAATTTAGTTCTCTTTTCTCCCATGTAAATGAAACCAAAGATACACATCTCTTAATGGCTACTTTCCCAACAAAAGGCTGGATCAAAGGCAATGCCAGGGAAGATGGCTAGAACATGATGAGTGTGCTACCTTCCTGCAGAATGCCATAATTACTCCTAGCCCCAGTGGCAGTCACTGGAGCCCTGCCCCAAATGGTAGAGAGCTGTATAAATAAATAAGCAACACCTGAAGAGTGGCACCATGAGAACCCTTAAGGTGTCAGTCTTGATGGCTCACAGATACTGTGATAGTGCAGGACCAAGCCTCTCCTGTCATGGAAAAGCTGTAAGAAGAGACTCTACCACAGACCCCTTTGCATAATTGGTTTCTTGAGAAGCAGGTAGTGGACTTGGATGTCCTCCCAGACCAGGCCAGCTGAGGGCGGTGCTGTGAGCTGGCCAGTGCTATATGAAAGGGCTGGCACACAATCACAAGGATGCCTTGCTTTGAAGCTCTGAAGCTGGAAGGAACCATAGAGCTCACTTTTATGTGTCCCCCACATGCAAGTGATAGCTGGGGAGATAGCCTCAAGGAGCCAGTTACCGAACCTGTCTTATTTTCATGTCTTGCTTTCACATGACCAAATATTCCAGCTAGGGACACGAGCACAGGCACGTGGGAGGCTTTATTGACGATGACAAGTCATAACTGCTTCTGTGCCGCAGTTGTTGATGCTCAGCAAAGAAATAGGCGGGTAAATACAGTAAGTCAATTGCCAAACATATAAAGATGCTAAGATACAAATTGATTGTAAAATGCATAACAGGGTATTTTCAGATGCACCACGTGCCTAAAACCTGTGATGCCTTACCTTACAGAGCTCTGTGCTCTCTCCCCGGCTTGAGGGAAATGATGCCCAGACTGAGGGTTTGTGCTTTTCCCATCAAAAATACCCCCATAGGGGGCGCCTGGGTGGCTCAGTGGTTTAAGCCGCTGCCTTCGGCTCAGGTCATGATCTCAGGGCCCTGGGATCGAGCCCCGCATCGGGCTCTCTGCTCAGCAGGGAGCCTACTTCCCTCTCTCTCTCTCTGCCTGCCTCTCCATCTACTTGTAATTTCTCTCTCTGTCAAATAAATAATTAAAATCTTTAAAAAAATAAAAATTAAAAAAATTAAAAAAAAATACCCCCATAGTTTCTCACCTACACCACCCAGAACCTCCGAACTAGTTTCTGAGGTTCCAAGTTTTCCTTCTAGTCCTTCCTCCAGTATAAGGCAGCCAGGGCAGACTGGCTAAAATCTAAATCTAAACATATCACTCCCTTGCTTAAAGCCTTAAAAGGTTCCCTTTTTCTAAACAACAGCTTGAATGACTTGACAAGTCACACACAAGTCTTCCCGCACTGCCCCCACCTCCTTGGTTGGCTTTACCTTGTTACTTCTCTCTCCTTCTAGAACTGTGCAGCCTAGCAACAGGTAAATTCTGGCACTTCCTGGCATGACAGAGAGTTTCTGGCCTGTGTGATTTTACACTTATCTGTCCCCTGCATTCTTTTTCCATTGAGTCCTCCTCTGAATGGTCTACTTGAGCAGATCTTCATCTCCCTCGGAACCCAACCTAAGGGTCACCTGCTTCAGGAAGCTCCCCCACTGCCTCCTGCAGGCTGGTTAGAGCCTGCAGGAGCCTTTTTGTGACCTCAAAGCATCTATGCATTTCTCCTGCAATGCTTATCCCACCATATTCTGTCCATCTGTTTATACTGGGCTGTTTGTGACATTTAATAACAACAAATGAGTGCATGTTCAGTGGCTTTGGATGCACTTTTCTAAAGAGGAAGGGATTGCTCTGGGCTGAGGCCCTGGCTACTATGTTGCTTACCCTCACCACATGTGTCATTCCCAGAATTCAGAGGTAGGAGAGGGGGACAGGGCTGGCTATGGCAGGCCTGTGACTGAGAAGAAGGCATCCCTGGAATTGGTCACTTTTCCCTTATGTTACAAGACGCAGATCCTGCCAGCCTTCCCCCAGCCTCACCTGGGAAGTATAGCCTGTCTTTGAGCAGATTTCTCACTTTGGAAGGCAGTATGGTAAAGGGAAATAGTTTGTCATCACAAAGATGTGGATTCGAAGTGAGCCCTATACTCTCAACTGTGAGGCCCAGGAAAAATGTATCACCTCAGTGGGAGAAGTGGTCTGTTTATGCCCTTGAAGAATGAGAAGAAAATCCTCGCTGAGGTGTGGAGAGGACTGACCAGTGAGGTGGTGAATGCAAAGCCTCTGGCATGGGAAACTGAACTTACAAAGCCAGGACTCAAAGGCACTCAAGAATCTGGTCAGCTTGGAGTTCCCAAACCCATCTGCTATGGCATACATCTTGTTCTTCCTTTCTGCTCTGTGAGGCAGTGGGGTTGAGGAGGAAAGAGAGTTAAAGGAAAGGAAGGTAAATATCTTAGAAGGCAAGTGGATTGCCACCCCATTCCCAAACTGAGCCCAGGAGCCCACAGATCACAGTAAGAGCCAGATGTGACTTTTGTGACCCTGAGTGTACAGGCACACAACATGTCCAGTGTCTCAGTTGTCTGGTTGAGGAAACTTAGCTCCAGAGAGGGAAACATCTTAATCAAGATCACACTGAGTTGGTTGCTAGGACAGTCTAGGATTTCTAACCCTAACCTGGGCCACGCTGAGGCAGGACAAAGGGGGAAAAGGACTGAAGACCGATATTAACATAAACAGTTTAAGAACATGCATCTCCCCATTTTCTGTCTCAGTGGTCTTTAACCTGGGGACCATGAACCTCCTGAAGGTGAAGATGTGTACCTCTGTATATTTCCTCATCACCTCAGTACTGTCAAGAACCACTGGCTGCTCTGCATCTTTGTTGCCTCCCTAAAGTTTATAAGGAATCCCCAATACAGTGGTGTCCTAAATGTTTTTACATGGGCCATTGCCTGGTCCAGACATGATCTCACCACATGATTTTTTTTTTTTTCACCACATGATCTTGAAGAAGGTCCTCAACAGGGGTGCCTGGGTGGCTCAGTGGGTTAAAGCCCCTGTCTTCAGCTCAGGTCATGATCCCAGGGTCCTGGGATCGAGCCCCGCATCGGGCTCTCTGCTCAGCAAGGTGCCTGCTTCCTCCTCTCTCTCTCTGCCTGCCTCTCTGCCTACTTGTGATCTCTGTATGTCAAATAAATAAATTAATTAAAAAAAAAAGAAGGTCCTCAACACTTTTGTACCTCAATTGCCTCAACTTAAAAAAAATGCAGTTGATAAATAATTTAGTGCCTCCTACGTAAAGCACATGTTAGGCTGAAACAAGGAAGGGGAATCAGGTGGCCTGTCACGTCCCCTCTGGGTGCAGTGGCCTGTGACCCACAGGCCCTCCCACAACCCTGTGCAGGCAACACTGGAGGCAGGGAAGTGAGGGGGTGGTGGACTCTCCCTAAGGAGCCCACAAGCTCTCCAGTAGCACCTGCTTCCAGGGAACGGGGTGAGCCACATTCTATACCATTTGGCTTTATCAGAGCCACTTCCCTATAATATGCAGACGGGCCAGCCAAGTGAATCAGAAGAGTCTGGGAACTTTTATGATCTGAACAAAGAAGATAGTTATTTGATGGGAATAGGGGGGAAAAAGCATGTCCTACACACACCTGACTCTCTTCTGCTGACCCTGTATAATTACACACTGGCTCCCAATAATGATAGCTGAAGAAATTTAAAATCTTCAATCTCCGATGGCATTCAATCAGATTAGCCCGAGTCTCACTGTAGGGTTAGTGATGGTTAAGAAAACTATTTAGGCACCTTATCTCAAGATGTAGGATCTTAATCTCCCCAGCTTTGGGGAGATTAAATCAACTAAGGTAGATTTTTGAGGACTTGGACCCCAAATACTCCCACTCTAAGGTCATTCAATCACCTGGCTGGACTACTACCACCCACAGAAGACAGAAGACTAGGTGGATTATAAGTCATAATCTAATCAAGGAGGATGTTTCCCCCCCATCCCCATTCCTGCCCCACCACACAGACATGCATCCACATACTTATAAAGTCATATAGATGCCCAAGCTAATCATTCATGAGTAGCACAGAACGTCAAATGTGCAATGGACCTAGCTTGACTCATAGGCTACCGTTGCTATTTTAATGATAAATAGCAAGCCAGAAAGGGTCAGGGGCTTGCCTAAGGTCACATATCTTGTTAGGGACAGATGCAGGTCTCTGGGCCTCTGTGCAGTACACTGTTTACTACATCCCAATGAGTAGAAAAGCAGAAGAAAAGATGAGCGCCAGGAGGACAGAGTAAAGGAGACGGAGTAAGAACCAAAAGAATCGGCATGGCTTCATGAGGGAGCTGAGTCCTGAACAAAGTCAGATGGCACTAACATTCTATAAATAGCTTGAGGGTCCTGAGTGTTGGCACATAAGTTCTCAAATTTATTCCTCACAAGGAATCTGTGAAATAACGTTATCCCTTCCCAACGAGAAGAAATTGAAGCTCTGAATAACTAAGTAGTTTATCCAGGATACACAAATTCCTTGTAATCGAGTCAAGCCCAAGTCAGTTGGGGTCCTGAACCTCGTACTTTTCCCATGCATCACTAAGAGCTGATATTTGACTGACGGGTTGACATGACCAGTGAGTAGCTATTTAAATGATGGAGTGCTAAGTGGGATTTTACATCTTCATTTGAAACTTCCCAAGTGCTCCAGAAGTTGGGAAGGTCTATTAATTTTCTATTGCTGCTGTAACAAGTTGCCATAACATTAATGGCTTAAAATCACAGAAGTATATTATCTTAGAGTTCTGGAAGTCAGAAGTCTGACATAGATCTCTCTGGGCTAATATCAAAATGGGAGAGCCTGAGTGACTGTCAGTTAAGTGTCTGCCTTCAGCTCAGGTCATGATCTCAGGGTTCTGGGATCGAGTCCCACATCAGGCTCCCTATTCAAGGAGGAGTCTGCTTCTCCCTCTCCCTTGGCCTGTCTCCCCTTGCTTATGCACTCTTTCTCTAAAATAAATAAATAAAATCTTAAATTTCTTAAAGAAATTTAAAAAATAAATAAAAATGCCAACAAAGCTGTATGTCCTTTTGGAGGTGCTAGGGCACAACCTGTCCACTTGCCATTTGTAGTTTCTGAAGGTTGTCCACATTCTTGGCACCTGGTCTCCATCTTCAAAAGCAACAATGACCAGTCAAATTTTTCTGTGACCTCACTGTGACACTGGCTCTTCTGTCCCCTTTTCCACATTAAAGGACCCTTGTGGTTCCATTGGACCCACTTCACGGTCATCAGCTAACTGTGAGGCAGAGAGAGTCCTTTGACAGAAGTGGAACTCTGACTTCTCCCTAACTGCATCTATCCTCCTCCATGAGAATATGACCTGCTTTCTTCATTGCTCCACACTTCCTATTTGGTCTCCTTCCTGAGGCTCAACCAAAGCCACAGAAATGCTTGTGGCACAAGCAAGGTCAGCTCATGCATCCTGTTGTAGAAAATTTCTGGAAATCTCAACCAAGCAATCTCTCTCCCTCAACTTCTCACCACCGCTTTCCTGAATCAGCTTCAGACTGTCCTCTCAACAGAGCTCTAACAAACATTCCTTCTGTCGGGCTGTCTGTAACACTGGTGCCCACTCTCCTTGCCTGGTAATTCCTACTGTCCAGCAAAACACATCACAGACACTCCTCTCCCAGAAGCCTTCCAAACCTTCCATCCATCCAAGACTGATCAAGAGACCTTCTTCTGGCACATGCAAACATATATCTACAAATCATATCTATGAGACTGTTGACCCCTTGAAAGCAGGGTCATGAATGACTGAAAGAATGTATATCCATTCATCTGTTGAAGAGCATCTTGGCTCTTTCCACAGTTTGGTGATTGTGGACATTTTTGCTATGAACATTGGGGTCTTCTTGGCCCTTCTTTTCACTACATCTGTATCTTTGTGGTAAATACCCAGCAGTGCAATTGCAGGGTCATAGGGTAGCTCTGTTCTTAATATTTTGAGGATGTTGTCAATACATACAATGTACTATTACTCAGCCATCAGAAAGGATGAATACCCAATTTTTGTATCAACATGGATGGGACTGGAGGAGATTATGCTGAATGAAATTAAGTCAAGCAGAGAAAGTCAATTATATGGCTTCACTTACTTGTGGAACATAAGAAACAACATGGAGGATATTAGGAGAAGACAAGGAAAAGTGATTTGGGGGAATTGGAGGGGTAGACAAACCATGAGAGACTGTAGACTCTGAGAAACAAACTGAGAGTTTTAGAGAGGAGAGGGGTGTGGGGATGGGTGAGCCTGGTGGTGGGTAATAAGAAGAGCATGTATTGCATGGAGCACTGGGTGTGGTACATAAACAATGAATCTTGGAACATTGTGGGGGGAAAGAATGAATGAATAAACCCAGTGATGGAGAATTTCTTGCCCTCTAGGGCTCCACAGAGTCACCTTGTTTCTTAGACAATGTTTCACACAAAAAAATGGAGATGAAGAGGGAGAGGAGAAATGGAAAGAGAAGAAAAAAGAGAAGAAGGAAAAGGAAGAGAGCATCAATCCTCTGTGCACCAGTCCTAAAGATCAAAATGTCACCTGGTCTGTCCTCAGCTCACCTTTTAAAAACTATCTGGGGGAGTAAGCATCCCAAAACTGTATAAACCTTTAAATGAACATCTGATTTTAGCAAATACTTTACTTACGAAATGACCTAGACACACTTCTTCAAGTTAAGGGTGACTTCATCTTCTTTAAAGTCCCTGAAGTTCAACCAACTGTAGCAAAACAAGCACAAGGCCACCCCTCCATAGTGTAGGGGCTTTTTTTTTTTTTTAGATTTTATTTATTTATTTGTCAGAAATAGAGAGAGAGCACAGGCAGGCAGAGGTAGAAGAAGAAGCAGGCTTCCGGCTGAGCACGGAGCCTGATGTGGGACTTGATCCCAGGACCCCGGGATCATGACCTGAGCCAAAGGCAGATGCTCAACTAACTGAGCCACCCAGGTGTCCCAAAGGGCTTATTTTATTTTTTTAAAGGATAAAAGCAATTTATATGATAGCTATAATATGATTAAATTTATGTAAATATAAATCATCCTTAACATTTAAGAAAAGGGGCTTTGGATGACATTGGACCAGAAGGACTTCACAGATATATTCAGAACATTTCTTCCTAAAGCAGCTGATACACTTTATTCTTCAGTGCACATGAAAAATTCTTCAGAATAGATTGCATACTGGATCCCAAGCCAGGTCCCAACCAGTACCAAAAGATTGGGATTATCCCCTGCCTATAAGTGGCTTCTTTTATAACAAAGGTTTTCCCATCCTCTGATACATGAGATCCTCATCTGCTCCCAATTGTCTCCTACATTCACCTTCTTTATTCCTTAATTAATATATTCACTCCATTAATGGTCATTGATCTTCCACTTACTAGCCCCCTATCTTCTAGGAACCTATAACCTAAGGTAGTAATAAGATCTTGTACATAAGATAACTGGAATTCCTAATAACTATAGTTATTTACTATAGTAAATTTCATATAAACAGCATCAACATTAGATGCTATGGAAGTTCAGAAGGAGGTGATTTCTGGTTTAATGTAATCAGCAAAGGCTCATGGAATGTAGACTTGAGTGGAGCCTTGCTTAGGGTTTCACAAGTCACAGAGAGAGAGAGAAGTCACACAAGACAGAAGTGGCAGGCCACACAGAGTCTCAGAGAAAACTGAATGTGTTTGCTTTGAAACTTTTTCTATCATGCCCCCTGGCTTTTATTGACCTAAGTTTTAAGAAGTTTTTCCAGAAGGCAAGGAGGCAAACCAGTTTTGTTCCATTCTATTTTCTTGGTCACTGTGAAAACTCTATAACTCCACTTTTAGAAATGTCATAAATCAAAGTGAGAAGATGAAGATTACCTGCTTTCTACCTCCCCTTTTCCTTCATCCTACTTCACAACCTAAGAGTAACAAATGACTCCAATTTCCCTGAAGATTTCTAGGTAGAAAAATCACTCTTTCCATGTCCTTTGTGTGCTTGGGGCCTTAAGACAAGCCATCTTCCTTGGGTCTGGAAGTGTGACTTTTCAGGCTCAATGAAGAGACATCCAGTGGAAATGTCCAAAATGGGCCATACATGCCCTTGACCCAGACAGACCCCAGGTCTTAAGCATAAAGTATTCTCATGGGTGAAGACAAGATGAATCAGGTGGATCTTATCTCTCACCACATCCTGAACTGGTTTGGCCAGACAAGGAAGCCAATCCCAGTTTAACAGACTGAGATAACGTTTTATGAACATTCTTTTGCTGCTACCTCTAATGAGAGGGATCTGAAAGGAGCCCCTCCCTGCTGAGGTCTGGTGAGGACCCAGCGGCCCAAATGGAGGCTGATTAACAGGCATCCCAAGCAGTGACTCAAACCATGGGCAATTTCAGAGGAAGCTCATTATGGCGACTCCACAATTAGGACATCAGCCCACGTAGCAAGTCAGTACCTCAGGAGGCAGGACCAGGCACTGTATAAAAGTCCCTACTTTGCTGGGCCCTGCAATCCACGTCCTTGTTTGAGTCTTGTTGAAGACAGGTAAGTGGGGACATCTGTGTCCTCTCTCCCTTTCCCTTGCTTCTCTGCCTTCAGGAGGCTATTCTCTTTCTTCGCTAGACTGTACTTTCCACAGATTTTAAGTGGCTTACCATTTCTTGGGCCTCTCACACAATCCTGTGTATTCTGTTCAGTTTCTTGTACCTGATTATAAAAAAAAATTAGCCAAATAGATGAGAATGGAAAAACGTGTAGTAGACTGGGTGTCAGGTATGATTGCACTCTGGGTATTTATACAAGAAATGTGAGAATATTCCCACCTAGGAGATCAGTGTCAGAGGGAACTACAATAGAGATAGAAAAGAGAAAAGGATGAAAAACAGCAAATAAGTTCTTAGGGTTTTAATCATTCATTCCCCATTTCCTTCCATCAAACCATCAGTATCCATCCTGGTACTGCTAGTTAATTTCGAATCTTGTGTTTGTTGCAGGTTCTGTTACCTATCCTAGGATGTCCTTTAATGAGCAGCAGTGTAAGCAGCCATGTGTGCCTCCTCCATGTCTTCAAAAGACCCAAGAGCAGTGCCAGGCAAAGGCTGAGGAAGTGTGCCTCCCCCCATGCCAGGACTCCTGCCAGGAGAGTTGTCCAGTACAAATTCAGGAGGTATGTCTTCCTCAGTGCCAGGAGTTAAACCAAGAGAGTTGCCTACAGCAAAGCCAAGACCAATGCCCACCTCAGTGTGTGGAGCCATGCCAGGAGTTTTCTCAGACAAAATGTGTGGAAGTTTGTCCACAGAAAGTCCAGGAGAAGTGCTTACCCCCCGGCAAGGAAAAGTAGCATCTCATAATGCCATCTGGGGTCAAGAAGAAGATGGCCAACAGATGAAAACCTAACCCAAGCCCGTGCTATGGTAACCTTCACCTATGGGTAACTCTGTGTGCACCTGCTCTTACCTCCTGGCTTCTTCAGTATTCCAGGACTGGGTCTGTTGTCTCTGAAGACATTTCTCTCTGTATTTCATCAACCTCTGTGAATAAGTACTGTTTTCAGCAGTCTAGCCAAAGGTTTCAACTAGAGGAATAGTGCAGTTGTTCAGCTCCCCATGGGACATGAAATCATCCAGCCCTCGGTGTGTAACAGCCAAGGATGCTTTCATTCATCATTCAGAGCTTCAGCCTCTCACTTAAGCCTCAAAACAAGCTGACTTTTAATGGACTTTGCACTGATCACCACCACACCACCATGGATACTGAGAAGAGGTTGGTGGTGTTACAGAAATTAAAAATCAGGTCACTTTGTCTACATATCCTAAAAAGGAACAGCAAATTCTTGGACATTGGAATGTTAGTTATGCTTTTAAAAATGAAACAAAAGTGTATAAATTATTTAATACAAACAGCCAATAAGGAAAGATGAGATGGGATGCTTGGGGTCCTGTTTGATCTTTGTGTTTGATGGCTGTTCTGCTTTGGGCCCTCTAATTTCATATACATTCTTTAGAGATGTGATTTGTGTCTGTGTGGTGAAGGCTGGTCTGCTCTCCAGCTTCATTGCTTTCTTCACCCTGGTGAAGGTCAAATACAGAATAAAGCTGATTCCAAGGCTGATGTCTGACTGGATGTGTGCTCTTTTCTCCCCACTTCCCAACCACAGTTCATCCCTGTGATGATTATGTTTCCTTTTTTTTTTTTTTTTTGGACAATCTGGAGTAGGAATGAAAAACAGACCTCACAGGTGCATAGAACAGCAATGTTGACAGAGGCCTCCTGGAAGATCACATGGATTGTTCCATCCCCACCCACAATGCATCATGGGCTTACCTATACACACATTTCCCACCTGGGAGAATCCATCAGGGCCTGGGACCTGCCCAGACTCAGAACTTCATATCCAGAATTCTTAACACTATGGCTTCTTTCCCCTCTGATCCTTGCTTTTAGAGGAAAGGGCTCAAATGGGAGGAGGAGAGTTATATGGAAAAAGGGTCCCCAATGAATCCATGATATCTTACAAGCATAGTGTCCCTGTTAGAAGGAGGAACTAGGCATATTTTTGTGATAAATAGACTCAAGGCCCAAAATTGTCCTGCCATCCCTGACTTCAGGAAAGCCAGTCAACCTAGGTCACCTCCCTGCCCTATATCACTCCACTTCCTCTCACTGAAAAGGTCCAGCAGGAGCAAGACTTACTTACATGAAAGAACACATAGCTGCTTCCTCAGTGGTACCCTGAGATCTGACCTGGACCCTTATGTTAAGGCCCGCCTCCTAAGAGCTAAAGGGGCCCTTCACTCACTCCCGTAGACTCCCCCTTCTGAATCAGCACATATGGGTATGCCCAGTAGAGAGCAGCTTGACTAATGAGAGGGCCTTGCAGCACTGGAGTCACCCAAGCCTCTTAATCTTAGAGATACTTTAAGTCAAGAGAGGAGGGGGCAGGGGGCAACTTGGGGGAAGATTTTGAGCAGCGGCATGAAACCCTAAGAACTCACTGACTCTGCAGGTGGCAAGCAGGAGCCCAGAACTCTATGCACATTCTCTGAGGGAATTCTGGTAGCAGTTCAAGGGGTCCATGTGTTGCCCCTTTATCTTTATTAGGAAACTGGTCTGGCCTCACAAAACGTGTGCGGTGAAGTCAAGATTCTAACTGGAGTCCCTCTTGACCCCAGAACAGAGCTCTTACTTGCATGAGGAAGACCTATGGCACACAGGGAAGATTTCCTGAGCTTTCCTCACATTCATTCATTCATCCACCTACCAAGTGCCAGGTGCTGTGCCAGATGCTGGACAGACAGTGGTGAGCAGGCAGGCAGCAACCCTATGCAGAGCTAGAGAGCTTCTTTCCACGAGCCACATGTGTCTAGGGGCCCTCTCCAAAAGCTGGTCATCCCAAGTCCTTGAACATCTCCAGGTGCCTGAATCACAGTTCTTTTGCTTCCCTGCTTAGCTGGAATAAGTTTCTGACTTTGGAATAAGCCTATGCTCCCCCTGGGGCAGCAACCTGCAAAAAGGCTCCAGAGAGCCCTCTTAGCAGTAGAGCTTTTAACTGGGCTGACCGAGGTTCACAATACTTCTCTAGCCTGGCTCAAGCCCAAGGAATTTCTTTGTTCTCCAGCACTAAAGGCGTGCACAGATTGGAGTCCAAGATGGGACACTCAGACGCTAAGCAGAACTGCAAGGCTGTCAAGCAGAGAGAGTCTAACAACATCAGAGAATGGATAGCCTGCTGATTATAAGGGAAGCCTCAAGAGATAGGAAAGAGATACACCTACAGATTATAGATGACAGAACAGATGTCAAGGAGCTAGAAGGCCTTCATAAAATTCTGTCATGAGAACCACCACAGCTTCCTCGTACTCACAGAGCTCTGACCCAGGCCCTGTCCACCCTGTTGCTCAGGGCATCAGGGCCCTAATGACATAGGCCTAGGACATGGGACAGTTAAGACCCCAGTGTTTATACTAAGACTTTCAGAAAGAAGGATAGGGACATTACCAAGGGGAGTCTGGATTTAGAAGTTCCAGCTGACAATCCCTAGGATAAAAACAAAACTGGAGCCCATAGTTTGAATATACTCCTAGACCAAATACCCATAGCTGCATAACTGAAATTTACAATTATCCTGATTTCTCCAAAATGTGGACTCTGACCACAAGTGATGTTAAGTTTCCTCTAGTCAGCATGACCTCACAGCTTCCTGAGCCTATTGGCTACAAACAAGGAAGTTTATGCAACACTCTTCCCCTAAAAGGAATATAGGCATCTAGTGGTTAATCATCAATAGAGATCAATGTGCTCGAGTTTTATCAACTGAGCTGTAACCCTCGTTCTGTGAGCTTCTTGCCACTTTCAGTTTGAAATCTTCCTGTTTTGTGAACTATTCTCTTGTTCCTTTCTCTTAACTTGATTTGATCTCAGTTTTAACTCAGTTAACTCAATATGTGACAAGAGTAGATTTCTGGGCTCCATGTGTCAAGAAGAAATGTGTCAAGAAAACATCAATAGACATGTATGGAGAACCTACTCTGTGCAAGGCACCCACACCAGGCTCTGGAAACCCAGGTGGAAGGCCAAGTTGATAGCACAATGGCCTGAAGACTTTCATAATAGAAACCGTTGAAATATATTTAGACTAGGAAAGAATATACCCAAGGGAGAGGATAGCTCTTCTCAATATTTTAAATGCTTTTGTGAGAGAGGGATTGGATTTCTGTGAGGTTCCCAAGGACACAGTTGGAACTGATAGATAGAAGTTTACTGATTTGGGGGGCACCTGGGTGGCTCAGTGGGTTAAAGCCTCTGCCTTCTGCTCAGGTCATGATCCCAGGGTCCTGGGATCAAGCCCCACATCATGCTCCCCACCTACTTGTGATCTCTGTCTGTCAAACAAATTAAAAAAAAAAAAAAAAAGGTAGTTACTGATTTGGTTCAGTTTAAGAACTTTCTTATGATGAGGTCTGTTTTGTTGGTGACAGGAGCTTCCCTTGGATGTGCCACATTCCCATGAACTGGAGGAATACAAGGAGGGAGTGATAGGAAATGTAAATGCTAAGCCCCCTTCCAACCTGTCTGACACTAGGACTCAACTAGTTTATCTAGGTCTCCTTGGCAAAATTGGGACCCGGGGGCAGAGGAGCCTAACAGGACAACAAGACTCAAAAGGCCAGACCCTGAGAAAATTACTCTGGTCTCTAGAACATTTCTGGGAGGCCCTAGGGACCAGCACAGTGTGTTCCATGGCTTGAGACTAAAGGAAAGGAGGAGGTAAGAGATGGGAATTGGCTCCCCCAAATTTGGGCATTTTCTTAATATGTTTTTGGGGCCCAACTACTTCATCCCTGAGTGGTACCTTACAGTAACACCTCACCAGCTTCCAAATTCAATCTTCCCAGTCCAGGTTTAGAACACCTCTCTTCCCTATATTCCTTGCTTCTTTGCCTTCTGGGCCTCTTTTCTCTCCTGGGCCAGAGTGGTCCATCTGTTCCATGTATATGTGCACCTGTTAGCCTATCACAGCGTCCTTTCCACCTGCACCTGCCTCCTTCCCACTCACCCAGGATTCTCCCTCTACTGTGTCAGTCAGCCCATGGGTTTCAAACCCATGTCCTGTCAAAAGTGCCAGCAGGTACACCTACACAAGTTCTGAGGGGTTGGTTTCTCCCATCCAGTTACCTTGTGTGTAACTACCTCTATCTCCTGTTGACAGAGGAGCCCTAAATGACAGCCCTTGGGCCTTGCTGTACTCTTTGCCTGTCTTCATGGGGCCAACTACACTGAGGTCTTAGGCACTCTCAGAGTCAGCCAACCAGAATGCCCTCTGAGACAGAGAGAAAAGAGGCTTCTTTTATTGATAGGGTGACCAAATATCCTGGTTTACCTGGGACTGAGGGGGGTATCCAGCATGCAGGACTTTTAATCTTAAAATTGGGCTTGTCCCAGGAAAATCAAGACAAGTCGGTCACCCTGACTCTGTACCTACATGTATAGGACGTGATGTTTGGTGCTATGGGAACACAGAAGGAAAGCCTGTGAGACTGTCTATGGTGAAGAAATTTACAACCCAAGGTCGGAATGGGCAGAACTTTCTGAAAAACTAAGTACTCAGAAGGCTTAGTGATCACTGCCTGCCCTCTTCCACAACTCCATTCTGGTTGTGTATATATATATGTGTTGGGTGAGGGACACTAGATCAACAGGCAGGTCTGCAGGCTAGCCCTGTATAAGCACAAACTGTCTGGTCCTCGGTCAGAGAAGTAGTATAGTGGGGGATATCCCCATGTCCTCCCACTCTAACCCCACTGCTATCATTAACCTCAAGATGTCTTGACCAAAGGGCAGCATGACTGGAACTTACCCATTCCTGCTTTTTATTCTCTCCCATGGACATTTGCCTCTCACCTAGAGGTGACTGGAAGAAGAAGGGGCAGGCTGGCATGGCTCTGCATCTCCCATACTTCCAACCAGTCTTGTACCAGCCCTCCTTTAAAAGCCCTGGGGACTGTTTTTCTCTTTCCAACAGCACCATCTACTGGCCACAGAAACACTGGGCCTTCTGTGGGCCACACCTAGTCCAGCCATATGTCAGAGATGGCCGGCCCCACAAGGGGCTCGCCAATGCTAGGTGTTGGTGGAGACATGAGCAGAGATGTAGCATCTAATAGAATAGGAGGAAAGCTTAATGAGCAAGACAGAGTTAAATAATGTATGGGGTGGGGTAAACAGGCATGAGGGTTTGGGACATAAGCTCAGGGATCAGACTATGGGGATTAAAACCTAGACTCATCACTTATGTTCTTTCCTTAAAAAGAACTTACTGAGAGCCTTGTCGGTACCAAGCACTATTTCTGTTGTGAGCACTGAAGATACAGCAATGAACTAGATGCTTAGAGTGCCTGCCACCCAGAGCCTTGAATAGGAAAAAACAGACGAAAATTACCTAAGCAAAGGCATAAATAAGAAAATGTAGAAAATAGGGACGCCTGGGTGGCTCAGTCGTTTAAGCGGCTGCCTTCGGCTCGGGTCATGATCCCAGGGTCCTGGGATCAATGCCCTCATCAGGCTCTCTGCTCAGTGGAGAGCCTGCTTCTCCCTCTCCCTCTGTATCCCACTCTGCCTACTTACTTGTGTTCTCTCTCTCTGTCAAATAAATAAAATCTTAAAAAAAAAAAAAAAGAAAGGAAGGAAGGAAAAAAGAAAGAAGGAAGGAAAGAAAGAAAGAAAGAAAGAAAGAAAGAAAGAAAGAAAGAAAGAAAATGTAGAAAATAAAACAGGGTGACCAGAAACTCTGGTGAGGAGAGGTGCACTTTAATTGGGAAAAGCCACTCTGAACAGGTGACATCTGAGTGTAAACATGAAGGACCCAGAGAAGCCAGCATGTAGGGTCTGGGGGTCAGGGACAAATATTAGTAGAGTAATAAGCAACTACAAGGAAATGCCATAGGCAGTGGCCTGTGGAATATCACTCCAGACACTCTACATTTGAAGATGGACACTGACCAACTTTGAGTCCATTCAAATGAATGTGAGCAAAAGGGCAAGGCCTATGGGCACCATGTTGTGTAGGTGGTGACTAAAGAATGGAAGCATTTCATCCAGAGATGAGAAAGATTTACAAGATATGTGGCAGCTCCCTTTTGATCTTTTCAATGTGACTCCAGTGGGAAGAACATGTATCCATGAGTTTAGGATACGGGAAGATGGGTCATACCAGGAATCAAATGACCCAGCAGTGAAATGGGCTGCTTGTACAGTAGTGAGTTCCCATTCACTGACAATATGCAAGAAGAGGCCAAATGACTAGAAGTAAATAGGAATTTTGGACTAGATTTTTTTTTTTAAGTCTTGTTTCAACACAAAATTGAACAAACCTTTTCCAAATTTTTAAAGAGAAAACAGTTTTATTTGAGCCCTGGTTAGGACAGCTGCCCAGGATACAAAATCTTAATAAAGAAGAGTCCTTACCTGGTGGTGGGTATTAGAGAGGGCACAGATTGCATGGACCACTGGGTGTGGTGAAAAAAAATAATGAATATTGTTATGCTGAAAATAAATAAATTAATTTAAAAAAAAAGAGTCCTCCACTGGGTGTGGTGCATAAACAATGAATCTTGGAATAATGAAAAAATAAAATAAAATTTTTTAAAAAAAGAAGAATAGTGCTCTAGGTAAGGAACATTTAGTGTAAGGTTATATAAGCTTTGAGTAAGGGACAGGTGGGGCAAAGTAAGGAGAGATAGGTAGGGGGCTCTGTGATCAGGCTCACAGAAATCCCAAAAATGAGGAGGTGTAAGGAAACCAGAGATAAGAGAACAAACCAGACCATCCTGTCCTAGGTGTCAGAGGTAGGGTCTTGTAATAACAGCTGCTTGTGACCAACAAAGACTTACAAAGACTAAAAAGGAGGTAAGTCATTAAAGGTATTGTCACTAATCCTTTCACAGTGATGCTAACAGTAGAGATGCTAAAGCGATTTAAGTCCCCTGGCTAGCTTTCAATAAAAGACCAACCCCTAAAAGCCCTCAGTGGCAATCCTATCTGGACCCCTCTCACACCTGAGAGCTTTTTCTGAATCCTTGCTTAATAAAACTCTTATCTCTTTACTCTCCTTTGTCTGCAAGATTCATTCTTCCACTCCATAAAGACAAGAACCTCACTCTCCCGCTTCAGTATTTTTGCATGGTTACAAATCCTCATGACAGAGGACATTCCAGAAGGCTACAAACTTTATATTGTGTTTTTAGTATGTGCAAGACCATGGCTTTAATCTGATGGGAGCCAGGGAGGTTTTTTGGTTTTTCTTATCTTTTTTTGGAATGCTCCTTGTTGATTATTATTTTTTTTTAATAATGAGGATGTACAATGTGTGATTGGGGCAGAAACAGAGCTTTGAGGTATTGCCAAGTCCTTTTGATCTTGGTAAACATGAAAATATAGCTTCTCTGGAGGCCCAAGAATAAGGTCCACGAATGTTGAAAGTTGAAAATTTCCTTTATCACTTCTAAGTCCTCTCTACTCTTGCACTTGAATCATTTATAGGTTGCTCTGAATATAGTGAAAACAGCTTTCGGCAGCCAGCCACTGGAACGACATAGGTCCCAGAGTCCTAGGACCAAGACATCAGGTCAGAAAAGTGAGTGTCAGATACAGAACAAGCTTTTAGTCAAACCCAGGGCAGACCCTGGCGAAGATAAGTGGGAAGTCGTCACCTTCCCTCTCTTGCTTGCTCCCTGCCCCCATTCCCTGTCACAGCACTGGAAATGGGAACTTCTTCCCCTACAGTGGTCTGAGGAAAAAGTAGTCCAAACTGACGTAGGCAAAATGATTTTTGGGTTCAAAGATGACAGCCAAGAAAGAATTCTTGAGATGTCTTTGGTGAAAAAGGTGATTTTATTAAGGCATGGGGACAGGACACATGGGCAGAAAGAGCTGCACTGGGATCATGAGGATTGACTTATTATATACTTTCAAGTTGGGAAGGGATTAAAGGTAGCTTAAGTCTCTGAAGAATTTCAGAAGCAAGGTTTCCAGGACCTTGAGGGGGCTAGCTATTGTTGGGAAAAGGTTATTTATTATCATCAAATAAAACCATAGTCATGAGACCCTTCAGATGTATATCAGTGGCCCGTATGCTTAGGGGATGATTGCCAACAAGTATCTTGGGGGAGGTTTAAAGATAAAGGAAGTTTCCAAAGGAATTTTTATATATTAAAGTAGACTTACAGAATCCTAGGTCTGGGGGTGGGGGAGAGGTTCTGGCTAGGATTGCCTTTTGCCCTTAGCAAAGTATTAACATTGAAGCAGTTGAGTCCCTCAGAGGAATGTCACTCTGCCTATTTTAAGGACTTGACAGTGGGCTCTAGGTAGTAAGGAAATTTAATAATTTTTCTTCTGCCTTTGTTTCCCTCATCAAGTGGTGGAGAGGAAATAGACACACAAAATGCATTAGGATGAACCCTGTGAAGTTGCCTTTAGGGAGGCCAAAAACTGTTGAATATTGACAATTTCATGGTTCAACATAAAGCATACTCTTTTTTATATCATTTATATAACCTACAGAAACTGGAAAAGCAAGCCTGTGTTGTAGGGGTCAGGATAATAGTCATACTTGAATCGAGGGCAGTATGGTAGTAACTAGAAGTCAGCAGGGAGGAGATTTGTGTGTTTCTGCTAATATTTTGTTTCTTAATCTGGGGGCTGCTAATCTGATTGTGCTACCTGTGAAAATTTTTTGAGCTATGCACTGAAAATATTTTTACTTTTCTGAATGTATACTTTAATAAAAAGATTAATTCCTAAGTTCATCATATAATGCATATAGATATGTACTATTATTCTAATGTACAAATTATAAGCAAACACAAAATGAGACAATCTTAAGGAATGAGATAAAGATAAACACAGAAAAACACCCAAATATTTTGTTCCTGGTCCCAGTGGATGGTTTTATGCCCCCTCAGTGGATGAGCAGCTCCCTCTGGAGACTTTTTGTAGTGAAGTTCTGGATTACTTAGCAGCACCATGACCCTGGGTAAATGTCCTGGTCTCAGTTTCTGCATTGGTGAAATTGAAATGCTGAACACCTACACACCCTTCTTCTACCATGGCTATTCTCAGGATCAAATGAGATATTTGTGAAAGCACATTGTACATGTTAAATATGAGGCATTATTGATTATTACTGATACTGTAATTTATAATAAGAAATATATATTTGGTCTTCAATGTCTCTTACATGGAACTCTTAAAACCCATGGCACTTCCTGAGTAAGAAAGATTATAAAGATGTTTTTTGTGTGTTAATGACATATGACTTTTGGACTGCACCTAAGAATGGGGCTGGTTGCCAGAGGAATCAAACCTGTAATTAGACTGTTGGAACTTTCAATCCTACCCCTCTGCTCAGAGGGGAAGAGGAAGAGGAGTAGGGCTCAAAGCTGAGTCACCATGGCCAATGACTGGCTCAAAATAATGAGGCTTCTGTGAAAATTTAAAAAGATAGAGTTTAGAAAGTACCTGGGTTGGTGAGCTTATATGTAGGAAGAGTACTATCTGGACAGGGCATGAAACCTCCCAGCTCCCTATGCATCCCTTCCGTCTGGCTGTTTCTGAGTTTCATCCTTTTATAATAAGCCAGTAAGTACAATGCTTCTCTGACTCTGTAAGCCACCCTCTCAAATTAATCAAACCAAAGGAAGTGATAGGGGAACTTCTGATTTATGACTGGTCAGAAGTACAGGTGACAATCTGGACTAGCTGCTGGCATCTGGGGGGTATGAGGGGAGGGGGACACAGCAGTCCTGGGGAACTGAGCCCTTAACCATCAAAATCTGATGCGATCACCTCCAGGTAGATGATGTCAGAATTGAGCTGAATCCTTAGGACACCCAGCTGTTGTGAGAGAATTGCTTGTTAGTGTCAGATAACTGCTACCACATTGGAATTGGGATCCAGAATCACCCTTTAATTGCAATTAGTGCAGAGTTAGGATTAGCAGAATCACTATTAACATAGCAAATACATGTTAATGAGGGGAGCAATCTGACAAAATAATTTTGAATTCTGTTAGATGTAGCTCAAGATTTCTGGAAGAGCTTTCCTCAATCACTAGAACTGGTGAAACTACCTGCCAAGAAGGTTGTGGTCATTTCTATATCAAATAGAGAGTAGAGGTGGTAGGTAGGTAGATAGGTAGATAGATAGATAGACAGAAAATTGTAATACTGGCAAATAATATGTGGCAGATATTTTCTTAGGACTTAATGTACATTAACTACTATAATCCTTATAAAGAGCAAAAGAAAGAGATCATCTTATTATCACTGTTTTATAGATAAGAAACTAAGGCTCAAAGAAGTTAAGTAAATTACTCAGGGTCTCACAGATAATAACTGAGAAAGCAGAGCTTCAGATCCAGGTTGCATAGTTCCAGAGTTTGTATTATACTTAAAATAGATGTCTTCCTTATTACTTTCCAAAGCTGATGTTAACATTTATAATCTCTTCCCATTCAGTAAAGCTCAGTCTGATATCAAGTAAACTTCCTTCATTAATCTATTATTCAACAAATATTTTTGGACACCAATTACATGCCAGACACTATACTTTGTTTTGGATATGTTAGACACTGATAGGTCCCAGGCCTAATAACAATAAGGTTATCTTCATGCGGGGGCATGAAGGAGCAGGAAAAATGCAGAAGTGCTCTCATGCTTCTGCCGTGAGTCATTGTTAGGGCATTTACAGAGAGGTGAAGAGTAGGAAATATTTGAATATACAAGTCTCAACCTCAGAGAGATTTATGTTAGAAATATAAATTTGAGATTTATATTTATGTTAGAAATATAAATCACATAGAAGGTTTTTGAAGGCATGAGAGTGGCTGAGATCACCCAAGGAGAGGAGCAGGGGACACTCCAGGGTCTCAAGTTTGGACAGCAGAGGAGAAGCCTGCACAGCCAGCCAGTTGATAAGGAGAAAACAGTGAAGGTGAGTGGGGTCTCAGGAGAAGAAAAGAGACTTAGAAAGCAAGGAGAATCAGTTGACATTACAGAGGTCACTGGTACCAGTGACAAGAGTGGCAGAACAGAATCCAGAATAGAATGGGTGGCAGGGGTCTAAGGAATAAAGGAAGGTGCTGAGGCAAGGATGGTCAGTGTGGACAGTTCTTTCAAGGTGCTTGGCTATGAATGTGAACAGAGAAAGGAGGAGGTAGCTGGAGGGAACATAGGAGTCAAAGACATTTGAGCCATTTGGTTTTTCTTAGAATAACTGACACTAAGAAATGATCCAGGAGATGGGGAGAAGACTGAAGATAGAGAAGAAGGGGTAAACTGAAGACTGAGGTACTACAAAGAGACACCTGACAGACTCACTGTTTAGGTCTCAGCTCATCCTAATTCTTGAGAAAGGTCCTACATGCCTCCCAGCTACAGACATGCACAGACACAGAGACAGACACACACATGCACACGCACACACACACATGCACACACATGCCACCATCATCATTATTACACTCAACATTCTTTTTTCTATTGAATATTTTGTTTTCTTCTTAGCACTTACCTAAAGTAATGATAATGTTGATATATATATATTTTTTTCTATCCCTCCACTCACTTGCCCTCTGTCAACCACCATTTGGTCTCTGCATTTAAGAGTCTGATTTTTGTTTGTCTCTTTTTTGCTTGTTCATTTGTTTTATTTCTCAAATTCCACATAGAAGTGAAATCATATAGTGTTTATCTTTCTCTGACTTATTTCATTTAGCATTATACTCTCTAGCTTCATCCATTATGTTGCAAATGGCAAAATTTCACTCTTTTTTTTGGCTGAGTTATAGTTCATTGAATACATTTACCATATCTTCTTCACCCTTTCATCTATAGATGGATGCTTGGGTGGCTTCCATTTTTTTTGGCCACCATAAATAATGTTACAATACCACAGTGGTGCATATGTCTTTTTGAATTAGTGTTTTTGTTTTCTTTGATAAGTACCTGGTAGTAAAATTAGTGGAGTATAGGGTAGTTTTATTTTAAAATTTTTAGTGCCATTCTCCACAATAACTGCATCAATTTACATTCCTACCAACAGTGCATAAGGATTCCTTTTTTTCCCACATCCTTGCCAACTCTTGTTGTTTCTTGTTTTGTTTTGTTGTTTTGTTTTTTTTTTTTTATTCTAGCCATTCTGACATGAGTGGGTAATATCTTATTGTGGTTCTGATTTGCATTTCCCTGATGATTAGTCATGTTGAGGATCTTTTCATATGTCTGTTGGCAAGATAATAATTTTTTGTTTGGATGTTTCTTATGATTTTTCCCATTTCAGTATGAGCTCCAAGAGGGCTCAGTATTGTTCATGACTATAT
This sequence comes from Mustela erminea, assembly GCF_009829155.1. Lineage (NCBI taxonomy): Eukaryota > Metazoa > Chordata > Mammalia > Carnivora > Mustelidae > Mustela > Mustela erminea. Next base: position 3,817,459 of record NC_045623.1, read on the forward strand.
ACATGCTATCAGAGTAGTAGCAAGTACACAGTGAGCATTAATAAGCATTTGTGAACAGAAGGGCTCACGTGGAGAAAGGAGGAGGAGCACCTACTGCTCTGTTGTAACAGGAGGGAAGATGAGGAAGACAGGCAAAAAGGCAGGTAGTTTGGCTGATTTGGTGGTGAGGAGACAAGAGGGTTCCCAGCTGAAGGCTTCTGTTTTCTTAATGAAACCCACTTTGTGGTTCACAGTCATGGGCTGAGAATAAAGGAAAAGCAGTGTATGAAAGACTCAACCAGTAAGCAGTACCTGGAAGCCATTACTGCCCTAAACCATTGGAAGTTGTCAAAACATATTAGACTTTACATATATTCTTCCCTCTGCTGAGAATGGCCTTTTTTCCATTTATCTGCCAGGTAAACACCCAAGTCTTGGCCTGAGTATCACATCCTATAGACTTTCCAGCAGAGCCTCTTCTCCTGACAGTAGGTGACTACCTTGAGTCTTCATTTATACCTATTCACACAAAAAGCCATCCCTTGGAGGTGACACCACTGGATTCAATAGTTTGTAGGCATGGTAGTCTCCACTCAGCTGCAAGGGCCCAGAAAACAGAGCTTTTCATTCTCTTCCCTTCATCCCAAGTTCTTCTTGAGGACTGGCACACAGTGATCTTAAATACAGGATCTGCAGAGTCAGCTGGATTGGTTTGTTGTTCAAAGAAAATCTCAGACCAGAGCTACACTGAGATATAAGAGGTTTTAATGAAAGATGTGTGGCTGTGGATATCGGGTGTGGACAGACTAATGGGCAGAAGCATGGTTGAGTAGCCGCTTCCCAAACCCAGGGAGAAGCCAACACTGAAGCCTGGGCTCCATTTATAGGGCTTCCATGGGTAGACGTGGAACTCACATGACCACTGCACCCCAGTTACAAAGGCAGCCCCACCTGAGCCTTTGACACTACAAAGGCTAAATCAGGTCCAAATAGGGAGTGTGCTTCAGGCCGTAGTCAGATTCTACATGTGAGCTGCACCATGAAATTCACTCTGCCCATCCCCACCTCTCTGTCCCCACCATGTCTTTCTGGAAGAAGGAACACCTTTTCCTCATTACCCTGTAGAGCCTCACACACCCATAATGTTTACAATCTCTATGCACCATATGCTACAACACATGTAAGCAAACACAGACACGTGCCCTTCGTGGGTACACACTACACCACACACATGTACTCACATACATAACACATGCACATATATGTATATGTCACATGTGCGTGCATATATGTACAGAGTACACACACACACACACACACACACACACACGTGGTCCTCCTCCAGAACCAGTGCAGGTTACTCTGGGTGCAGGCACCATGCCTGCCCCCTTGCCCTTTTCTACTGCCTGAGCCTGAAGCACAAGCCATGTGGCCACAGAGGCAGAAGGAAAATTACAGGTCTGTCTTTTGATAATGCACCTCTACCATTTTTGTACATCATAGGAGACTCAGCAAAAGGCCTGTATGTCCATAGATTCCATTTGGTGTTGTAGGAATCATCCCATCAGATGATTCAGCCCTTACCAAAAGAGACCTCCAATTTGAAGATGGGACACAGCCAACCTTAGGGAGACTCCAACCCTACCCTCTGGAGCCTCCAGGGAGACACAGTCTTGGCCTTAAGGTCAACCCCAGTTGGAGGGGAAAGGAAAAGTCTCTGAGCTCAAAAGATCCTCACATGTGAAAGGAATCCACCAAAATCCTTGAGAAGAATACAGCCAGCAACTTCTTTGACCTCAGCCACAGCAACTTCTTTCTAAGGAACATTACCAAAGGCAAGGGAAGCAAGCGCAAAAATGAACTATTGGGACTTTATCAAGACCAATAACTTTTACACAGCAAAGGAAACTGTTAATAAAACTAAAAGACATCTAACGGAATGGGGGAAGATATTTGTAAACAATATACCAAATAAAGGGCTAGTATACAAAATCTATAAAGAACTTATCAAAATCAACACCCAAAGAAAAAATAATCCAATCAAGAAATGGGCAGAGGACATGAAGAGACATTTCTGCAAAAAGACATCCAAAGGGCCAATAGACACATGAAAAAGTGCTCAACATCACTCGGCATCAGGGAAATATAGACCAAAACCACAGTGAGACACCACCTCACACCAGTCAGAATGGCTAACATTAACAAGTCAGAAAATGACAGATGCTTGCAAGGATGCAGAGAAGGGAAAACCCTCCTACACTGTTGGTGGGAATGCAAGCTGGTGCAACCACTCTGGAAGACAGCATGGAGGTGCCTCAAAAAGTTGAAAATAGAGCTACCTTATGACTCAGCAATCACACTACTGGGTATTTACCCTAAAGATACAAATGTAGTGATCCGAAGGGGCACATGCACCTGAATGTTTATAGCAGCAATGTCCACAATAGCCAAACTATGGAAAGAGCCTAGATGTCCATCAGCAGATGAATGGATAAAAAAGAAGTGAGTTTTATATATATAGAGAGAGAGAGATCTATATAGAGACCTATATAGGTATATATATAGCTATATAGGTCTCTATATAGATCTATATATATAGATCTATATACATATATAATATATATATATATATATATATATATAATGGAATATTATGCAGCCATCAAAAGAAATGAAATCTTGTTATTTGCAATGACATGGATGGAACTAGAAATTATAATGCTTAGCAAAGTAAGTCAATCAGAGAAAGACAATTATCATATGATCTCCATGATATGAAGAAATTAAGAGACAATGTGGGGGGTATAGGGGTAGGAAAGGAATAAATGAAACAAGATGGGATTGGGAGAGAGACAAACTGTAAGAGACTCTTAATCTCACAAAAAAAAAAAAAAAAAAAAAAAACTGAGGGTTGCCGGGGGGAGGTGGGGGGGGTAGGGAGAGGGTGGTTGGGTTATAGACATTGGGGAAGGTATGTGCTATGGTGAGTGCTGTGAAGTGTGTAAACCTGGTGATTCATAGACCTGTACCCCTGGGGCTAATAATACATGAATGTGAATTTAAAAATTTAAAAAAAAAGACCCTTCCCTGATATAAGGAAGTAGAGATGCAACATGGGGAGTTAAGTGGGTAGGAGAAGAATGAATGAAACAAGATGGGATTGGGAGGGAGACAAACCATAAGTGACTCTTAATCTCACAAAACAAACTGAGGGTTGCTGGGGGGAGGGGGGTTTGGAGAAGGGGGGTGGGGTTATGGACATTGGGGAGGGTATGTGCTATGGTGAGTGTTGTGAAGTGTGTAAACCTGGCGATTCACAGACCTGTACCCCTGGGGATAAAAATATATTATATGTTTATAAAAATTTTTTTAAAAAATACCCTCACATGGTAAAGACCCTAAAAAGTTTGACAGTACTCATCTCATGCACCTCCATCCTCATCCTTTCCAGACTTTGGTCTTTAAGAAAACACGGTTTAGGGGCACCTCCCCAACTCAGTCAGTAGAGCATGTGACTCTTGATCTCAGGGTTATGAGATTGAGCCCTAACTTGGCATACAGCTTACTTTTAAAATTTTGGAAAAATAGGGCACCTGGGTGGCTCAGCTGGTTAAGCAACTGCCTTCGACTCCGGTCATATTCCTGGAGTCCCAGGATTGAGTCCCATATCAGGCTCCCTGCTCAGCAGAGAGTCTGATTTTCCCTCTAACCTCTCCCTTCTCATGCTCTCTCTCTCTCTCTCATTTTCTCTCTCTCTCTTAAATAAATAAATAAAATCTTTTTGAAATTTTAGAAAAATAAAAGTGTTTATTAAAAAAAAAAAAAAAGATAGGGACACCTGGGTGGCCCAGTTGTTTAAGCATGTGCCTTGGACTCAGGTTATGATCCTGAGGTCCTGAGATAGAGCCCTGCAGTAGGCTCCCTGCTCAGCAGGGAGTCTGCTCCTCCCTCTGCTCCTCCACCGTGTTCATGCTCTCTCTCTCAATAAATAAATAATCTTTTTTTAAAAAAATACAATGAAGATATGGTATCAAAAATAAATGAAATGCACACACACAAACTTGACTAAACTATTTATGTGTTAAAGAGTTCTGTCTAAAATATGGCAAGCATTTTTTTCACCCATATATTGAGCACTCAGCTGAGGTCTAACACAGGCTGGGCCCAACATTGATTTTGACATTCCCAGTCTGTATCATTGTGACTTAATATACCTACCACTAACACCATCACCTCCATTTACCTTGACCCAATCTTAAACTCAAGATTTTTTGTATCAGAGGTTAAGAGGGGTTCAAGAACAGGGGATGGTACCAGATGACTGTAAATGTGGCCTGTCCCATGTTCACACACTTCTGGTAAAGCCCTCATCAGGGCCACCATGCTCCAGTTTCTCACCTTGTCCCTAGCTCTCCAGACCGTAGGTGATGGTACCAAGGCCACATCCACTTGACTGATGACACAGTTCAGCAGAGCTGACTCATGGAATGAGTTGCTTCACGTGTATTTGAAAGAAGAGGACAGTTGTGCAAGGTGTGTTTGGGCAGGTTGTGAGCAAGGCCGGATGTGAGGAAGCAAAAAGGAGGACCAGCTGATAATTATCATAGCTTCTACTGGAATATCTAGGTGACAAAGCCACCTTGGTGCCCATAGCTCAAGATGTTGCAAAAACTAAAAGTGGGTGAGTCTATTCCACCCAATGACTCAATGGTATAAAAGGATTACTCTGCTTCAGTTTCATCTGGAATTAAATCATCAGTCCCATTTGCTGCCCTTTTCAGTGGAAAAGAGCCAGGTATATAAAGCACTTGAGTCCCCTTACCTGTGAAAATAACAGATTGTATTAGATGCCCTCTAGACACATCCAGTGGCTCTAAGCAGAAGTCAGGAGGAACCTGGAGTGGGAGACCACTCATACTTATATGAAACAATGGGGAACCCAGCCAGAGCATCCAAGGGTAAAGTCCCAAGATAAGAAGTCTGGTCTCTAGTTCCACACTGCAGACTAGTGGCAAATCCCTGACATAACAAATGCCTGACAACTAAATATGAATGCAAAGTTTGTTCATGAAACTGGCATGGTATATCCATTGGTCTGTTCATTCATTCAAGACACATCTTAAGGGAAACAGCTATGGCTGGCATTGAGCTAGACCCTAGGAATTCATAGAAGAATAAGATAAAGTTTGCTGTCCTCAAGGGGCTTAGAGTCTACTTGGAGAAACAAACATAGAAACAAAGAAAATAAAATGAAAGAAATACAGTGTTAGAAAAATGTCTAGCCTTAAAGGTGGGCAAGTGAGCAACTCTGCCCATGTAGGTGAGAAAGTTAATTCATGAAAGTAGAGATAATTGAGCTGTGAGAAGGAATAAGAATAAGAATAAGAATAAGAATAAGAATAAGAATAAGAATGAGAATGAGAATGAGAATGAGAATGAGAATGAGGAGGAGGAGGAGAAGAAGAAGAAGAAGGAGGAGGAGGGGTGGGGGAGGAGGAGGAGAAAAGACCTAGAACCCTTCAGCTTGACCTCAAATCTCAAATTCCTGGTACTAATGAGCCATAGAAAAGTCACCTGTATCCTCAGTGTCTTGGTTTATAAGATGAAGGTAGGTCCATAGAGCTCTTGTCCAGTTCATAAAGTTATGAACATCACAAAATGAATACATTGACTCCAAGTGCAGGCAAGGACCCAAAACACAAATATGATTCAGTCTCTAAAGTCAAAGTCAGCCATGAGCTCAGGCACTAAATAAGTTTCTGGTAAGTTTTCAGTCCTTAATGTTTGGCAACATTCAAATCTCAATATGACTGTAAAATTTTAGGTGTAGGACATTCCCAAATATTAGTAAATATGACAATGTTTTAGCATGCTTTTCATAACTATGCTAATAACGCAAGAGCACTTTGGGGTGTAATGAACTTATGTCTTCAGGCCAGACAGAGTTGGAAGATGGATGATTCAGTTCTATATCACGATTCAGGTAGACCAGGGTCTAGACTGTAATTACCACCAGAGGTACAGAGCAATAGTAATTGGTCATTACTGAAAATGGCTGTCTTGGCAAATTTTCCCCAAAATTCAGTTGACTCAGTAATTCCATGAAACAGACTTGTACATTGTTCCAGAAAGGGTGGGAGGCCATTTTGTAGCTAACTCAAAAACCAAGGGGTCCTGAGAGGAGCTACTTGGCTCAGGACCTTGCCAAGGTATTCCTGTCACCAAACCTTTTGTTTCCAGAACAAATTAATTTGGCCTGTGACTGGGGACTCAGTGAAGGACATCCACAAGGGTTAGAGCTGAGCCTAAGCCACTTCCTAGAGAAAACTCAGCCTTATCTGCAGGTGGTTCCAAAAGCCTAGCTCCACACAGAGGCAGGCCTCCTGCCCTGCAGGTTAAGAGCACTGGCCTGACATCTCGGTTTTCATAATAGACTGTCAAACCTGCTCCTACTTCTCTGGTTTCCAAATCCTGTGCAAATACAGTCATCAGCACTGCAGGCATATATCTGAGAGAGTACCTTCTCACTCAAGGGTCCAAAAGGCTCATCCCAAAGGAATGGTAATGATAACCATAACCAACATTGCTGCACAGCTCTCTATAGTAGGCAGCCTTCACTCCTAACACTGGAAAAGTAGTCAGAGGAAGTTATCTAATCACTCCTGTCCTCTAAGTTCTATTTAGGAGACAAGTTAGATCACTGTTAAGACTCAAAAGTCAAGTGTATTAATCTATATGCTCAAAAAGTGACCTTCCTTGGACCAAAACATTGTTTGCTGACCCAGAATTTTCTGCGTGCCTTAACAAAAGGGAGCAATGGAAACTATTTCTTTATGTTACCACACTCTTCCTGGAGACTGGGTGATCCTTGTCACCTGGTGATTCCTATTCTGTAAGTTCCCACTGATAGACATTTCTTTAAAAAAAAAAAAATCTCCTGGAAGAGGAAGCAAGATGGCAGAGGAGTAGGAAATTGAAATAGCATTAGGTCCCAGGAGTTCAGCTAGGTAGTTATCAAACCATTCTGAACACCTACAAACTCAACAGGAGATAGAAGAGAAGAAGAGCAGCAATTCTAGGAACAGAAAATCGACCACTTTTGGGAAGGTAGAACAGAATCTGAAAGGAGAAGAAGATAAACCATGGGGGAGGAGCCATCCTGGCAAGTGGTGGAGCAGCAAAGCACAAAAACAATACATTTAGAAGTCTGCTCCACTAAGGGACATCACTCCAGAGGCTAAGCGGGGGTGGAGTCCTTGAGGAGACAATGTGGTCTCTGGACTCGCAGGGTCACAGAAAGACCGGGGGTGTCTGAGTGTGACAGAGCTGTCAGGTATTGGAACAGGGAAGCCAGCTACAGAGACAGAGCTGAGGTGGGGGGGAGTCTCAGTTTCGGGTTAACTTAAACCATGATTCAAGGCACAGTTGGGCTACTGCAGGGACCCCACAAGTGGGGGGAGAAACACTGACCTTCCTTCTCCCAGAGGAGTGGCACAGGAGTGCATGGCAGGAATCTGCTGGGTTTGGAGACTCCAAATGGGGCTGGGTGCCAGAGATAGAAATGCTCAGTCACAGGCCAGGTGAGCACAGAGTGCAGCCAGGGACCAGAAATTGGGAGGGATTGACCGCTTTTCTCTGAGGGTGCACTGAGGAGTGGAGTCTCAAGCTCTCGGCTCCTCTGGGCCAGAGATTGGGAGGCTGCCATTTTCATTCCATCCTCCAGATCTTTATGGAAAGCATTCAGGGAACAAAAACTACCGAAAGCGATCCCAAGCAGATTTCTTAGCCTGGCCACTGGCGAGGGCAGTGCAATTCCACCTCGGGCAAAGACATCTGATACTCACTGCAACAGACCCCTCCGCCAGAAGATCAGCGAGAACATCCAGCCAGGACTATGCTCAACCATCAAGGAGAACAGCAGAACTCCAGAGCTAGGGAAAAGCAACTTATAAAATTCATGGCTTTTTTCCCATGATCATTTACTCTTGCAAAGTTGTTTTTTAATTTTATTTTTTTCTTCTTCCATTTATTAAACTCTTCTCTCCTCTTTTAACATTTTTAAACTATTTTATCCTATCAATACCTTTTTAAAAAAATCTTTTTAAATTTTCATTGTTGTAGTCATATTTTATCCCTTCATTGGATATAACCTTACTTTTTGTATAGATATAGTATTTTTATCTTTACAATTTTGGAATATAATTTCCTCTAATAGATTAAAATATACCCTAAATCTAGCTCCAACCTGATCACATTCACTTCTTTTTTTCTTCCTCCAACCAATATATTTTATCAATTCCTTTTTTTGATTCTTTTTAAGTTTTTATCTTTACAGTCATATTCCATCTCTTCACCATGTTTACCCTTATTTTGTATATATGTAAGTCTTTAAAATTTTGGGAGGTAGTTTCTTCTAAGAGACCAGAGTACACCAAAAATCAAATGGGTGCCTCTGTTCTATTCACCAGTCTAATACATATATATGTATGTTTATTTCTGTTTTTTTAAATTTCTTTTCTTCTCTTTCTTCTCCCCCCAGTTTCGTGTATCTTCTGATTTGGTTAGTGTATATTTTTCTGGGATCTTTGCCACCCTTTTAGTATTTTACTCTCTCATTCATATATCCGTATCTGGATAAAATGACAAGGCAGAAAAACTCACCATAAAAAAAAAAGAACAAGAGGCAGTACCAATGGCTAGGGACCTAATCAATATGGACATTGGTAATATGCCAGAACTAGAGTTCAGAATGAAAATTATCAAGGTGCTAGCTGGTTCAAAAAAGGCATGGAAGATATTAGGGAATCCCTTTCTATAGAAATAAAATCCGTTTCTGGAGAGAAAAAATAACTAAAATATAACTAAGTTGAAATTTAAAAAAAAGCTACTAATGAGGTGCAATCAAAAATAGATGCTCTTACTGATGGGATAAATGAGGCAGAAGAGAGAATTAGTGATATAGCAGACCAAAGGATAAAGAATAAAGAAGCAGAGCAAAAGAGAGACAAACAACTACTGGACCATAAGGGGAGAATTTGATAGATAAGTGATAGCATAAGAGGAAACAATATTAGGGTAATTGGGATCCCAGAAGAAGAAGACAAAGAGAGATGGGCAGAAGATATATTGGAGCAAATTATAATAGAGAATTTCCCTGATATGGTAAGGGAACAAGCATCAAAATCCAGGAAGCACAGAGAATCCCCCTCAAAATCAATAAAAATAGGTCCACACTACATCATCTAATACTAAAACTTACAAGTTTTAGTGACAAAGAGAAAACCGTGAAAGCAGCTTGGGACAAGAGATCTGTAACACACAATGGTAGAAATATCAGATTGACAGCAGACGTATCCACAGAGACCTGGCAGGCAAGAAAGGACTGGCATGATATATTCAGAGCACTAAATGAGAAAAATATGCAGCCAAGAATACTATATCCAGCTAAGCTATCATTGAAAATAGGAGAGATTAAAAGATCCAGGATAAACAAAAATTAAAAGAATTTGTGAACACCAAACCAGCCCTACAGGAAATATTGAAAGGGGTACTCTAAGCAAAGAGAGAGCCTAAAAGTAAGAGACCAGAAATGAACAGAGACAATAAACAGTAACAGTCATCTTACAGGCAATACAATTGCACTAAATTCATATTTTTCTATAGTTACCCAGAATGCAAATGGCATAACTGCCCCAATCAAAAGATATAGAGTATCAGAATGGATTAAAAAAAAACAAGAGCCATCAGTATGCTGTCTACCAGAAATCCATTTTAGACCCAAAGACATCTCCAGATTTAAAGTGAGGTGGTGGAAAATAATTTAGCATGCTAATGGACATCAAAAGAAAGCTGGGGTGACAATCCTTATATCAGATAAATTAGATTTTAAGCCAAAGACTATAATAAGAGATCAGGAAGGAAACTATATCATATTAAAGGGTCTGTCCAACAAGAAGATCTAACAATTTTTTAAATGTCTATGCCCTTAACATGGGAACAGCCAATTATATAAACTAATTAATAACAAATTCAAAGAACATTGATAATAATACAATCATGGTAGGGGAATTTAACACCCCCCTCACTGAAATGGACAGATCATCCGAGCAAAAGATCAACAAGGAAATAAAGGCCTTAAGTGACACACTGGACCAGATGGACATCACAGATATATTCAGAACATTCCATTCCAAAGCAACAGAATACACCTACACCTTCTTCTCTAGTGCACATGGAACATTCTCCAGAATAGATCACATCCTGGGTCACAAATCAGGTCTCAACTGGTACCAAAAGTTTGGGATCATTCCCTGCATATTTTCAGACCACAAGGCTCTGAAGCTAGAACTCAGTCACAAGAGGAAAGTTGGAAAGAACTCAAATACATGGAGGCTAAAGAACATCCTTCTATTAATTGATCCTTCATTAATTCTTTAGAAGGAATTAATGGGTCAACCAGGAAATTAAAGAAGAATTGAAAAAAGTCATGGAAACAAATGAAAATAAAATCACAACTGTCCAAAATCTGTGGGACACAGCAAAGGCAGTCCTGAGGGGAAAGTATATAGTGATACAAGCCTTTCTTAAGAAACAAGAAATATCTCAAGCACAACCTAACTCTACACCTAAAGGAGCTGGAGAAAGAAGAACAAAGAAAGCCTAAACCCAGCAGAAGAAAACAAATCATAAAGATCAGAGCAGAATTCAATGAAATAGAAACCAAAAGAACAGTAGAACAAATCAACAAAACTAGGAGCTAGCTCTTTGAAAGAATTAATAAGATTGATCAACCCCAGGCCAGACTTATCAAAAAGAAAAGAGAAAGGACCCAAATTAATTAAATCATGAATGAAAGAGGAAAGATCACAACCAAGAGCAAAGAAAAACAAACATTGTAAGAGCATATTCTGAGCAACTATACACCAGCCAATTTGACAATCTGGAAGAAATGGATGCATTCCTAGAGACATATAAACCACTGAAACTGAACCAAGAAGAAATAGAAAACCTGAAAAGACCCATAACTGGTAAGGAGATTGAAGTAGTCATCAAAGATCTCCCAACAAACAAGAGCCAAGGGCCAGAGGGCTTCCCAGGGAAATTCTACCAAACATTTAAAGAAGAATTAATGCCTATTCTTCTGAAAATGGTTCAAAAAATAGAAATGGGAGGAAAACTTCCAAGCTCATTTTATGAGGCCAGCATTACCTTGATCCTGAAACCAGACAAAGACCCCATCAAAAAGGAAAATTTCAGACCAATACCCTTGATGAACACAGATGAAAAATTTCTCACCAAAATACTAGCCAGTAGGACCCAACAGTCCATTAAAAGGATTATTCACCACCACCAAGTGGGATTTATTCCTGGGCTGCAAGATTGGTTCAACATCTGCAAATAAATCAATGTGATACAATACATTAATAAAAGAAAGAACAAGAACCATATGATATTCTCAATAGATGCTGAAAAAGCATTTGACATCCTTTTTTGATCGAAACTCTTCACAGTGTACAGATAGAGGATACATACATAAATATCATAAAAAGCCATCTATGAAAAATCCATCATTCTATCATTCTTAATGGAGAAAAACTGAGAGCTTTTCCCCTAAGGTCAGGAACATGGCAAGAATGTCCATTATCACCACTGCTATTCAACATAGTACTAGAAGTCCTAGCCTTGGCAATCAGACAACAACAGCAACAACAGGCTTCTGAATCAGCAAAGAAGAGGTCAAACTCTCACTCTTTGCAGATGATATGATACTTAGTGTGGAAAACCCAGAAGACTCCACTCCAAAACTGCTAGAACTCATACAGAAATTCAGTAAAGTGTCAGGATATAAAATCAGTGCACAGAAATCAGTTGCATTTCTATAAACCAAGAGCAAGACAGAAGAAAGAGAAATTAAGGAGTCAATCCCATTTACAACTGCACCCAAAACCATAAGATATCTAGGAATAAACTTAACCAAAGAGGCAAAGAAGCTATATTCAGAAAACTATAAAGTACTCATGAAAGAAATTGAGGAAGACACAAAGAAATGGAAAAATGTTCCATGCTCATGGATTGGAAGAAAAAATATTGTGAAAATGTCTCTGCTACCTAAGGCAATCTACACATTTAATGCAATCCCTATCAAAATAACATCAATATTTCTCAAAGAAATGGAACAAATAATCCTAAAATTTATATGGAACCAGAAAAGACCCCAAATAGCCAGAGGAATGTTGAAAAAGAAAGCCAAAGTTGGTGGCATCATAATTCCAGACTTCAAGCTCTATTACAAAGCTATAATCATCAAGACTGTGTGGTACTGCCACAAAAAAAGTACACACAGATCAATGGAACAGACTACAGAACCCACAAATAGACCCTCATCTCTAAGGTCAACTAAGATTCGACAAAGCAAGAAAGAATGTCCAATGGAAAAAGTCTATTTTCCCAATAGTGTTGGGAAAATTGGACAGCCACATGCAGAAAAATGAAACAGGACCATTTCCTTACACCACACACAAAAATAGACTCAAAATGGTTGAAAGACCTCAATGTGAGCCTGGAATCCATCAAAATCCTTGAGGAGCACACAGGCAGCAACCTCTTCGACCTCAGCTGCTGCAACCTCTTCATAGAAAAAACATTGCCAAAGGCAAGGGAAGCAAGGGCAAAAATGAACTACTGGGACTTTATCAAGATCAAATCTTTTGCACAGCAAAGGAAACAGTCAACAAAACCAAAAAACAACTGACTGAATAGGAGAAGATATTTGCAAATGACATTTCAGATAAAGGGCTAGTATCCAAATCTATAAAGAACTTATCAAACTCAACACCCAAAGAAAAAATAATCCAATCAAGAAATGGGCAGAGAGCATGAACAGACATTTCTGCAAAGAAGACTTCCAAAGGGCCAACAGACACATGAAAAAGTGCTCAACATCACTCAGCATCAGGGAAATACAAACCAAAACCACAATGAGATATCACCTCACACCAGTCAGAATGGCTAACATTAACAAGTCAGGAAATGACAGATGTTGGCAAGGATGCGGAGAAAGGGGAACCCTCCTACACTGTTGGTGGGAATGCAAGCTGGTGCAGCCACTCTGGAAAACAGCATGGAGGTTCCTCAAAAAGTTGAAAATAGAACTACCCTATGATTCAGCAATCACACTACAGGGTATTTACCCTAAGGATACAAATGTAGTGATCTGAATGCATCTGAATGTTTATAGCAGTGATGTCGACAATAGCCAAACTATGGAAAAAACCTAGATGTCCATCAGCAGATGAATGAATAAAGAAGATGTGGTATAAATAAATAAATATATATATATATATATATATTTATTATATATATATACACAAATGTGGTATAAATATATATATTTATATATAATTATACGTATAATTATATATACATAATTATATGTATAATTATACATACATTATATATGTATATAATTTATATATAATGTATGTATAACTATAACTTATAAATTATATATATTTCTATATAATTATAAATTATATATAATGTATTTATAATTATACATACATTATATATATATAATGTATATTACACACATACACAATGAAATACTTTGCAGCCATCAAAAGGAATGAAATCTTACAATTTGAGATGACATGGATTGAACTAGAGCATATTATGCTGAGTGAAATAAGTCAATCAGAGAAAGATAATTATCATATGATCTCTCTGATATGAGGAATTTGAGAGGCAGGGTGGGGGCTTGTGTGCAGTAGGGAAGGAAAAAATGAAACAAGATGGGATCGGGAGGGAAACAAACCATAAGAGACTCTTTATCTCACAAAATAAGCTGAAGGTTGCTGGCAGGTGGTTGGGTTATGGATTTTGGGGAGAGTATGTGCTATGGTGAGTGCTGTGAAATGTGTATGCCTGATGATTCACAGACCTATACCCCTGGGGCAAATTGTACATTATGTTAATAAAAATATTTTTTAAAAAGTCTCCTTGAGGAAAACAAGACCTCTGTACTTATTCTGATTTCCTTTTTGCTCTAATGCCCATGACCTAAAAACAATGTCTACTCTAATCATAAAAAAAAGTCAGACAAATCTAAACTGAGGAATATTCTACCTAACCAGCAAACCTCAAGGTGGTCAAGGTCATATAAAATAAAGTCTGAGAAACTACCACAGTGTAGAGAGCCCAAGGAGAAGGGTGATTAATGTGGTATCCTGGATGAGATGCTGGGGCAGAAAAAGGACACGAGGAGTAAACAAATGAGATGGTCAAATTAAGTATGGATATTAGTTGATAGTAAAATGTATTGATATTGGTTCATTAGTTGTGACAAATGTACCACAATAATGCAATAGGGAAAACTGTGTGCAGGGTAAACAGAAGTGTTGCCCTATCTTTGCAACTTTTCTGTAAATCTGAAACAATTTATTTTTAAATTCCTTGATTAAACAAGAAATAACTTTCATGTTTCCAGGTAGGAAAGTACAAAGAGTTAAAACATCAATTCTCCTCAAGTTAATTAATACAATGGATGGAATATTAAACAAAATCATTATTCTTCTTAGAAGCAACAAATTATTCCAGAGTTTATTTATGGAAATAATCAGATGATAATAGCTGAGAAAATGTTTTTTAAAAAATTAGTGAAAAATGGAGCTCCTGGGTGGCTCAGTGGGTTAAGCCGCTGCCTTCGGCTCAGGTCATGATCTCAGGGTCCTGGGATCGAGTCCCCTATCGGGCTCTCTGCTCAGCAGGGAGCCTGCGTCTCTCTCTCTCTCTCTCTCTCTCTGCCTGCCTCTCCATCTGCTTGTGATATCTCTCTGTCAAATAAATAAATAAATAAAAATTAGTGAAAAGTGGACTTATATCAACAGATATTAACATAACTTATAAAGCTACAAAACTTTTACAATACAAGCATAAGAAAAGACAGAGATTAATGGCAAACAGTAGGCAACCAAGGAACAAAGCAAAATATATATTTAGTCTATAATAATTAATTAAATAATAATTAAACAAAAAGTGGGGAATTTAACTATAACAATTCCAAATTAATTTCATTTGAATTCAAAAAGTATAAGTAAGAAAATATTTTTTAAAAATTGGAAAAATACAGACCACTTATCTCATGGTAGTCTTTTCAGTACAGAAGCATAATAAGCAAGAGCAACAAAAAAATACAATTTATGTATCTACAAGTAGAAACAAAATTAAATACCACAAAAAAACCTGGAAAAAATAGATTTACAACATATATGACCAGCAAAAAGTTAATATACATTATTACTATATTAAAGAAACCCATAATGAAAAAGATAAGTGATTTATGCAAAACAAAAAAAATCGTGACTAAGAAACTCCTAGTGAGTAAATAAATACCAAGTCATCAAAAGAAAATGTTTATCAGTAGTAATCAAAGAAGTAAAATTAAAGCAACTAGTTTGCTTATCAGGTTGGCAAACAATGAAATAGTAAGAGGAATGATAATACACAGCATTGACAAAGGTGTGTGGAGATGAATGTTTTCATACAACAATGCCTGTGGGAGTTACAATTGGGACACTCTTTCAGGACAAGTTGGCACATGTAACTACAATAATAATGATGATGGCCAAGAATTTTGTGCTTACTGTGGGCTAGGCCAGGATCTAAGGGCTTACCATGTATTAGGCCACTTGGGTGTCATAGCAATTCAGTAAAAGAGGTACTGTTAATATCCACATTCACGAGGGAGGAAACTTGATCCTGCAAGATCTTCAAAGGCCGTTCAGCTGGCAGGTGACAGAGCTGGATATCAATCCCAAGTGGACTTACTCCAGAGCCTGTGTCCTTGCCTGTGGATAAAACATAATGGATGTGCTGGGACCCAGGGATCCTGCTTCTAGGAATTTAGGCTAAGAAAATAATTGACAATATTCACAAACTTATATATAAGGGTGTTTATTGCAGAAATTTTATAAGAGCAGAGGAATGATTTATTAATGTAAATTATCAGCAGTGGAGAAATGATTCACTATATTGAGGTACAACTAGTCTTCAAGACATGCTGGAGAAAAATAAAAATATGTTGTTAAGGGAAAAAGTAGGCTTTAAAATAATAAATATGGGCTGCGCTGCCCCGCATTCTGGCCCCATGGACCCAAGGCACAACCCATCCACTTACCCACAAGTCTGCCTGGATCTAGTGAGTGCCATATCTGGTTCCTCCAGCACTGCCAATATGAAGAAAGTTGTTTAACAGCTCCAGCTGGAAGTCAGGCTCCACTATGTGAGGTTTCCCAGGCAGCTACAGATTTGAGACAACTCTGTCTGCAAAATGCTCAACATGACCCCTTGCTGACCGGAGTATCTTTAAGCAAGAATCCCTTCAGACCCAGGAAAGTCTATTACTTTTGGTAATACAAGGAATCTTTGCATGGTTTTCTAAAGCACTTTGAATGAACCAGTGAATGTTTGTTTAAAGGGTGAAGCCTGTACAAAAACTTATCTCTATAACAGGTGCCATACATACAAACTTATTTTGTCGGTCCCGAACATCAACTCTCTGAATTTTCATAAATTTATTTTTTTTAAGATTTTATTTATTTAATTAACAGAGAGGGGGGTGAAGCAAGCTCCCTGATGAGCAGAGAGCCCAATGCAGGGCTCGATTCCAGGACCCTGAGATCATGACCTGAACCAAAGGCAGAGGCTTAACCCACTGAGCCACACAGGTGCCCCAATTTTCATAAATTTCTATTTCACAAGGGTAATTATTTTATATACACTGACAGCAGCAAACAACAAAATACCTAGTGTAAATAATAATAATAATAAAATAAGGAATTGTATTCTCTAAAGTAACACAAGTATAATTTAGGCCAACAGAATATTTTTATTTTTGATGCATTCTATATTTTACAAATGTTCTAAGTAAGCATGCACAGCCTTTATAGTAGAAATTTACATATTTCGTTCATTGTTTCAAAATGATCAAGAAAAACTATTCCTTTTGATTCCCATGTATGATGTCTCCTTTCCTTGGTTGTGATTTTCTATTTCTATTTCATAAAACTTGTAACATAGGTACCCTTTGCTATGGCTTTAGGAACAGTATATTAATAAATAAAACATAAAACAGTAAACAATTTTTTACTAAAGCGCTCATGTCAACAGGAGATGACAGTTTATCACAAACACAAGTTGTGAATTCAGAGCTAATTGATGAAGACCCTCCAGAGCATTCTCCCTGTGTCTGTGCTTCTCAGAACTTCAAGCACAAGTCCAGACAGGGATTCATGACCAAAGGAACAGGAGGAGTACCCAGCCCCACAACAGGGTGAGGAGTGCCAGGGCTCTGGGCCTTTCTCTGCTGAACATTCTCCCAGCCCCAGAACAGGCACTGTGGAAGGAGCTGGAACATGAAAAGGATGGGGGTGGGAGTGGAGTGGAGAGGATTTCTCCTCACAGCTTGTGAAAATTGGGCAACTAGCATAGTGTTCTCTCTGACCTCTAGGACCTTGAAGCCAAGACCACCAGCCTCCCAGCTGAAGGCTTTGGGGGGACAGTCATAAGTGACATTTCTTCTAAGCTTTCTGATTTAGATGGTATAGTGTTAAATCCAACTTCCATAGTGTGCTGAGCCTTTATTCCTGCCAGGATATCCCTTGAGATATGTGGCACTTTATGATCCAGCAAACACATTTGTACACATTATCTCACACAATCTTAGAACAGTTTTCCTAGTGCCCTGTACTAGGTCCTTGTGGTCCTGATCTCTGCTTCTTCCCAGCATCCAGAACAGCATCTGTATGTGTGCACAGAGTGGCAATCAACATGGCATCAAATGGACATTCACAGTAATGTACATGATACATTCTTCTCTGTTAAATGGAGACAACAGTGCCTATTTCTCATGATTGTTGTAGAGATAAAAATCAGGTCCTTGTAAAACTCTTGTCAGTGCAGCTGACACATTGTGTAGGGTAAATGAAAGCACAGACATCCCTCAGAAATATTGCAGGTTCAGTTCCAGACCACCCCAATAAATCTAATACTGCAATAAAGCAAGTCCAGGAATTTTTTGGTTTCTCAGTACATATAAAAGTTATGTAGACACTAAAACTTATATTTACTGCAGTTTATTAAGTCTGCAATAGCATTGTCTTTAAAAAAAAAAAAAAGCCAGTGTACATGTTGTCATTTCAACAGTCTTCATAACATCTTCACCAGGAGTAGAGTCCATCTCAAAGAATTACATCTTTGCTCATCCCTAAGATGGAACTCCTCATCCATTCAAATTTGATTAGGAGATTGCAGCAATTCAGTCACATCTCAGGCTCTACTTCTAATTCTCATTCTCTTGTTATTCTCTTGCTATTTCTATCACACCTACAGTTCCTTCCTCCACTGAAGTCTTGAACCCCACAAGGTCACCCATGAGGGTAGGAAAAAAGTTCTTCCAAACTCCTATTAATATTATTTTTACTTCTTCACATAAACATGAATGTTCTTAATGGATAATCCTTTCCAGGTTTCCAAATGACTTTGTCCAGGTCCATCAGAGGAATCACTGTCTGTGGCAGGTATTACTCTTTGACCTGTGAGCTGCAGAATGGATGTTGTGTTAGCAGGCATGAAAACAATATTAATATTGTTGTATATAATGATCATAGCTCTTGGGTGATCAGGAGCATTGTTAATGAGCTTTTTTTTTTTTCTAAACCATAGGTCTCAATAATGAGTGGCCTTAAAATATTCAGTAAACTATTTTGTAAACAGATGTGCTGTCACCTAGGCTTTATTGTGCCATTTCTAGAGCTTAGGCAGTGTAGATTTCATGTAATTCCTAAGGGCCCTAGGATTTTTGGGATGGTCAATGATCATTGACTTCAACTTGAAATCACCAGCTATATTAATTAGTCTCTAATAAGAGATTCACTTTGTCTTTTGAAGTTTTGAAGCCAAGCACTCCAGCTTTCTAGCTATGAAAGTTCCAGATGTCATCTTCTTTTGATATAAAGCTGTTTCATCAACATTGAAAGCTTGTTATTTAGTGTAGTTACCATCATTAATGATCTTAGACTGTCAGGATAACTTTGCAGCTTTGACATCAGCCATTATGGAAATGGCTTTTTTTCTTGAATCTTATGAACCAACCTCCACTAGCTTCAAACTCTTCTGCTGCTGCTTCCTCACCTCTCTCAGCCTTCACAAAAATGAATAGATTTAGGGCTTTGCTCTGGGTTAGGCTTTAGTTTAAGGAATTGTTGTGGCTGGTTTGATCTATCCAGACCATTACAACTTTCTCTATAACAGCAAATAGATAGTTTTGCTTTATCATTTGTGTGTTCACTGGAGTAACACTTTCAATTGCCTTCAAGAACTTTTCCTTTGCATTCACAACTTGCCTAACTGAATCCAGAGACTTAGCTTTTGGCCTATCTTGGCTTTTGACAAGCCTTCCTTACTAAGTTCAGTCATTTCTAGTTTTTGATTTGAAATTGGGAGACATGTGACTCTTCCTTTCCTTTAAAAACTTAGGAGACATTGTAGGGTTATATAATTGGCTAACTTTAGTATTTTTGTGTCTTAGGGAATAGTGAGTTCTAAGGAGAAGAAGAGAGGCAGGGGAAAGACTTGTCAGTGGAGCACACACCCAAGTTAGAACACATACAGCACTATGATTAAGTATGCCATCTTATATGGAAATGGTGTTTAGTGTCCCAAAACAATTAAAATAGTAACATCGAAGATCACTGACCATGGATTACCATAATAAATATAATAATGGTGAAAAAGTTTGAAAGATTGTGAGCATTACTAAAATGTGAAACAGAGACACAAACCGAGCAAATACTGTTGGGAAAATGATACCAATAAATTTGTTCCATGCCGAGTTGCCACAAACCTGCAATTTATTAAAACTACAATATCTGCAAAGCATAATAAAGCACAGTTCAATAAAAAGAGGCATGCCTGTATCTGAAAAACCAAAGAATTAAAGCATGAAAGGCATCCCACTTCCTTGAACTCAGAGGTGCGACTGCCTGCAGAGTTGCAAAGCCCCAGGGTCCTGATGTACCAGAAAGCCTTGCAGGGTGGGGTGGGGTTATACCCCATTTCACCATTGCCTCCTCCACCCACTTATTCTTACAGCTGAGCACTTAAGAAATCCCTTTCTCTTGTCACCAAAACATTACAGAGGAAAGGCAGCACCTGAGGGGCCATGTTGCCAAACTGCCCTGCCAAGCTCTGTTGGCAGAGTCAAGGCATGTCCTGGGAGCAGTTTTTCCAGAAGCGATGATGGATTTGTGCTGATCCAGTCATTCCCTCATGATGAAAGAAACAAGCCCCTCGCCCTGGCCAACCCTGGAGGTCTTACCTACTGCCTCTACCCTGGGAGGAGGGAACAACCTGAAGAACATGTAGCTCTTCAGGTCTTCCACACCCCTTTTCCTCAGAAGGACACCTGGACATCTCCTCACACACCAGATGGTGCCCTGTGGGACCATTTTACCACAGAATGAGTTGTCTCTGGGTACTGCTGCTTTCTGCACTCACTTCCCTTTGGGAATGTTCTTGGCAACAAAGGAGTAGTGGACTGTGCCAAATGAACACTGGCACTCACATACTATGGTATTTGAAGCCAATTCCTTGGCTTCCCTGAGCCTTCATTTATTCAACTGTAGGATGGGAGTAACAATGATGCCAAGATCACAAGTTATTTTGAAGATTAAATGAAATAGCTCTGTGATTACTAGTCAGGGCAAAGGTATTTGATGATTTACTTGTTTGTTCTGCATGAAATTATCAGACAGGCCAATGTAGTCAGTCAAACTCAGTCATGGTTCTAAGATTCACCTTCCAACATTTCTGGAGGCCAATGCCAGCCCCTGTCTGGACCCCATTCCCACTGGGCTCTCTCCCCCACAAGCCCACTCCCACCTCAAGGCAGCTCAGTTTTTCCTCAGGGTGCCACTATTTGAAGAAACAGCTTGTACAATTAAGATATAATCATTCTTATTTCCTTTCTAAAAAACTTGGTAACTTCCCATATCCTTTAAAAGTAAATTCCTTAACATGGCTTTCAGACCCCTTCATGATGACTCACCCCTCCCTCCTCATGTACACCACACCACAGACCCATGCCTCTCAGGCCCTACAGTGGCCTGCACACTCCCTGCTGTGTTACACCCAGGCCTTCACCCATCCCTCTCCCTTTGCCTCAAATTCCTGCCCACCCTTTTCTCCTTATGATATATTCTGAAGGATCCTTGGGCCAGTAAGACCCCACCACACTTTTAAGTGCCTCTAGAGTGTGTCCCTGTGTGTCACCTCATGGTGCAAACATTCATCAACATTTCTGTCCTCCAGACTAAACCTTGGAGAGCAGGGGCTAGGTCTTCTTCATCTTGGTATCCCCAGCTTCTCCCCACAGTAGTGCTCAGTGTGTCCATGGCTGCCATTCTCTCCAGAAGGGAATTCTTTTTAATAGTCTGCTTCCAAGTCTCCAGCATCTCCAGCCAGCCCATCTGTCCTCCTAAAGGGCCAGGTATAGGCCCCCATTACTCTCTCGGAGGCACGCAGCACAACTCAACTCCCTACCTACTGGCCCCCATCACAAATGAAAACTTACGTGCATTTACATTTGCATTTAACTATATGTGTATGTATATCACCTGTGAGCAAAAACCAAGGTGCTAATTATAGCAACTTTCTCAAAGTTTAAGAATGGGGCTTGTGGCCTATGGAAAAGAGTAAAAAAGATTGGCCAACCAAAGCTTGAAACCAGTTTCATATCATTTTGTTAAGACAAATGAAATTAACTTCCAGAGATAAGCTTTATCACAATCTGAGGGTAGTAAGGGTAATGGTAATAATAATAATTAATCACTTATTAATCCTAGAATAATGCTAACATCAGTTGAATTTTTCTATATGTTGAAAATAATATTAAGAAACCTAATATGAACTGATTCAATGTTCACACCTATACAGAGGATCCACCACTTACAGTTGTGTGACCTTGAGTAATTTTGCCTCCATTTCCTCATTAGTAAAGTGGGAATAGTCATGACACCTACATCATTGTAATTAAATTAATTATTATATATAAATGCTTAGTAATCTTCCCCCAAATGTGAACAACCCCCCAAAGTTAATCTGAACCTAAGGTTATTAGTCCTAACCACGAGGTCTACTACTTCCCAGGGGCTACATGGCTCAGGCTTCCCAAAGAGTAAGAGCTAAAAGCAACAGGTGGAAGAAACAGAAGGCAGATATCTACTCATTATATTTCCCCCTAAAAAACCTTTAAATAAAATGATAAATGCAGCAATTTTATATCTTCTCTACCTTTGAGAAACTATTGTTCATGTGTATATGGAAGCATATATAAAAATATGCAAGTAAATCTTATTTGGAAGAGTGAAAATCAAAGCAATCTACAGCCATGAATTTAGAAATGGCTAAGAAGACTGTGGGAGAACTAGTACATTACTGAGAAATAGTGACAAGCAACCTGTGACTTTATACCCTTTTACAGTATGTGCAGGGTGCTGCTCTAAATTAACTCATTTAATCCACACATGAACCTAAGGTATACAAGTATACTATAATCCCAATTAAATAAAGGAGGAGACCGAAGCTAAGGCGGGGTCAATAATTTAGATCATGCAAATAATAAGTGACAAAGTTGTGATTTGAATCCATTCAGTCTGGCTCCAGAATCTATCTTCTTCCCTATTCTACTAATCTACTGTTGAATGAAAAAAAGCAAGGGCAGACTGACACAAAAAGTATGTGTACACACAAATGTACACACAATATAATACTACATTGTTCCTAAATATGTATATAAATGCAAGGAAATGACCTACCAAAAAAAATCATATTGAATTATAACACTGGTTTCCTGTGCAAGGGAACAAAATTTAGGCACAAGGATTGGGAATGGTGACCAGAAAAAAAATTTACCCTGATCCAAAATGGCTTAACTTTTGCAAAGACAAGGAATTTCAGTATTGTAGAATAATTAGAAACTTATAAAATAAAAATAGCTAGAAGGAACCAGCTATTTCAAATTAAATGAGTTCCCTAATCTTAAAAGGATTGATAATCTATAGCTTAGATTGCCATTCTTAAGGAGTTCTTTGGAAGGGTTCCAAGCATCAATGAGTGAGTGGGCTACAAAGCCACCTATTGGCCCACTCTAGCTGGTTGTCATCTTAGGTAAATAAACACAACATGCTGCAAGTTATTCATCATCTTTTATCATCAAACCTCTCATGCTTCTTGTCTGCCTTAGCTCCATGAAACACATTGCTTATATTCACCCAAATGTAATTCTAATTACTTTTAATTTCTGTCCATTTTTCTAACTCTATGTCTTTACCATCCTAAGTAACTTTAACTCTCCTTCTAGCTTTTTAGTCAAAGATGACTATTCATCGGGACCCCTGAGTGGCTCAGTGGGGTAAGCATCTGCCTTCAGTTCAGGTCATGATCTCAGGGTCCTGGGATTGAGCCTTGCATTGGGCTCTTTGCTCAGCAGGGAGCCTGCTTCTCACCCCCCCCCCCATCTGTCTCTGCCTACTTGTGATCTCTGTCAAATAAATAAAAATTCTTTTTTAAAAAAGATGAATATTCATCAACCCCCAAGTGTTCTCTTTCCCATGCTAGTTGTAATGGTGGTGGTGAAAATGAGTAGTGATGGTGATGGTGGTGGTAACAGAGGTAAGGGTGAGAATGAGTCATGGTAGTAGTAGTAGTGGTAACAGTGGTGGTGGTGGATATGATGGAGATGGTAACTGATGGTGGTGATGGTGGTGGCAACGATGGTGGTGGTGGTGGTGACAGTGGGGATGGCAGAAGTGGTGATAGAAGGGATGACAGAGGTGATAGAGGTGGTGGAGGTGAGGGTGGTGAGAGTGAACAGAGGTGGCAGTGGTAGCACTTGTCATCATGGTGGTGATAGTGGTAGAGGTGGTGGAGCACCAACTAGTAGCAATAGTAGTGATGGTGAGAATTAGCAGGGCTGACAGGTGTAGTAATGGGGATAGTGGTAATGACAATGTTGTTGAAGCAGATGATAACATAAGGTATTTGGCCCTTGATGTAGTACTGAAAGACTTGACAATATAGGCACAGTAGAAATGGCATTGAAGATGATAAAATAGAGATGCTGAGTTCAGACTAGGAAAAAAAAAAAAAAAGAACAAAACAAAAAAACAAACAAAAAACTCCTCCTAAACCAACCAACAAACAAAAGACAAAGCAAAAAGCACCTCCAAATGGAGGACAGATCACCTGGTTACTAAGACCATAGTCTCTCCCTTCACTGGCCATTTGGCAGGACAAGCAGAGGGAAAAGTAGTGAGAACAGCAAAGGGAATGATACTTTCCAGGCTGGGTGGTCTGCAGGATAGCACTTTCTCCTTTCCAACCACAGTAGTTTGTTCTGTATCTCAGCCTTCCATGTCCACTTCATTTTGGGCTTGTCCAGGATGGCAATTTCTGTATGCATTTGAGAGAAAGAAAAATGGGAAAAGAGTAGAAAGTAGGGTAAGCCCACCAATGCAGGTTCTTCAGTTCTCTCGAAGCCCACTGTGGGCTAAACTTGGCCAGACCTTCCAGAGCCTGGCCCTACTGGTTATCATTTCCTATGGCGAGATGTCAACAGGGAGGAGTGTGAGGCCACATTCCAGTGGTAGTGGCAAGGCCCTACCAGCCACACCTGGCTCAACACCCCCACAGACACAGGGCCCTGCTGAGGGATACTTGGCCTGTTCTGCCACAGATAGCAAGATAAACTATTAGGTTCAGGAATCAGAACACAATTTATTTTTAAGAAAAACAAATTGCTGTGCTTATAACATCCTGTGTAAACAGAGTAACCACCATACCATGGCATCTCTGGAATTCAGTGGCACTTCTGAGATTCATTCCAGCAAAGGCAACAAGTAAGATGGACTCAAATCAAGTTCCATTTCCATCAGCCAAGAGTTTGGCTGAAGCATCTTCACTGTCTCACATTTGATTTCCTGGGAATTAGGCACAATAGACCACAATTACCATCACCATGCTCTCACCTTTTTTTGGTGTCTTCCTCTGCAAATACTGGCTTTCCAAGATCAGACATTGACTGAGCAAGGCTCAGGGTTAAGTGTGGCATACATCCTGTCTGTAGTCAAGTCTTAAGGGGTGATGATAATGGATGATGATGGTAGTGGCATCACTAAAGACTCCCAACCAGGCCTGAGTGACCTACTCACCATGACATGTTTATCTTCCAATGAAATAGTATCTTTCTAGAGCCATAAATGCCAAGCATCTCTGAAAATCCTTACTCTTTTCTCCTGCTTCCTCTTCTTCTCTCAAATATCTGCTTATCTTATGTACAATCACCTTGTTTATGATATTCTCCTATATCTATAGGACATCACTGCATGATAGACATTGGGCTAAGTACTACACGTTGGATGGTCGGTAAGTTTCAGTTCTGTCCTCAAGTTCTTAGCACTGCAAAGGAGACAGACATTAACACATAACGTAAATAAAATATGGTAACTGGTTTTTAAAAATATAAGCTCAGGGGCTCCTGGGTGGCTCAGTGGGTTAATCCTCTGCCTTCAGCTCAGGTCATGATCTCAGGGTCCTGGGATCGAGTCCTGCATTGGGCTCTCTGGCTCAGTGGGGAGCCTACTTCCTCCTCTCCTCTCTTTCTCTTTCTCTGCCTGCCTTTCTGCCTACTTGTGGTCTCTCTCTGTCAAATAAATAGATAAGTTCTTAAAAATATATAAGTTCAGATCATTCTAGAGGGTCAGAAAGGGGGCACATTACCTAGTATTGAAAAGACCTCTCAGATTGCATAATATTGCTTGACTGAGAACCTCCTTTTCAACCAGCCCAAAGCAAGGTTGACTTGGGGTCCCAAAACCTGGACATCCCCTGCTGAAGAGAGCCACAATGATGCCCTCTCTTCCATCAAGGAAACTTAATAAGTTAGTTTTAATTCCAGCTGTTGTAAATGGTTAGTATTCTTCATTTCTGATGGCTGAATAATATTCCATTGTATATATGAATGTGATAAGGTTTAAACAAAGAAACACTAGAATATTTAACATAGTGTTTGTCACATAGTAATTGCTCAACAAATGGTAGTTTCAACATTGGTAATAATAATATTAGTGAATGAGTAACTCAGAGAAGAATATGGAAGAAAACTGGACAAAAAGGATAAAGCCAGCCAAACATCCAACCCAACATTAACCATAGGGAATGCAACCTCACTGGATAAAATCTGCCCTTGAAAGATTTCCCCTGATCACATCTCCACACTCAACCCCCTAATGACACCTGACATTTTACCATAAGAGCTTCATCTTTTCAGCTATAATTATGACCTTTCAAACTATTTGCCCCCTACATGGAGACTTACATTGAACTATCAGATGTCTACACTCTAGTTTAAATGGATCACACAGTCTTTCCTTGAGTTTGGCACTTAATCAAACACCTACTATTTTCCAATAGCTTTTCCAAATAATAGACCTGCTTAATCCTCACAACACCCTCAAAACATAAGCAGACCAAAGCCATTTTACACATGGAGATACAGGTTCAGAAAGGTTAAGTAATGTATTTATGGCCCCATAGCTAACAAGTGGTGGAGCCAAGATTTCTGCCCCATGTCTCCTGACACTGCTCGGTCATCAAAGTCTTGCCACAATGCAGAGACCATTTCAGATAATGACCTGGGTGCAGAATGGAAGAGGCTGGGGATCCAAAGGAAGGAATAGGACACACTGCCTGTTCAGAATGACTCTGGCCTGCCCCTGAAGGAAGACTTAGCTCCTGAGTCTTGGTGCTCCCCAGGTCCATATTGTTTCAGCAGGACAGAGCTGGGCCTACTCTCACAATGGAGCCATTTCCTACCCTCAGCTGAACCTGAGGCCCAACTCCTATACCAGAGTCTGTATTTCCCAGGAAGATGTTTGGAACCCTTCAAAGGAAAATAGCAGGGCCTATGTTGTAATCTAGGGTTTCCAAAACCTCAGTAATTCATGTTCCTCCTTCACAGTTTTTCCCATATCTATGTATTATTAATACTATATTAATCCTTGCATTATTAATACTTTTCTCTAAATCTACTATTTTTACTTTGCCAAATTTATTTCAAAAGGTATATTACCACAATATTACCTTCTTTTATCTTATCCTGAGCAATAATATCCATAAAAATCATAAATCTGAAGTGCTTGTTCTAATACATATTAATCATAGTTGAAAAATATAGATAAATATTTCTAAAAAACATTTCAAAATTTATAAAAATATAGCCTTTGTATTCTATTCATGGCAGGAAGAGATGGTTAAAGGAAAGATTTACTTTGACAATTTATCCAAATTAGCAAATACAGGATAATATTAAAACTATTAGGATCTTTTGAAGGTCAAAAGTAATTTTTTTTTTTTTTTTAAGTAAACTCTACTCCTGATGTGCAGTTCAGACTTGCAACTCCGAGATCAAAAGTCACATATTTTACCCACTGAGCCAGCCAGGTGCTGCCAGGTGCTTTTTCTTTTTTCTTTTTAAAGTAATCTGTGCTCCCATCATGGGGCTCAAACTCACACTGAGCCAGCCAGATGTCCCAAAAGTAACATTTTAATATTTTATTCATTCTTTTTGCAAGGTTTTATCATCCAGTTACATGTTTATATATGTCTAATAAATATTTTCTACCCCCATCCACAATCTCAAACATAAGCAAGACATTTTCATTTTTTTTTTAAAGGGAGAGATATAGAGGAATCTCTTTTTCTCTTCATTCTCAAATGCTCAAATAAGTGATTATATTCCCATATTCTATTTCCTAATCTTCTCTCTTCAACTAAAAATATTCAAACCATGGTCCAGTGTTGAAATTTGGTTCCCTCATATATTATCCAATAATTGTGAGGTTGATATTATTCTGAACCTTACTTTAAATTCTGAACCTTATTTAAGGTAACACTTTAAGGTAAAGTCATGTGACTTGTCCCAGATTCCAAGACTATTTAAGGCACTAACTCAGGCATCAAATACATGGCCTAGCACAAACATCAGTAGTTTTGTAAGTGTGGGGAGAAAAGTAGTACATTTTTACAATAAGGAATGTTTGTGATTCATTAGTGGAAAGCACACCTCATTTTATGTAACTCCTCTGTAACCTATATAGGATACAGCAGGGATTATGAGGAGTAAAATGTCTTAATTAATCATGGAGAGCAATTAAACACCAAAGGATAATTTAATTAGATATTAATATTGATCATATTGAAATGAAATCACAGCAATAATTCAGAAAATTTCTAAAAACCTTCATAAAACTTCTAAAATGATGTAATGTCTAACTATCTCCTTCTTTGGGGCCCAAATGGGTCTTATAACTTCATGCAGTTGCCAGAATGAGATCAGAGAACCCAAATTTGGGAAGGTAAAGAAAGTCAGTATTTTGGCCAGACTCAAACTAGTAGTGTTACAAAACCTGCAACAGTTCTCGTGCCCTTCCTACCCTCTTTTCTTTCTTTTGTTTTTTTATTAATTTATTTATTTTCAGAAAAACAGTATTCATTATTTTTTCACCACACCCAGTGCTCCATGCAATCCGTGCCCTCTATAATACCCACCACCTGGTACCCCAACCTCCCACTCCCCCCACTTCAAACCCCTCAGATTGTTTTTCAGAGTCCATAGTCTCTCATGGTTCACCTCCCCTTCCAATTTCCCCCAACTCCCTTCTCCTCTCTAACACCCCTTGACCTCTATGATATTTGTTATGCTCCACAAATAAGTGAAACCATATGATAATTGACTCTCTCTGCTACCCTCCTTTTCTTTCTTTCTTTCTCCTTCTGTTCTCCATTTCATTCTTTCCTTTTTTCTTTCCTTTCAATAAACACTCAGCACCTATTTGTCCATACGCTCCAGGTTTACTAAGAGCTGCAAATGCCATCCTTGTCGTCCAGGAGCAAACAATCTTGTCAGGGAAGTGAAAATAGGACAGAGACTAAATATGTTCCCCACCCAGGCTAAGACACAATATCCAGGCCACTGACAATTCTAGACGTGGGCAGATGGAGAGTACATCATTCATTCCTCCATTCTACCAGCATCTACAACAGGCTATGCCAGGCATGTGCTGATGCTTGAGATGTGGGACAGTGAACAAGACCCAGCTCCTGCAAGGAGCTCCCAGTCTGGCAGAGGGGGCAGGATTACCATGCTGCAGATAAGGTGCTCTCTCAATCAGATGGGGTGTTGAGCAAGGTTTCCTGGAGGGATGATGTCTGATAGAATATTAAAAGGAAAATCAGAGTTAAACAAACCAAGGAAATAGGGCATGAACAGATTCAAGAAAAAAAAAAAAAAAAAAAGGAGACTATACAAGCCATTAAACACAACCAACTCAGTGAGAGAGAGGATCATTGAGTTTGTCTGGAGCAAAATGCTTCTATAGGAAAACAGTCAGATGTGGGGAGTACTGAACCACAAAATACCCTTTGGACTAAAAAATCTGGGCTTTGTCCTGATGTAGGGCAAATCTACTGCCATGGCTAGAGACACAAATCATGGAAAACGATGTGGGTCAGTCTCTGAGGAGACTGAGGCTGTCTGACAGCAGTTCCAGGGCCAGGATTCCCAGGAGAGAGAGAACAGGTTCTGTGAGGAAGAGTCTGACATGAGGAGCAATACTGAAGTTCCCGGAAAGGAGACAGACACAGACATGTATACCCACATATACACAGACATGTATACCCACATCACACACACACACACACACACACACACACACACAGAGATGTATGCACACATGACATGTACATGTGAACATTTGTGTACACACCACATGGACACTTTGACATGTGCATATATCACACATGTCTACATACATCATATGCAGAGAAACATGTATAAGCATATAACATGTACATGCAGATATGTGTACATGCATCACACATGGACACCTACACATCATTCATGTTGTACATACATCACATGTGCACACCCATTCACATCCACATGAAGGTAACATTAGAGACAAAGCCCAAAGCTGGAGAAACCTATCTACAGTTTTCACTATTTTCCAATCCTAACTCAAAACCCCACTCCCAAGAAGGCTTATCCACTGGCTTCTTTTCTCTACATCCCCTTGTCCCTCAGGTGCTTGACTATCATTGAATTCAAGCATCCTAAATAATTTGTTTTCCAAACACCCTACTAAACTGCTGACTCCTCTGCCCTGTCCCCCTACTGCCCCCACCCCCCCGCAACACACTAAAAGGTTTGCAACACACAGATGCTAAGTGAAATAAGTCAGTCAGAGAACGACAAATACCACATGATTTCATTCATGGGTGGAATTTAAGAAACAAAACAAATGATCAAAGAAAAAAAAAGAGAGAGATAAGCCAAGAAACACAATCTTAAGGATAGAGAACAAACTGATGGTTATCAGAGGGGAGTTGGGTGGGGGATGGGTGAAATAGGTGATAGGGATTAAGATGTGCTGGAGTGGAGTGGGGTGGGAGGGATGTATCAGAGGAGAGGTGGCTGGGTGATGGACACTGGGGAGGGTATGTACTATGGTGAGCGCTGTGAATTGTGTAACACTGATGATTCATAGACCTGTACCCCTGAAACAATACATTGTATGTTAATAAATAAATAAGTGAATAATTTAAAAAAAAAAAAAAGAAAGCAGTGCTTTTTGATGAGCACTGGGTGTTGTATGGAAGTGTTGAATCACTATATATACCTGAAACTATTACACTATATGTTAACTAACTGGAATTAAATTATTTTTCATATTTCCAAGGCTATCCTGGCCCTGAGAGGAGAAGTTGGAGACAAAATGAAAACAACATTTGAGGGAAAAAAATGATTCTATGAAGTGGGAGTTAAAAGGAATTGAGGCACTAGGTTCTACACAAAGAGAGGGGAGATGAGAAGTTTAAAGAGTTGGGGGGTGGTCCTCATGCAACTAACATTTCTCCTCACCTACTATATAGCCACTCTGTGAATATAAAGGAAGATAAAGTCCCTGCCAACTATCTATCAGGGAGACAATCAAGACCCAACAAAATTCAACAAGGAGTTCTCAAGAGTACAGAGGGTACAGGACAGCTGGAAGATTAGGAGTAGGCAAAGGAGCCAAGCCACTAAAACTAATGGTTAAAGAGACTGTGGAGGGACATGGGAATATGTGCATGATAAAAATGTCACTGGAAAATTAGCACCCAAAATAGAAACTTTACAGGAAAAGAAAGTATAAAGAAAGGGGAAAAAAGATCGAGATAAAATTTTTCTCTGCTTTTCTTCTCTTTTTTAAAAAAGATTTTACCTACCTAGGGCACCTGGGTGGCTCAGTGGGTTGAGCCTCTGCCTTCAGCTCAGGTCATGGTCTCAGGGTCCTGGTATTGAGCCCTGTATCAGGCTCTCTGTTCAGCGGGGAGTCTGCTACCCCCTCTTTCTTTCTCTCTGCCTGCCTCTCTGCTTACTTTGTGATCTCTCTCTTTGTCAAATAAATAAATAAAATCTTTAAAAAAAAATAAGATTTTACCTATTTATTTGAGGAATAGCAAGAGAGAGCATGAGCTGGAGTGGGGGAGAGGGAGAACCAGGCTCTACACTGACCAGGGAACCTGATGTGGGGGCTTGCTTCCAGGACCCTGAGACAGTGAGATGAGCAAAGCCAGATGCTTAACTAACTGAGCCACCCTGGTGCTCCTCTGCTTTGCTTTTCGAGTTACTCATGGCAAGGTTAATTGGGTTTTGTTTGTTTTGTTTTTCATTGCATTTTATAGCAAAATGACTTATTAGAGGGTAAGGGACCAGTTTCCACCACCGGGGGATTCACTGCGTGAACATTCAGGAGCCAAAGTAATCCTTGCTCTGAGACCCAAAGTGATATATGTTAATCACAGAAGGATCTAAGGCAACTCTGGCCTGCCCACATGCCTTTCTTAATCCCCTGCAATTACATCCACCCTGGGCAACTCTGCAAAGGTTACTCATAGCATAGGCCAACTTTCCTCACCCAGCCCTCCTGCTAAATCCCTCCCTCCTCTTCCACAGCAAGTTCAGGTGGGGGAAATGCTCTTGTTGAAGAAAAGTTCCCCAAATGCCTTTCACTGGAACCCAAAGCTAGTACGCAGGGAGGTCGGGTTGGAGTGCTTCTAGGCTTTTTTCCCAGGAACTATTGATTCTTGTCATCCCACTTAAGTTTCTTTCCTGTCAATGCCTCCGACCCTCATTTCTCCCTCCTCTCTGTCCAGTGGGGGGCCCTGGGAAAGAGGCGCCCTGGGAAGGAGGGGCCAAAAGGAAACCAGTCAGAAGTTAGATTGGCTTTACAGATAGAGAAATTGAGGTCGGGGGAGGATAATGCCTTACCCAAGCTTTAGATCACAGAACTCCCAAGACCCCAAAACCTCAGAAAAGGAAAGATTCTAATCCCTACCCCTCAAAACAGACCAGACTGGCAAACCTCAGAAGTGCCCCTAGTCCTGCTTCAACCCCCTCCAGAAAGCTCTAAGAAGGTATGACCCAAGGGATATTCCGAAAAATAAGAATCAGGAGATGATGGGGGGAATCAGGCACCTTGAATGAAAGATGGGGGATGGCAAGGGAAAGCTATTTGCCATGTCCACTTTATTTAAGGTACTTTCTATGGAAAACTAAATCAGATTGCATTTACCCTGGGATATGAGACTAAATTCTCATCATCTCCTTGGCTGATGAACAGGTATTTATCAAATACTCTGCGTTAGATGGAGATATGAAAATTTAGGAGGATCTGATTTTTGTCTGGATGATGGTCCTAGCCTGGAAGGGAAGGCCCTAGGAATCCACACCAGATGTGAATGATGATTCTGTAGTCTTGGAATACTCCAAGCACATCAAGGTAACCAGTAAAGAATTCAGTAGAGAGCCACTTATCAAATCACGACCATTCCCACTTTCCTAAGCAGTAAGAAGGTTTGCCACAAATCCACCCAATTTCAAC
Organism: Mustela erminea; assembly: GCF_009829155.1. Lineage (NCBI taxonomy): Eukaryota > Metazoa > Chordata > Mammalia > Carnivora > Mustelidae > Mustela > Mustela erminea. The sequence goes on from NC_045623.1 coordinate 3,850,476, forward strand.
AAGTTCAGCTATTGAAATGAGTAGGATAGTTTGAAGAATGAGCAAAAATTAAGGTTAATCAACAAGTCTGACAAACAAGCTTTACTGTTCTAGACAGAAACTGGACCTAAATTCTGGTTTTCAGTAGCAAACCCCATTAACAGCCTATGAGTCAGAAAGACCACACCCAAAGCCCTCTGTAGCCCCAGGGAGTTCCTAAGAGAAGCTTGTTAAGTAACAAAATTTGAGACCAAAGTGGAAAGGGCACTTACCTTGTTTCGGTTTTCAATGACCCCAATAAACGAGAAGTATATTGGAGATGATCATCTAAAGCAGCATGCCCCCCAGAAAAATTTGGGTTGAAACTTTAGAACAAAGCCTAGAGGACCATGCGTCTGAAATGTTGGTACTTTTTCCTTCATATCCTATTGATTTCCAGATTCCATTTGAGTTGAGAGTCAGTTAAAGCAACATGGATTATCCACTTGCAGATATCAGTGGAAAACCAGTGGATTATTAGGGATTATCAGTGGATGGGCTGGGCCAACATTCTGGAAACACCAATTACCACCACCCACAAAAACCTTGAAAGGCTTCCCTGGACACTGCCTATCTCCCAAGCAAGACTAGGGGCCCACAAAAGCTGTTCACTGCTGCTCCCTGCCTATAAAATTTCTGTGTGAGCTCAGGCTGCAGAGCAGCTGCCTAGCTGTGGAAGGCCTCCATACCAGCAATATACCTCCAGTCCCAGAGCCTATAGCACTCAGGCTCAGGAGCTTCTTTGAACATGTTTGTTCAACTATGAGATACTTTTACTGTCATTTTAACTACTCATGGTCTCACTGCCAACACGTGGAGATGTTGTCAGGCGAAAGAACAAAGCTTCAGCCTAAGTTTACAGTAGGCAAAGCCCTGAGTGGGGAGGACAGAGACTCAGGGTCTAGTATCAGCCTTATTATGTGGCTTTAGGAAGTGGTTTAGCCTCTCTGGGCCTTGGGTTCTTCATCTACCCTCACCAATGGTAAGAGCCAGATGACCTCTATATGTCCCCTCGGCTCCTGCAGTCCCCGAGTAAAAAGAACTGTCCTTGAGCAACTGGGAACATCCATGAGAGCAAGCTCTGTTCTCTGGCACCAAGAGGGTGTGAACCTGAGCCTGACTGGAATGTCATCCCCTCATTCTGCATATATTGATTCAAAAAGAAGAGGAATATGGTACTTGGAAAAAATGCAAGATTTGGAATACAAAGGACTGAATCCTGGCTTTGCCGCTTAAAGGTTGTAAAGATTTGAGCAATTCCATTAACCTCCACTGGTTGCTTCCTTATCTGGGAAATGAAGATATCATTGAGCACATAGGACCCTTGTTTTTGTTTAAAGATTTTATTTATTTATTTATTTATTTATTTATTTATTTATTTGAAAGACAGAGAGAGAGATAGTGAGAGATAGCATAGTGGAGAAGAAAGGGAGCCTGCAGGGAGCCTGATGTGGGGCTTGAACCCAGGACCTCAGGATCATGACCTGAGATGAAAACAGACACTTAACCAACTGAGCCAGCCAGGTGTCCCACTCAAGAGCCTTGTGAGGAATGGACAAAACACATGCTGCAGCAGTCCATACACACCACAATCTGTCCACACAGAAAGTGTCTGAGCCAAGCCAGTGAGCTCCCTGGGCACACTGGGCTCCCTGGGCACATCTTACATGCATCTGTAAGTTATTCAGGAGTGCTAGAACTCAGTTGTGAGCCTCCTTCTTTTGCAAGAATGAACTCCAGGAGCACCCAAAAGAGTCACTCAAGAGTCACCATGTCCAGATAAAACCCCAGGGTGCTATGAACTCTCTTTAAATCTTAGGGTGTAGAATAAAGAACTAATAGTGGCCTGGCTGTCAGGAACAGTTATAATTTGAAAAAGGAAACAAGGCTCCTGGTTGTGTCCTTAGCAGTCTGTAACTTGTACAGTTGTTCCTTAAGAACTTGGAAAGGGAAAGTGTCAAAGAAGATGGAACACATGGGTGGATGAAGCTGGGGAAGCTTCCTGAAGAAGTAATTCTAGCAGATGTGAACCGCTACAGAGGTGTCCTCCCAGACTTCTGACAAAGACAACCACCTCTCCCAACTGTTAATCCTGGAGGGCTGGAGAGAGGACCAAAATGTAGCCTGGCGTGAGTGGTGTTACCTGAGGCTTTGAGGCACTTCCTGGCCAGGACTTAAAGAGGAAACTTTCATATTGAATGTGGACAATGTTAAGGGCTTCCAAGCTTTATGCCTGCCCTGCCAGTGCTCCTGAGCCCTTGCCCTGTGTCCATTTTATTCTTTACAAACCACCTGTGGCCCTTTAACCCTCAGTTAGGGAGTTTGTTAGCACTCAGTCAAGAAAATGCATGTGTGTAGCTTAAGATGCTTAAAGACTGTGATGAGCAGGCTTCTGTCAGATTGGGGCTCTCCAAACTCAAGAGCTGTGATCTCCCCTCAGACTGAGGATTGCTTGGGACAGGGACCATGTCCCTCCTTTCACTGGGCTATTAGTCAATAGGCATTAAGAATTCCTTTCATTTCCACTAGGATTTACTGAGCAGCTATTAACACCTAGCACCACTCTAGGCACTGCTGTGTTTGCTTTACAATCCATTTCCTCTAAGAACACAGGTATAGGCAGGAACCAAGATCTAATGTGAGGCTGCAAAACTCAAGCGTTCTGGTAAGCATATATTCAGCGCTAAGTGCTTAATGTTATAAATCTTAAAAATATGACATGTAAAATTTTATAAAACCAGATACTCAAGTATAATAATTCTACAAAGTCCCATCATTTCCTCATGGATTTGCTGAAATGTGATCATCAGTTGGTGTCCACACAGCATCTTACTACATCTGGTCTAGAGAGAGAAAATGGAGAATGAGGTTCATGTATTCATACCTCAGACAAGGTTAACTTAGAGCCACAAGACCTAGCATTGTTGTCAATACCATGTTGCATTGACCTTTTCTACATACTAACAAAGTAGATAAAAGGGTTTCCTAATTAAATGCCATCTAGGGTGGCAGGGGCAGTCATGGAGTATCCCTCTTGCAAATCCACCAAGGTGATCTGTGCACAATTTTTGGCAAGGCTTCTGACTCTTTATTAATGTTCACTGTAGTACCTAGTACACTGTTGTTGGCTAGACTAATGAGTAAATTCCTAGCATCTTAAATCATAGAAAGCAAGAAAATATTGTATATTTCTTTTAAGAACATGACCCTCCAAACTGACATGGGCAATGGGTCACCTGCACTTGAGGTTCCCAAACATCAGAATTTCAGAGTAGTAACATCTCCCGCAAAACAATATGGTAACTGTTCTATTTTTATTTATTTATTTATTTATTTATTTATTTATTTATTTATGGTCAAGTGAGGACTTAAAAGAAACAACTACAACCTCCTGGAGCATCCATCACTTCTAAAAGAAATGATATTTTTAACTCACCCAAAAGTAGGAAGGCCATGATTTCAAAATAAAAGAACTTTCCTTCTCAAGGATGCACTGCTGACATCCTTTTACTTACATTTTCCTCCAGACTAGAGAGCACACAGTAATGGAGCAACACAGGTCCACAGATCAGTGCTGGAACTCCACATGGTCTACTCTTTCTCCCCTTCTCTAGTGCTGCCAACTAAATAAAACCATTCTTTGTTATACCTGTGGCAATCTAGTTGGAGCCTGTTTCCCTTCAAAATCTCCCTGACACCTCACCTTCAAGCTGAGAAACCTGCTTTCTTCAACAGATCCTGGTTTTTCCCCTTTGGCTTTCTCTTAGGAAGGGAGCATGTGGGTTCATGCCATCCAAACTAGAACAAGCACCACAAGTTTCTGAAGACCACAGTCTAAACAGGATCACTTGATCATTAAGCCACTATAATTAATAGTCAATTTATTATTGGCACTGTCATTTCAAAACATAGGTGGGTGGAACAAAGTTCAACTGACATTTCTTAAACAATAGCAATTGGGTTCTGATGATGAAAGAAGGGGGGACATGCTCTTCATACACAGAAGTGATACTACTCATCCAGGGTCAATGGAAAATCTTTGAGTATTTTCTTACTGAAGAACTTGCCTCTAGCTATCCATAGACTTAAGACTTTCTGGTCTTTCTGTCCAAATGCAGACCAAGTTGGAGGTAAGACTGTGCTGTAATAGGAGAAAATAAAAAGAACATAATCACCTACAGTTTATTGTAACTATTCCTTCTTCCCGAGCCTATGAAACAAACATTACTATTCCTATTTGTGTTTTTTAAAGATTTTATTTATTTATTTGACAGAGACCACAAGTAGGCAGAGAGGCAGGCAGAGAGAGAGGGGGAAGCCGGCTTCCCACTGAGCAGAGAGCCCAATGCGGGACTCGATCTCAGGACCCTGAGACCATGACCTGAGCTGAAGACAGAGGCTTAACCCACTGATCCACCCAGGAGCCCTACTACTCCTGTTTGATAGACAAGGTAACTTATCATCAGAAGCCTACTCATTCAATAATCAACAAATACTTACTGAGTGCTTCCTATGTTAGGCACCAGGTAAGGTGCTGTGACTTTGTCCAAGGTGACACAGCTGGCAAGTAGCATACGGAACACCCTAATCCAGACCCCTAAATTCAAGTTCTTTCTATTTCACAGCTGCCTCTTAGGCTGAGGTCACTGTTGCCACACAAGACCGCAGGATGCCAGGGCCAAAGGGCCATGGTAGGAAGGACCACAGTGATAGAGCTCTTTAGCTTGTTCCTCTGCATGTAAAGTATCAACAATCACTTTTTTCAGATGAACAAATCTCCAGGAATAAATCAAAGTAGATATTCATGTCCCATTAATTACAGCCCTGTCCATGGTGTGAAGCCCAGAACTGGGTATGGGGGACTCATACATTCTCTCAAGCTAGTTTCAAGACAAGAACACTTTAGTGAACCACACATGAAACCCTGGGGGAGAAACTTTAGGCAAAAGAGGGATGGGTTCTCTCTAAAGTTCCAAGGGTTCCAAGCAATGGGATCAAAAGCCAAAGAGTAGTTCCCACTTCTTGGACTAAGAACTGAGATCTCCAGTGTGACTCTCTTGGGCCACCTCAAGAGTCAGAGACCTAGGTCTCATGGCATGTGCCCTTTGCCAGAGGTTTTGGAAACAATGTCTGCCATCCACTTTGGCTGCTACATAGTTGCATCAGAGATGCACACTAGGCTGCCCATCTCGAGTATGCAAAAATCTTCATGAATGGGCCACCCTGTGCCTGTAATCAACAGACAGGTGGGGCGGCAGCCATAGGTCACATAACTGAGTCCAAATATGAGAGGTGGATCCAGATTAATAGATGAGTCAGGGCTCAAGTGTATAAAACCTTGGAAGCTCCAGAGCTCACATAAGCCAGCATCTTCTCTCCTCACTCAGCCCCTGGTGCTTCAGGTAAGTGTGAGTTCTCCTGGCTCTCATCTTTCCAGCTAGTCTTCCCTAGCCCTGCTCAGGCTAGGTGGACCAGGGCACAAACCTGTAAGGCCTCTCTTCTCTTTGGAAACTATAGGATCTCTGCCTTTCCAACTGCATTCATGTTTAGAGGTAATTCAGGTTGGAAGTTGGGGGCTGAGCTGCTGCTCCACGGATGGTATCTCTGGTTTTCTGGCCAGCATGGGAATTCCACAAAGGCAAGACTACGTTCTGTCTCTCTGGCATCCCAGTAGAGCCAGGCAGTGATGAGCACACATGGACATTCTGTAGACTACCCCTGTGAATGGGCAGGATGGACCTCTTGCACCTGTCAGGAGGAGAGGCTGAGTCTTACTTCCAAAGAGTAAGGGAGAACTGGGAGAGTAATTCAGAGAATGCTGCAGATGGGGGAGATTTGGGGAGCCACAGGAACCCAGTACCAGTTTTTCAGAGATGTTTTGAAAGAGAAATGGTATGAGATGCTGGGACACAACTTCCTACTAGTAATGGTCCCCTCAACCAAGCTTGGATGTAAACAAAGCCTACATCTTCTGGTCAGAGATGCTGGTCCAAAGGACCACTGGGTCTTTTCCCCTATGTCCAGACAGGACCAGGGGTGGGAGGGGGTAGCCTTTTCTGATAACTAGCCCTGGTATCATGCTTAGGCTCAGACCAAGAATTTGAAATAAGAGCGCTTTTTCCCCCCTTAAAGATTTATTTATTTTAGCGGGGAGGGGCAGAGAGAGAGAGAGAGAGGAGAGAGGATCTTAAGCAGACTCGCTGCTGAAGGAGGAACCTGCCTCTGGGCTAAATCTAACCCTGAGATCATGACTTGAGCCGAAATCAAGAGTCTGACACTTAGTTGAATGAGCCACCCACCATGGCAGAGCGTGTTGGGTGCGGAGCAAAAACCTCTGACATTCAGACAAACCTCCCTTCCGTTGTGCCAGGGATGCATAAAATCCCCTACCTTAGGTGGAGGTTTGTGCTAATTTCTATTTGCATTCAGAGAATCCGTATTGGGAATGGAGACCTGAAAGATGAAGTGGTCTATAGAAGTGCTTTATAGAAGTCGAGGACGGATGAGGGAGTGTGGGTCATTTGCTGTCAAAGCACACAGCAGATGCCAGAGGCCAAGCTGGGAGAGAGAAATGGGCAACACTACTGGCCTATTTAAAGCTTGGTAAAGACTTTCTGAGGGGGAGTACAACTCTTCCGAAAGCACTAATCATAAGAGTCCCATCTGAGAGTTCTCCCAGATCTCAACAGGGGACTTCAAACCAGGCCCAGACAGTGCTGCTCTGAGGTTGATGGGCGTTTCCAGGGCTGCATGAATGTATGCAGCTGCCTCCTCCGCAGCATCCTCTTACGGCTGGTCCAGTGATGCTCTCTGCTCTCCTTCCAGGGTTCCATTCCTCCTTAGACACGATGTCTCACCAGAAAAAGCAGCCCACTCCTCTACCCCCAGTCGGCTGCGGGAAAACCTCAGGCGGAGGAGGCGGCGGAGGTGGCGGCGGGTGTGGCTTCCCTAGCGGCGGCGGCGGCTCGGGCTGCGGCAGCGGTGGCGGCTTCGGCGGCTGCGGCGGCGGCGGCTCCGGCGGTTGCGGCGGCGGCAGCTCCGGCGGTTGCGGCGGCGGCGGCGGCGGCAGCTCCGGCGGTTGCGGCGGCGGCTCCGGCGGGAGCGTCAAGTACTACGGCGGCGGCGGCAGCTCTGGCTGCGGAGGCTACTCTGGCGGCGGCGGCGGCGGAGGCGGCTCCGGAGGCTGCGGAGGAGGTTCTGGTGGGAGTGTCAAGTACTCGGGGGGTGGTGGCTCCTCCGGGGGTGGCAGTGGCTGCTTCCCCAGCTCCGGAGGTGGCGGCTCGGGCTGCGGGGGTGGCTCCTCGGGGGGCGGCGGTGGCTGCTTCTCCAGCTGCGGCGGCGGCGGCTCCTCCGGCTGCAGCAGTGGCTGCTACTCCGGCGGCGGCGGCGGCGGCGGCTCGAGCCAAGAGGTCCAGTGCCAGAGCTACGGAAGCGCCTCCAGCGGCGGCTGCGGGGGCGGCGGCAGTTCCGGCTGCGGCGGCGGCTCCTCTGGGGGCGGCGGCAGCTCAGGCTGCAGCGGCGGCGGCTCTTCCGGCGGCGGCTCCGGCTACTTCTCTCAGCAGACCACCCAGGGCTCGTGCATGCCTCAGCAGAGCTACGGAGGAGGATCCTCCGGAGGCAGCTGCGGCGGCGGCTCCTCTGGGGGAGGCGGTGGCTGCTTCCCCAGCTGCGGCGGCGGCTCCTCCGGGGGTGGTGGTGGCTGCTTCTCCAGTGGTGGGGGCGGCGGCGGCTCCGGCTGCGGCGGTGGCTCCTCCGGGGGCGGCGGTTCCTCCGGGGGTGGCAAGGGCGTCCCGATCTGCCACCAGACCCAGCAGAAGCAGGCGCCTACCTGGCCAAGCAAATAAGGTCCGTTAGACGCCGCGGAGAAGAAGGAGATGGAAATGTTCTCCGTGGGCGCCAATGGGCTTAGCGGTCTCATGATACTGCCCTGATGTTCCCAAATCCTTCAGGTGTCAACACCTGAGCCACTGAGCTCTGGGGATGCATCTTGTTCTGCAGTTTTTCCTCTTTGGTTTCTGTACAACAATCTCCCAGCCCCTGGACATCCTCAGTCAATAAATTTGAAATTCATGAGAATTTCTGCGTTTTCAGGCACTTTTGTAGCTTCCAAGTTCATTCATTTTATTTCATTCATCTTTCCTCCATTCACTCATTCATATCTACATTCATTCAACAAATGTATTTATTGGGGGAAAGGTGGGTGGAGAGACGAAAATCATGGAGGAATGGCTGGCAACCAATAAACAAAGATGTGAACTCTCTGGTTTATGCCTTAAGATGGTGAGGTGAGCCCCAGACACAAAGATCCTGGGAAGAGATTTCCATAAACAGCTCCTGGTGGGTTGGGTAGTCCCTGTGGGTCTTATTCTTGAGCTCAGTGTTTTTTAAAGACAAGTCTGCCCTGGGGAAATGCTATCTCTCATAGTCCATGTTACACTCTTCAAGGTCTGAAAGCAGGGTGGTTGTACATAAGAAGGACTAGCTTATGCTACCCAGACTCACAGGAGGATGAATAATTGCATCAGATATTTGTGACCCTCTATAGTGTGTAACAATGTTCAGGAGGCATCTGTAAGGAAGAGAAGATATAGAGGAGTTGTTTCCTGCTCTCTTAAAGGAGCTTCACCCGATTTAGGAATATACAGCATAAGTATGTAAGGTCATGGGGAAATACAGGAATATACCAATTAACAAGGAAGAAACTACAGTTGCTCTGTTAATCGCATAGCTTTTAAAAGAGATGTAGAACATTTACCTGGTCAGGAACTCTGCAGGCCCTGTTTCATATGCTAATTCTACTAGCTCTAGGTAAATGTTAACTTATTGATTTACTCAAAGCAAAACCCCTGCTACATCAAAAAAAAAAAAAAAAAGTACTCTCCCTACCCAGTCATTGCTGAAGATAGACAAATTATCCCTCCCTGACTCTTCCATTTACAGAATCAAAACAGGAAGCAGCTTTAAAGACCACAGTACTCTGACCACTGCATTATTTCTGTTGTTGTTGTTGTTGTTTTTAATAAAAGTAGGATATTTAGTTCTGTGTCAGATGGAGTAGATTCATTTTCCCTTATTGCTGCCGCTAACTATAACTAAGGTATTTGAGCATAATATATTTCTATTTATTTATTTATTTATTTATTTATTTATTTATTAAGTCTAAACGGTGGAGAGAAGGCAGAGTAGCTACAGTCCTCAGAACTTAAGGACTGACACTGTGGTAAGTTTCTTAGGTTTTCTTTTTGCCTCTTATTTATCTCAGGCTGGACACTGGAAAGTCTGCAACCTAGAAATGACAACAGGTGCAGGCAAAAAAAATAGCTCCCCCCAAATCGGCTTTCTTTATCCAAAGGATCAAGAAAGAGATAAAAAGGTGACCTAGTAAGGCAGAAATATTTTTGGATAACATCCACCCTGTTTTAGCTAACCATCTTGGAAGAAGAAAATTGGCAGATTGAACTTCTACCTGGACCTAGTGAGGAGATAACATCCCCTATATACACACTGACTTCACTGGTGCAGCATTAGCAGAGACCTGTTATAGTACAAGATTTGAGTAACATCCTGAGTCTCCTAACACAATGATGTAAATGTTTAACACACAATCAAAAATTACTTACCATACCAAGAACCAGCAAAATCTCAGTTTGAATAAAAAAAAAAAAAAGACAATACTAATGTAAGGTTTTATAGGTGAGATAAACACGATACCAGACGAAGTGGGTGCAAGGCAAGATTTATTAAAGACACTCTCCCACGAAGTTTCAGGGCTCAGGGGAAGGGGAGCCAGGAAAGTTGCGCTGGAAGGAGGTGGGCACCATCAGGTGAGGTTCCTGGACTCCAGAAAGGGGAGTGGGGGATGTCGCACTGGGAGGGAGTTGGCGAGGATCTTTTATCTGTTTCCTGCATAGGTATCAGGTTACCTATGGAGACGTGACCTGGGCATACATCCTTTTGGCAGGAGAGTCAAGGGTGAAGGAAAGGGGGGGAGGAGGCTGGAAGACAGCAGAACTGGCAGTCATTTCTATTGTTCCTCCTGCACTCCAGGAGCCTGCCAACCTAACATTCCGACCTTTTTGGTGTAATAGGGGCGGCGACTCAGATCTGGCTACTTCCTGCTGGCAAAGGGGCATCATCATAGGGTCCTTTGGATGTGGGTAGGCGGGTATAGGGATGCAGGAGTTGGTTGACAGTGACCCTGGAAACCTCAGGGATGTGATCCTGAATGAAGTGAAGAACACAGGGGGCGATTAGTGTTAATAGGCAGAGGAGAATAAGGGGACTTAGGATTGGAAGGAGCCAGGTCATTAAGGGGGAGAGCCACCACTGAGAGGGGTTTATTCCAGGGCGATGCCGGCCACCAAGGGAGTCGCAGATTTTTGCCAGGGCACCGATATTGGTTTCGACTATACCGGATTCCTTGATATAATAGCAGCATTCTTCATTGAGGAATAAACAGGTTCCTCCCTTGTCTGCGGTGAGCAGGTGTGGGGCTCGTTGGTTCTGTAGGGCTACCTGGGCCACTGAGGTAACCTGTCATTGTAGGGATGCCAAGGACTCGGCTGAGACCTCCACAGCTGTTCAGAGCTGTTCGGATAAATCTCAGGTAGTGTCTCTGGAGTGAGCTATGGCCCCGGTGCCCAGCCTGGTGGCCACGAGGGAAGATGCCAAGGAGACCCCAATAACCAAGGGAAGAAACACAGCCCTTTTCTGTCTCAGGAGGGGGGTGGAGAGGACAGCCATTTCTGCTAGGGCTGGCACCCTCTGGGCTGGTAATCTGTGGTGACCAGCTGACTAGACCATGTGGTGTCCTCATGGGTCCAAATTTTCACTAGGAAGAAGTGCCACCTGAACCCAGGGTCACCGGAGGGGCAGCTATTGGGGGCGGGGGGTAGAAGGAGGAGGGTGAGGAGAAGTGCTACTGGAAATCCGAAACCTCTTGGGCCCCAGGGTTTGGGAAGTCCAGCCATCCTGTGGTGGGGCTGGTTTTAGAGTTGAGATGTGTACGCATGGGTGTGTCCTAGGAGTTTTGCCGCTGTGGGACTTGTGAGAATAATAGTATGGGGGCCAGTCCAACTGGGCTGTAAGGACTTTGGGTGAAGTTCTCATAGGACAACTTGGTCCCCAGGATTTAGGGCCTGGGGGAAGTCTCCACCTGGGCTGTTGGGGGAGGGGATGGTTGCATCTGCCTGAGCCCTTTGGAGGGCTTGTAAGAGGGTCAGATAGGGCAGATAAGATAGGAGGGGTGGAGGAGAGGCAGGCAGGTTGTGATTGAGTAGGAAGGGCCTGCAGTACAAGAGCTCAAGGGGGCTGAGTCCTGACGGGCCTCCAGGAGAGGTCTTAAGGTGGGTGAGTGTTAGTGGCCAAGAGGGTTTCAAGAGTGCATTTGGTGAGTTGTTCCTTGAGGAGGCCATTGGCCTCTCGACCTTACCCGAGGATTGGGGGTGATAGGGGATATGGAGTTTCCAGGTGATTTTTAGGCTCTCGGAGATCAGTTGTGTGATGCTGGAGATGAAGGCCGGTCCATTGTCCGATTGTAGAGTTCGAGGGAGTCCAAACCTCAGAATGATGTGTTCAATGAGCACCGCGGCGACCACATCTGCAGTTTACCTAGCGGTGGGGAATGCCTCAATCCAGCCTGTGAAGGTGTCACAAGAGTTAGCAGGTTTCTGAAGGTTTTGTGTCGAGGCATGTGAGTGAAGTCAAGTTGCCAGTCCTAGCCTAGCTGACGCCCACGGAGCTGGTGAGTGGGTCCCGGTCTGCGGAGGCCACCCTGGGCATTGACCGCAAAACAGGTTCCGCAGGCCTGCTGAACCTCCTTAGTGGTCTTTTGGAGGAGGGGGTGGTGAAAGAGAGGTTGGAGAAATTGGTATAGGGCCTTTGGATCAATGTGGAGAGACTGGTGGATGTCAGTAATGAGGGTGTGGATTAGACTGTTCCGGAGGGCAATTTTGTCCTGGACAAAAATACCATCCCTTGTCATCCAACCTGCCACCTAATGTTTTAAGGGCCCGAGTCTCCTCATCAGTGTACGAGGGACTGTGAGGAGTGCTGAGAAACAGGAGAGGGGCTGGAGAGGAGTTTAAGGCTATTTGTCAGGCAATAGAGTCGGCCTTGTTTTTCCCCAAAGAGATGGGGTCATTGGAGGCCTGATGGCCATGACAGTGGACAATAGTCACCTCAGTAGGGTAATTGAGAGCCTCAAAGAGTTTGGCAATAAGAGGCCCGTTGACTATGGGGGTTCCCTTGGTCATGAGAAATCCCCTTTTCTCGCCAGAGGACAGAGTGAGTGTGAGTAATAAGGAAAGCATACTTGGGAGTCAGTATAGTGACCCGTTGGCCCTCAGATAAGTGAACGGCCCTGGTAAGAGCCACAAGTTCTGCCTTTTGAGAAGTAGTCCCAATGGGAAGGGGGACCACTTCTATGACTGTGTCCAGGGTGACCACTGCATAGGCCACTTGTCGCCGTCCATCTGGAACTATGAGGGAGCTCCCATCCACGAATAGAATGTAATCAGGGTCAGGCAGTGGCAGGTCTGAAAGTCCTGGATGGGAGGGAGAGAGTTCTTCCAGGAGTTGAGAGCAGGAATGGGAAGGAGTGGGGATAGACGAAGGTATTGGCAAGAGAGTGGCAGGATTTAGGAGAGGGAAGAGAGTGTGTGACCTGGTCATATGCAGGTGGTAGAGTTGGAGATGGAAAGGAGTGAGTTGTGCCAAGGATTTGTGGCTGACTAAGTCCATCAGTTGATGGGAGGAGAAGACCATGATGGGCTGTCCTAAAGGTAAGTTTGAGGGCCTCCTTTGTCAGAGAAGCGGCTGCAACTAGGGCCCTGAGGCAGGGCTGCCATCCCTGGGCTGTGACATCTAGTTTCTTGGAGAATTAATCAGGATAAGGAGACCCTGCTGTGGGAGGCAGTCAATGATGGGTGATGATGGGCTTAAGTCCTTGCCAGTGGGTTGCTACTATAGATCTAGGAATGTCCCGTACCTGCAGGTCTATGGAGGGGAGACAGTCTGGGATAGAGGATGAGTCAGAGGGGAGTAGAGGGAGGATGAGGTGAGCAGAAGTCGAGGGAGAGGGAGAGAGATGAATGGTGGCCTGAAGTTTGTGGAGGATGTCCCTGCCTAGTAGGGGAAGGGATAATGAGGAAGGAGTGTGAGAAAGGGAACCCATCCAGGCTGCAGGTAAGGGTGGGCTAGCTTTTGGAGTGGAGGAAGTACCATCAATTCCCATAACTGCAACTGCGGAGGGATGAGTAGGACCCCAGTAGGAAGGCAGGACAGAATGTCCTGTGTCCAACAGAAAGGAAATGGACTTACCCACTACCTGGAGCGTGACCCTGGGCTCGGCATGGGTGAGAGGGGTGTCCAAGTCTGGGTTCCATAAGTCATCCTCCAATCTGAGAAGTTGGAAGGCAGGACTTATCGACTCAGGGTCTCCACCACATGGAGGTGACGGGAATCCACCAAGGCTGGGGCAGTCCGATTTCCAATGGCCCATCATGTGGCATTGAGGGCACGGCCTAGTAGGCCCTTTTGGATTGGGGCATTGACAGGCCCAGTGTCCCTCGGCTCTGCACTTGAAACAGGCCCCTGGAGGGAAGCAGTTAGGTGCTCCCTTCTGTTGACTCCTAGAACCTGCCGGCCTCAGGGCTGCTACCAGGGCTTGGGTCTGCAACTGGACCTTCTGTTGGAGTCTGGCTTGATGTTTAAGTTCTGCTGCCTCCTCTTGGGAGTTAAACACTTTAAATGCCATTTTCACCAGATCAGAAATGGGAGTTTGAGAGCCCTCCTCCACTTTCTTTAATGTTTTCCGAATGTCGGCGGCTGACTGAGAAATAAAGTGAGTAGCTAAAATGTCGCCCCTGCCAGAGAGGCCAGGTCAAGGCGAGTGTACTGAGTCAGCACCTCAGTAAGTCAGTTAAGAAACATGGCTGGGTTTTCATTGGGTTCCTGAATGATTTCCCTTCACAAACCTTCTACAACTTTCCTTTGCATTCAGGTTTTGTCCCAAACAACCATCTTATTTAGTACAAAATTACCTCCTTTTACTTTCAATAAAATGTACTCCCATTCCTTAAATCTTTCTTATATATCTTCTACTTTCCTACATACAGAGTGGCTTCCTTTATTTCCATCAGTCTTACAGTTAGCAGAATTTTGTACTCTTAGAAACACCTTTAGTTATTAACCTCCAGTCAGTTATTAATCAATTGTGAATAGTTATAACAGAATTCTTTAGATGCCAATTTATGAATCAGTTAAGCACAAGCCATGCTTACTAACAGATTTAAATATTCTTATTTTCTTTGCTGTAAGAAGTCAAAAGCAAAAACCTATGTTCAGTAATCAATGACTTGGCATTTTATACTCTTTGGAAAAGACCTAAATGTCCAACAATTTAATTTCATTTGTCATCCAAGCAAAACTTTAAACTTTCAGGTTACCAAAGACTTTGAAAGCCATCTCAGCAATTAGCCATTAAAACTTTGAGACAGACAATTAACCATCAGTTAGTCATTTCTTTACTAACAGATTTTAACAAATAACATGAGCTTATTTGACCTTCAGTAAACTTTGATTGAAGTTTTATGTTTACTGTGGATAACTTTGTCAGGAGTTGGGATAGGAGCGGGGAAGGGGAGGGGCACCAGTTCAGAAATCCTGAACATAAGGGACCTTGGCCCATCTGCCTTGGTGTCTGCTGAGGTTATTTAGGTCCATGAGAATCTGATAATTAAACGTGCCTTCCGGAGGTCTTTGGGACTGATTGCCTAATCGGTATTGTGGCCAAGCGACAGTACAGTAATGTCATTTTCACAGGCCCTGGTTCAGTTCCAGGGTTTTAAGATTGGCCAACAGGCCTAAAACACCCCCGGGATGTTTTAGGGTCGAATTTGGATTGGGAGGTCCCCATGATTCATTGCTGGGCAACCGGAGGGCTGGAGGAAGGCATCCCCTCATCCACCACTGGGTTGCGGAAGAACTGTTGACTGCCGTAGAGGTTAGGACGTCTCCCAGCCTCTCGGAGTCATGGAGGTCACCTGGTGACCTGATGTCTGCCCTGATGTGGCCCCGATTAGGCAGGGCTTTCCGGAAGGAGGCGTGGAATCAGGGGAAACCCACCATGGCTTCAGAAATGGCATTGGGAAAGGCAGGTCCAGGTCCAGCTAGGGAGCAGAGAGAGCCTCCCCACTGGGGGGGGGGGGGGGCTCAATCTCCTTTCAGGTTTCAGGCACCAAATGTAAGGTTTTATAGGCGAGATAAATAGGACACCAGGAGAAGTGGGTGCAAGGCAAGATTTATTAAAGGCACTCTCCCATTAAGTTTCAGGGCTCAGGAGAAGGGGAGCCAGGAAAGTTGCGCTGGGAGGAGGTGGGCACCCTCGGGTGAGGTTCCTTGACTCTGGGAAGTGGAATGGGGGAAGTCTCACTGGGAGGGAGTTGGCGGGGGAGAATCAAGGGTGAAGGAAAGGCAGGGGAGGAGGCTAGAAGACTGCGGGACCCGCGGTCATTTCTGTTGTTCCTCCTGCACTCCTGGAGCCCCCCAACCTAACATTCTGACCTTTTTGGTGTAATAGGGGCAGGGACTCAGATCTCCTCCCGCTTCCCTATACCCGCCTACCCACATCCAAAGGACCCTATGATGATGCCCCTTTGCCAGCAGGAAGTAGCCAGATCTGAGTCGCCGCCCCTATTACACCAAAAAGGTCGGAATGTTAGGTTGGCAGGCTCCTGGAGTGCAGGAGGAACAATAGAAATGACTGCCAGTTCTGCTGTCTTCCAGCCTCCTCCCCCCCTTTCCTTCACCCTTGACTCTCCTGCCAAAAGGATGTATGCCCAGGTCACGTCTACATAGGTAACCTGATACCTATGCAGGAAACAGATAAAAGATCCTCGCCAACTCCCTCCCAGTGCGACTTCCCCCACTCCCCTTTCTGGAGTCCAGGAACCTCACCTGATGGTGCCCACCTCCTTCCAGCGCAACTTTCCTGGCTCCCCTTCCCCTGAGCCCTGAAACTTAGTGGGAGAGTGTCTTTAATAAATCTTGCCTTGCACCCACTTCGCCTGGTGTCGTGTTTATCTCACCTATAAATCCTTACAACTAACACTGAAATGATACAGATTTGGGGATTTTCTGATAGAAACTTTATTTATTTAAAGATTTTATTTATTTATTTGACAGAGAGAGACACAGCAAGAGAGGAAACACAACCTGGGAGAGTGGGAAAGGGAGAAGCAGGCTCCCCACTGAGCAGGGAGCCTGATGTGGGGCTCAATCCCAGGACCCTGGGATCATGATCTGAACCAAAGGCAGACTCTTAACAACAGCCACTCAGGCACCCCTGAAAGGGACTTTAAAAACATTGTAAAAATGCTTCAACAAGAAATTACAAACACAGTCGAAAAAATAGAAAATTTTGGCAAAGAAATAGAAGACATAAAGAAGAATCAAGTGGAATTTTTGAACTAAGAATTTAATAAACAGTTATAGAATTAAATTTTAGAATTGAAAAATATAAAATTAACTGCGTAGGCTCAATAGCAGAATGGAAATGACAGACTAAAGAATCAGTGAACTCAAAAATAGGTCAATAGAAATTATCTAATCTCAGTGATAGAGAAAATAGACTGAAAAAGAAAAAAAGAGAGAGAGAGAGAGAGCTTCATCGACCTGTGGGACTACCAAAGAGCTATCATTCTTGTAATTAGAATTCCAAAAAGAGAAGAAAGTGTGGGATTAAAAAATATTAGAAGAAATAATAGATCAAAAGTACCTAAATTTGGTGAAATGCATAATTCTACAGCTTTAAGAAGATAAATCAACCTCAAACAGGATAAACTGAAAGAAAACCACAACAATACATTACTCCACAAAAATAAATTTAAAATGAATTTAAAATTTAAAATTTAAAACCTGAAACTATAAAACTCTAGGAAAGCATTGGGTAAAGTTCCTTGACATTGGTCTCAGCAGCAATTTTCTGAATCTGACAACAAAGCACAAGCAACCAAAGCAAAAATAAATAAATGTGACTACATCAAACTAAAAAGCTTCTCACAGAAAAAGAAACAATTAGCAAAATGAAAAGGTAACCTATAGTATGGGAAAAAATATTTGCAAATCATATAACTGATAAGGGGTTTATATCTAAAACCTCTTTTTTTAGTCTTTTTTTTTTTTTTTTTTAATGCTCAGTTAGCACCTATATCTAAAATTTAGGAAAAAAAAAAAAAACTTACAACTCAACAGCAAAAACATAACAACTTAATTTAAACTTTGAAAGAAAAGCTGGAATATACAGTTGTCCAGACACACAGATGGCCAAAAGGTACATGAAAAGGTACTCAACATCACTAATTGTCATGGGAAAGCAAACCAACACCATAATGAAATATCACCTCACACCAGTCAGGATGGCTATAATCAAGAAGATAAGAGAGAATGATATTGGCAAAAATGTAGAGGAGGGGGGGAAAAAACAACCTAGAGCCCTCTTGATGGGAGTACAGCTATTATGGGAAACAATATGGAGGTTCTTCAAAAAACTAAAAATAGGACTACCATATGATCCAGCAATCTCACTTCTGGGTATATATCTAAAAAAAACTGAAATCAGGATCTTGCAGAGATATCTGTACTTTCATGTTCATTGCAGTATTATTCATAATTCCTAAATTTCATCAGTAGATGAATGGATAAAGAAGAATATATGAATATTATTCAGCTATGACAAAGAAGGAATTCCTGCTATTTGAGACAACTTGGATGGACCATAAGGGCATTATGAAATGCTGTATAATATTACTTATATTTGGGATGTAAAAAAGACAAACTCTGAGAGACAGAGAGTAGCCTAGTGGTTACCAGGAGCTGGGAGGTGGAAAAAATGAGGAGATACCAGTCAAAGGGGACAACTTCCAGTTATAAGATTAACAAGTTTGGCAGTCTAATGTAAAGCAGGTGATTGTAGCTAACAATACTGTATAATATACTTGAATATGGCTAAGAGAATAGATGTTAAATCTTTTCATCACAAAAAAAGAATAGGTAACTATGTGACAAGATGGAAATGGCAGCTAATATTATGATGGCAATCATTTTGCAACTCTTAAATGTATCAAATCTACATGTTGTATACCTTTATCTTACACAATATTTTGTGTCAATTATATCTCAATAAAGCTACAAAAAACATGCAAAGAAAATATTTATAAGAGTTGTACATATTAAAGCAAAGAGAGAGAGAGAGGGAAAGAAAGAATAGAAACTCACACCAGAAAAACATCATAATCAAACTTAGAAAAAGGAAAAAATGACAAAGAAAAAAATCTTGAAAGCAGGTAGAGACTATGGTTTGAATGGCAACAGATTATTCATCAGAAACCATAAAGGCAAAAGGAAGAGAAAAAAAGAAAGACAGATCATTAAAGCCAAAAAGAAGTGGCACATTTTTCAAGTGTTAAAAGAAAAAAAACTGCCAATCCAGAATTCTGTATAGTGAAAACATTCTTTAGGAATGTAGGTGAGCTGCAGTCTCAGATGAAAGAAAAAAAATGTTTCCAGTGGACCTACTCTTAAAGAATGGCTAATAGTTCATCAGACAAAAAGGAAATAATCAAAGAAGGCAAATTAGAATATCAGGAAAAAAGAACAATGCAAAGTGTAAAATTGCAACTAAATATAGGACATTATCTTTCCTCTCTCAAGTTTGTTTAGATTATATTGACAATTGAACCAGCAACCAAAACACTGATGTAGTTCTCAATGTATGTAGAAGAAAAATTTAAGACAATTGTATTATAACTGGGGAGAGTAAAGGACCAAATGGAGGTAAGGCCTACATTTCAATTAAAGAGGTAAAATGTCCATACCAATAGACTGTAATGAGTTATGTAATATACATAGTGTAATATCCATAGCAGCCACTAAAATTAAAAAAGATACATATACAAAGAGATATACTCAAAAATATTTGCAAATTATAGCATACATATTCAGATGGTCCCCAATTTCTGATTAATTTTTTTTTTAATTTTATGTGGAAAGATCCCAGACATCCATCCACAAATGGATGGAACTAGAGGATATTATGCTAAGTGGTATAAATCAGTCAGAGAAAGACAAATACCATATGATTTCACTCATATGTGGAATTTAAGAAACAAAATAGATGAACATAGAGGAAGTGAAGGAAAAATAAGATAAAAACAGAGCGGGAGACAAATCATAAAAGACTCAACTCTAAGAAACAAAATGAGGGTTGCTTCAGGGAAGGGGGGATGGGGTCACTGGGTGATGGACATTAAGGAGGACACTTGATGTAATGAGCACTGAATGTTATATGCGACTGATGATGAATCACTAAATTATACTCTGAAATTAATAATACACTATATATTAACTAAATTGAATTTAAATAAAAAAGAAAAAATCAATTCAAAAAACAAAAATATTTTATAATGGTGAGAAAGCAATATTTATTCAGTAAAAACTTTACTTCAAATTTTGAATTTTGATCTTTTCCTGGACTAGTAATATGTGGAACAATACTTTATTATGATGCTGGGCAGCTTCCAGTCAGCCACACATTCATGAGGGTAAATGACTGATACACTTAGAACCATTCTGTACTCATATAACTATTCAGCTTCTCACTTTCAGTGCAGTGTTCAATAAATTACATGAGATATGCAAACCTTTATTATAAAATGTGTTTTGTGTTAGATTATTTTGCCCAATTGTAGACAAATGTAAGTGTTCTGAGCATATTTAAGGTAGGTCAGGCTAAGCTATGGTGTTTGGTAGGTTATGGTGTAGTAAATGTAATTCAAATTAAGATATTTTCAATTTACAATTCATTTAGTAGGACATAATCTTGTTATTGGACTTGAGCCCTTGGTCCCAGCAATGGTAGAAAGGAGGCTGGACCCCAAATTTAAAAGCACAGGCAAGACTTTATTGGGGTTTATGCTAAAGCACAAGGGAGAAGCACAAAGGAAAGAATCCTCAGGCTGACTCACTGGGAATAGGTCAGGGAGGGTTTATTAAAGAAACTTAGGTGGGAAAAGTGTGCCATCTAAACATGTAGAAGAGAGGATTTATTAGCACCTGTGCACTGAAAGGTTGTGCTTCTTCATGAGTCATTGTCAAGTTAACATATTAAATATCCACACCTAGACATGACTTTCAGTGTTATAATGAAGGGAATGCCAGGGAAAGTTCTGCACTGGGGTCCAACTTGATGTAGACTGGTTTGGACAAGTCTCAACTTGCTCCTTAGCTGGTGCTTTGATCTGGAAGAAAAAGGTAGGGTCAGCAGGCAGCAAGGAGTTTCCCAGGTACACAGGGACTGTTTCAACCCAGCTATAAGTTGAGGAACATCTTCATACAAATACACAAAATATAAATAACAGATTAATTAACTTTTGCCAAGTGAACTCACTCCAATAACTACACCTCAGAAGCCTTCCTTATACCCCTCCCAGTAATTAACTACACTAAATGTATTACCATTCTGACTTCTATTACTGTAGATGAATTTTGCTTATTTTTGAAGGTTATGTAAATATAATCCTGTGGTATTTTTTTTGCTCGGTATTATGTTTGGGATATTCATTCATGTGCTTGTTTTTGATGTGGGAAACAAAGACAAAAAGAAAAATTAAATTTCCTTACTACCTACAACCCACTGACAAGTCCTTGAAACAGGTAGTATGACCTTCCTCTCAGAACTCAGCTGCCTCTGAGTTCTGAGAGGAACTTAACTAATGTTAAGTTAGTATTTTGCTCAGGGAAAAGGAAATCTTCGCTTAACATTATCCCAACCCCTACATGACCCTGTAAGTCTTCTTTAACATATAAAAATCCCTTTAGGAACTTGCTTTATCTCTACCCCCCAAAATACATGTTAACAGTCATCCTCCAAGCATATGGCTCACTGATATACATCTGAAGGGTCTCATGACTAGGGTTTTATTAGACAGTAGTGAATGACCTTTTCCTAACAATAGCTAGCCCCCTCAAGGTGCTGGAAACCTTGTTTCCAAAATTCCTTAGAGACTTATGTTATCCCTAATCGCCTCCCCAACTTGCAACTATATCATCAGTTACCCATCACAACCCCAGTGCAGCTCTTTCTACCTATAGGTCCTGTCCCCATGCTTTAATATAACCACCTTTTTGCACCAAATATGTCTCAATTCTTTCTTGGCTGTTGGATTCAACACTTCCTACATTATTTTGAGCATTAGCTTTTTATTTTTCATTGTCTTTTAGTTTTATTTTTATTTATTTTTTTTTATTTTTATCCAGTGTATAAATATATCATAGTTTGTATTTTCTACTGTTAGTAAAAATGGTTTTGTTTCCTTTTGTTATAGCCTTAAGATGCTCAGAGTCAGTGATCTATAACTAGTTTTCCACAAACCAAATCTTAATAAGCTGTTTTTTCATTATCACTCATTACAAAATATTTTAATACCTTTTTTGATTTCTTTTCCCTACCCCAGGAATTATTAGGAGCATATTACCTAATTTCTAAATCTTGGGGACTTTCTAGATATATCTTTTTTTAAATTAACATATAATGTATTATTTGCTTCAGGGATGCAGGTCTGTGAATCATAAATATTACACAATTCATAGCACTCACCATAGCACATACCCTCCCCAATGTCCATAACCCAGTTACCCTATTCCCTCCTCCCCACTCCCCAGCAACTCTCAGTTTGTTTCCTTTCTAGATATCTTAATGTTACTAATTTATTTTTTTTAAGATTTTATTTATTTATTTGACAGAGAGAGAGAGAGAGACGGTGAGAGAGGGAACACAAGCAGGGGAGAAACAGGCTTCCCACTGAGCAGGGAGCCTAATGTGGGGCTCAATCCCAGGACCCTGGGATCATGACCTGAGCCAAAGGCAGATGCATAACAACTGAGTCACCCAGCTGCTCTTTAATGTTACTAATTTCTAATTACATTTCACTGTGGTCAGAAAACATATTCTGTTTGATTTCAATTATTTGAACTATATAGAACTATCCTGTATCTCCAACATAAAATCTATCTTGAAGAAAGTTTCATGTGCATTTAAAACATTTTTGAATTTTTTTTTTGGAGCATTTATTTATTTATTTGAGTAACAGGAAGAGAGAGAAAGCACAAGCCGAGGGAGAGGAGAAAAGCAAACTCCCTGATGAGAGGGAGCCCAGGATCCTGGGATCATGACCTGAATTGAAGGCACTCTTAACAGACTGAGCCACCCAGGCATCCCTAAAGCATTTTTTAGAAAAAAATATTTTGTAGTTCTTGGATGTTTAAGTCAATTTCATTATTGGTTAATAGTATTTGTTCAATGTTCTTAAATTTTGACTGATTTTTGTCTACTAGTTCAGTTACTGAGAGAAAGGAGTTAATACCATCAATTATGATTATTATTAGGTACAAATGCATTTAGAATTGTTATATCTTCCAGATGAAGCACTATGAAATGTTTCCTTTTACATATCATAATCTCTCGTTTTGAAGTCAAATTTATATGACAGCAATGCAGTCACTCTAGTTTTGTAATCGAATATCTTCTCTCATATTATTACTTTTAACCTCTCTGCATCTTCATATTTAAAGTATTTTGGGGGAACTGGGGTGGCTCAGTTGGTTCAGCATCCAACTTTTGATTTCAGGCTCAGAACCTGATCTCAGTGTCACAAGATCAAGACCCATGTCTAGCTCTGCATTGGGTGTGGAACATGCTTAAGATTTTCTCTTTCTCCCTCTATCACTGCCCCTCTCCCTTGTGTTCTCTTTCTTAAAATGAATGAATGAATGAATGAATGAATAATAAAATGTATCTTTTGTAAATAACATATTAAGGTCATGATTTTTTAATCCAGTCTGAGGTTCTTTGTTCATGATTTTTCCCCTGACGGTAATGTGTTTCTTTACTTTGACTTATTTCTCAAATTTTTTCTCTTCATTTTTGGTTTTCAGTAATTTAATTAAAATAAGCCAAGGTAGGGTCTCCTTTTTTTATCTGCCCTGATTGGCATTCTCTGAGTTTCTTTTATTTGTGGTTTGATTTTTAAAATATTGTTTACTATTATCCTCTCAAAAATTTATTCTTCCTTTCTTCCGTGCCTCTTCTCTTCTTTTTCCTTTCCTTTGCTTCTTTTCTTTTCTTCCTTTCCTTTCCTTTCCTCTTCTTTTCATTTCTGGGACTCTACATATTTGTTAACTAATTTGATATTTCTCCACATGTCTTAAATACAGTTCTTTTTTGTTCATTCTGTTTTCTCTCCTACTTCAGTTTGAATAATTTCTATTCACTTTTATTCAAGTTCCCTGATTCTTTTGCTGAACTCAGGCTTCTGTGAAGCTGATCCAGTAAAATTTTCATTTCAAATATTGTACTTTTTATTAATATATTGTCCATTAGTTTCTATTGTAAGGTGTCCATTTTTCTACTGAGATTCCACATCTGATACTTATTCTTACAATTTTTCCTATCA
Organism: Mustela erminea; assembly: GCF_009829155.1. Classification (NCBI taxonomy): domain Eukaryota; kingdom Metazoa; phylum Chordata; class Mammalia; order Carnivora; family Mustelidae; genus Mustela; species Mustela erminea. The sequence continues at coordinate 3,874,004 of NC_045623.1, forward strand.
ATTTATTACCATCTTGGTAACTGTTTGAACGTCTGCTAACTGTACCATTTGGTCATCTTTTGATCTGTTTCCTTTTCTTTTCTTTTCCCTTTTTTTTTTTTTTTTTTTGTAACTTAGTAATGTCAAGTCTTTTGGTTCTACTTTCTTCCTCTATAAAACTGTTAAATTAGTGTTTTTTGTTCTGACAGGTAATTACATTACTAGCAGATCACCTTAATCCTGTGAAGGTCTTTATCTTGCATTATATTTATATGTATATTGAATATACATATCCATTTTGTTTTCCTTTTAAAGATTGTTAAATATCTCATATAGTCAGAGTACATATTACATAGTTATAGTCTAAAATTAATAAAATGAATACCTCAACACTTAACATGTATCCAACACATTTCTTAAGAAGTAGATAATTACCAGTAGTTTAGAAATGTATTGGGTGCTTCCTCCCAGTCACAACCTCCAATTCCACCTCATCCTGAATTTGTGAAAATCATTGCCTTAAATTTGACGTATAGGTATATAAGATTATATCATGTAATATTTAATTTTGACCACATTTTTATGTTTATATAAATGGATTCATACTTTGAGGTATCTTCTATGATGTTTATCCCACTTAACATTAAATTCTTGAGATTCATCAATTTTGAAGCATAAAACTATTTTTCATTAATTTCCACTGATGTATAGTATTCTACATGTGACTATAGTACTGTATACTTATTCATTGTATTGCTGATGATATTAAATTGCTTTCAAGTTTTACAATGTTAACAAGTCAAACTCTCACTCTTCACAGAACTGTGAAAACTGTGGAAAACCCAAAAGAGTCCATCCCACAATTGCTAGAAATCATACAGGGATTCAGCAAAGTGGCAGGATATAAAATCAATGTACAGAAGTCAGTTGTATTTCTGGGGTAAATGTTGAGTTATTGCATATTGTGTTTATGCATTTCTGGATTAAGGTTACCAATAATTGTGTTTAGAATTTTTAATCTATATACATAGGAGAGTTTTACTGTTCATCTCTGGCCTTGGTGTCAAGGAAAACCTGGCTTTTCAAAATTCATCAGTATATGAGCTCTTCATTTTTTACTTGTAATAGCTCCTATACAAGTAGAAAAATCTATTATCTGGAACAACGGTAGAATCTACAGCTGGATATTTTGTTTGTTGAGGAGATTCAAAATTTGTCATAGTTACTTAGCCATCCAAGTGTTCTACTGTTCTTAATTCTGTTTTGAATATTTACATTTTTCCTAGACTATTTTCCGTGGAAAACTGTGTTTTGCTTTATAAAGCATGCTTTGGGGTGCATATGGGTGGCTCAGTAAATTAAGGGTCTGCCTTAGGCTCAGGTCATGGTCTTGGGGTCTTGGAATCAAGCCCCCCGTTTGGCTCCCAGGCAAGTGGGGAGTCTGCTTCTCTCTCCCCTACTCATGCTCTCTTCTCTCTTTCTCACTATCTCTCTCAAATAAATAAGATCTTAAAAAAATATATTTTGGAAACAAAGGACATTAGTGTTATGTTTATTCAACTTGTAAGAACCAGGCCATTTGCCAATTCTTAGACTATCTAAACAATTTTTCTCAAAATGAGAGGAAATGTATCCCATAACTTTTTTATTTTTTTAAAGATTTTATTTATCTATTCATAAGAGACAGAGAGAGGGTGGGGAGAGAGAGGCAGAGGGAGAAGCAGGCTCCTTGCAGACAGGACCCTGGGATCATGACCTGAGCGGAAGGCAGACACTTATCCAACTGAGCCACCCAGACACCCCACTTCCCATAATTTTAGAGACGGGCAAGTAATGTTCTGCCTCTTGCTAAATATTTGACTTATTTCATTTTACATAAGTTTTTATAGTAATTCTCTATTACCATGAAAGTAGATGTTCTCTACAATTCAAACTAATAAATGCAACTTGTGTATAATATCTCATTATAATTTTTAATTTTTTATTTAATTTCAATTTAATTAAGATATAGTGCATTATTAGTTTCAGAGGTAGAATTTAGAGATTCATCTATTGCATATAATGATCAGTTCTCATTCCATTGCATGGCCTCTTTGATGCCTATCACTATTTGCCCCATCCTGCCCACCCACCTCCCCTCAATCAACCCTCCGTTTGTTTCAAGAGTTAAGAGTCTTTCATAGTTTGTCCCCTCTCTGCTTCCATCTTATGTTATTTTCCCTTCCTTTCACCTATGTTCTTCTATTTTGTTTCATAAATTCGACATATGAGTGAAATCATATGGCATTTTTCTTTCTCTGACTGACTTATTTCACTTAGCGTAATACCCTCCAGTTCCATCCACATCACTGAAGATGGCAAGATTTCATGGTTTTTGATGGCTGAGTAACATCCTATTGTATATATCACATTTCTTTATCCATTCATCTGCAGATGGACATCTGGGCTCTCTCTATATTTTAGCTGCTATGGACATTGCTGCTATAAACACTGGAGGGCAAGTGTGCCCTTTTAATCATGACATTTGTATCCTTTTAAAAAATACCTAGTATGATACGCTCTAGAGTGGAGAAGGGAGTTGGGGGAAATTGGAAGGGGAGGTGAACCATGAGAGACTATGGACTCTGAAAAACAATCTGAGGGTTTTGAAGGGACGGGGGGTGGGAGGTTGGGGTACCAGGTGGTGGGTATTATAGAGGGCACGGATTGCATGGAGCACGGGGTGTGGTGCAAAAAATAATGAATACTGTTATGCTGGAAATAAAAATAAATAAATTAAAAAAAAAATACCTAGTAGTGCAATTCCTGGGTCACAAAGGAGCTCTATTTTTAACTTCCTGTGGAACCTCCATGCTGTTTTCCAGAGTGGCTGCACCAGTTTGCATTCCCACCAACAAGCTAAGAGGATTCCCCTTTCTGCACATCCTCACCAACATCTGTCATTTCCTGAATTGTTCATCTTAGCCATTCTGCTCATTTGAGGTGACATTTCCTTGTGGGTTTGATTTGTATTTCCCTGATGCCAAATGATGTTGAGCATTTCCTCATGTGTCTGTTGGCCATTTGTATGTCTTCTTTGGAGAAATGTCTGTTCATGTCTTCTGCCCATTTCTTGACTGGATTTTTCAGGTTTTTGGGTGTTCAGTTTGGTAAGTTCTTTATAGATCTTGGATACTAGACCTTTATTTCATAAGAAATTTGCAAATATCTTCTCCTATTACAAAGGTTGACTTTTAGTTTTGTCAACTGTTCCTTCTGCTGTGCAGAATGTTTTATCTTGATAAAGTCCCAATAGTTCACTTTTGCTTTTGTTTCCCTTGTCTTTGAGGATGTGTCTAGCAAGAAGTTGCTGTGGCCAAAGACAAAGAGGTTGCTGCCTGTGTTCTCCTCTAGGATTTTGATGGATTTCTGTCTCAAAGTTAGGTCTTTCAACCATTTTGAGTTTATTTCTGTGTATGGTGTAAGAAAGTGGCCCAGTTTCATTCTTCTGCATGTGGCTGTCCAATTTTCCCAACACCATGTGTTAAAGAGGCTGTCTTTTTCTATTGGATAATCTTTCCTGCTTTGTCAAAGATTAGTTGACTATGCAGTTGAGGGTCCATTTCTGGGTTGTCTCTTCTGTTCCATTGATCTCTGTGCCTGTTTTTGTGCCAGTACCATACTGTCTGATGATTGCAGCTTTGTAATATAGTTTGAAGTCCGGAATAGTGATGCCTCCCACTTTGGTTTTCTTTCTCAACATTCCTTTGGCTATTTGGGGTCTTTTGTGGTCCCATACAAATTATAGGATTATTTGTTCCAGGTCTGTGAAAATGCCAATGGTATTTTGGTAGGGATTACATTGAGTGTGTACATTACTTTGGGTAGCTTAGACATTTTAACAGTATTTGTTCTTCCAATCCATGAACACAGAATGTTTCTCCACTTTCTTGTCTTCCTCAATTTCTTTCATCAGTGTTCTATAGTTTTTAGAGTACAGATCCTCTACTTCTTTGGTTAGGTTTATTCCTAGGTATCCTGTGAGTTTTGGTACAATTGTAAATGGGATCTATTCTTTAATTTCTCTTTCCTCTCTTCATTGTTAGGGTATAGAAATGCAACTGACTTCTGTATTGATTTTATATCCTGCTACTTTGCTGAATCCCTGAATGCGTTCTAACAATTTGGGGGTGGAGCCTTTGGGTTTTCCACATACAGTATCATGTCATCTGCAAAGAGTCAGAGTTTGACTTCCTCTTTGCTGATTTGGATGCCTTTATTTTTTCCTGTTGTCTGATTGCTCAGGCCAGGACTTCCAGTACTGTGTTGAACAACAGTGGTGAGAGTAAACATCCCTGTCATGTTTCTGACCTTAGAGAAAAAGCTCTCAGTTATTCCCATTGAGAATGATATTTACTAAGGGTTTTTTGTAGGTGACTTTTATGATATTAAGTTACGTTCCCTCTGTCCCTATACTGCAGAAAGTTTTATTTTTTTTAATTTCTTTTTTTAGTTCTTTTTTTTTTTTACGATTTTATTTATTTATTTATTTATTTGACAGAGAGAGAGAGACAGTGTGAGAGGGAACACAAGCAAGGGGAGTGGGAGTGAGAGAAGCAGACTCCCTGCTGACCAGGGAACCTGATATTGGGCTTGATCCCAGGACCCTGGAATCATGACCTGAGCCAAAGGCAGATGCCTAATGACTGAGTCACCCAGATGCCCCCGCAGAGAGTTTTAATCAAGAAAGGATGCTGGGCGCCTGGGTGGCTCAGTGGGTTAAGCCGCTGCCTTCGGCTCAGGTCATGATCTCAGGGTCCTGGGATAGAGTCCCGCATTGGGCTCTCTGCTCGGCAGGGAGCCTGCTTCCCTCTCTCTCTCTCTGCCTGCCTCTCCGACTACTTGTGATTTCTCTCTGTCAAATAAATAAATAAAATCTTTAAAAAAAAAAAAAGAAAGAAAGGATGCTGTACTTTGTCAGATTCTTTTTCCACACCTCTTGAGAGGATCATGAGGCTCCTGTCCTTTCTTTTATTACTGTCATCTATCACATTGATTGATTTGCAAATGTTGAACCACCCTGGTAGCCCAGGTATAAATCTCACTTGGTCGTGGTGAATAATCCTTTTAATGTACTGTTGGATCCCATCCACTGGTATCTTGGTGAGAATTTCTGCAACCATGTTCATCAGGGATATTGGTCTGTAATTCTCCTTTTTGGTGGGGTCTTTGGTTTCTGGATCAAAGCAATGCTGGTTTTGTAGAATGAGTTTGGAAGTTTTCCTTCCTTTTCTAGTTTTTGGAACAGCTTCAGTAGAATAGGTCTTAATTCTTCTTTAAATGTTTGGTAGAATTCCGCTGGAAGGCCATTTGGCCCTGGACTCTTGTTTGTTGGGAGATTTTGGATTACTGCTTCAATTTCCTTTCTGGTTGTGGGTCTGTTCAGGTTTTCTATTTCTTCCTGTTTCAGTTTTAGTAGTTTATATGTTTCTAGGAACACATCCATATCTTCCAGATTGCATAATTTTTTGCCATATAATTGTTCATAATATTCTTCTATAATTGTTTTTATTTCTTCAGTGTTGGTTGTGATTTCTCCTCTTTCATTCATGATTTAATTAATTTGGGATTATCTTTATCTAGTCTTTTTTGATAAGTCTGGCTAGAGGATTCTCAACCTTATATTTTTTCTTTCTTTTTTCTTTTTATTTCTTTTTTTCATTTCATCTTTTCTTTATTTTGTCCTTTTACAAACCCTTGTGTCATCAACCTTATTTTATTTTCAAAGAAATAGCTCTTAGTTTCATTGAACTATTGTACCTTTTTTTTTACTTCTATATCATTTATTTCTGCTCTTATCTTTTTTTTTTAAACATTTTATTTACTTATTCATTTGAGAGAGGGAGACAGAGAGAGCAAGGGAGAGAAAGCAAGAGAACACAAATCAGGGAAGAGGGTCAGAGGGAGAGAGAGAAAAGCAGAGTCTCTGCTGAGCAGGGAGCCTGATGTGGAGCACAATCCAAGGACCCTGAGATAATGACCTGAACTGAAGGCAGATGCTTAATCAACTGAGCCACACTGGCACCCTCATTTGTGCTCTAATCTTTATTATTTCTCTTCTCCTGTCTGATTTAAGTTTTATTTCTAGCTCCTTTAGTTGTAAGGTTAGGTTGTGTATTTGATACTTTTCTTGTTTCTTGAGAAACTTCTGTATTGCTGCATACTTCTCTTGTAGGACCACCTTTCCTGCGTCACAAAGGTTCTGAATCATCATGTTTTCATTATCATTTGTTTCCATGTATTTGTTTAATTCTTCTTTAATTTCCTGGTTGACCCATTCATTCTTTAGTTGGATGCTCTTTAATCTCCATGTATTTGTGTTCCTTTGAAGTTGTCTCTTGTGATTACACTCAAGTTTTAACACGTTGTGGTCTGAAATATGCATGGTATAATGTCAATCTTTTTTGTACTGTTTGAGACCTGATTTGTGACCCAATATGTGAACCTTTCTGGAGAATTTTCCATGTACACTCAAGAAGAATGTGTATTCTCTTGTTTTAGGATGAAATGCTCTGACTGTAACTATGAAGTCTATCTGGTCCAGTGTGTCATTCAAAGCTCTTGTTTCCTTGTTGATCTTCTGCTTAGATGATCTGTCCATTTCTATGACTGGGCTGTTAAAGTTCTGCTACTATCATTGTACTATTTTTTTTCCATTTTTATTTCTATTTTTTGGCAATTTATAAATACAACTTAGGTCTTAGTTTACTACATGGTCGCAGGACTTCCTGAAGTTTTTCTAAAACCTAAAAAAAGAATGCTTCCATTTTCACACTTAACATTCTGTCTTGATTTTCACAGTTTCGGTCCATAACATTGGGAAAAATACCAAATATTTTCTTTTGTACATAAATGCATATATACTACAAATGTATAGAGGAACTACAAAATTTGCTAGGATAATAACATTTGAAGATGTCATTACCACCACCAACAACAACAAAAACATTACTGCTGTTAAGAATTTTACCTTGAAACTGTAATCCTAAATTCCTCTGTTTAGAAGTAGCATGTAATCAGGATATGAAACTCTAGAAATTTAAGTAACATAAGAGTGACTTGGAATACTTATGTAGCTATAAGACACCTTAATTTTAGGCTACATCTGCATCAGGCAGTTAGTTAAATGTTTTTATAGACTAGTGAATTCTAATGAATTTAATTTGAATAGTTAATTCAACTGTGTGTTATTTTCTTCCTTTGATATACTCACAGAACAGACTTTCAGATTCATGTAGAAGCTGAGATAATCTCTTTTGAATTAATATTGTGTTATTACCATTAAAATTCTTCACTTTAACCCAAAATAATCCTGTCTACTATAGACACATTTGGAACCTAAAGATATATCCAGACTGAAAGTGAAGGGATGGAGAACCATCTTTCATGCCAACGGGTCTCAAAAGAAAGGTGGGGTAGTGATTCTCATATCAGATAAATTAGATTCTTAAGCTATAGACTGTAGTCAGAAATACAGAAGGACACTACATCATTCTTAAAGGGTCTATCCACCAAGAAGATCTAACAATTGTAAATATTTATGCCCACAATATGGAAGCAGTCAACTACACAAGCCACCTGTTAATCAAAATAAAGAGTCATATTGATATCATTGTACTATTATCAATGTGTTTCTTTAATTTTGTTAATATTGGTTTATATAGTTGGATGCTCCCAAGTTAGGGGCATAAATATTTACAATTGTTAGATCTTGTTGGATAGGACCTTTTATTATGATATAGTGTCCTTCTTCATCTCTTATTACAGTCTTTGGTTTCAAATCTAGTTTGTCTGATATAAGGATGACTGGCTTTTTGTTGGTTGTTACTCACTTTCTAATAATTATAAGACTGAGGAGTTGTTCAGGTCAACAGTCTTTTCTACTATCCCTCCTGGCTCCCATTCTCCCACAAATGACTTGTTTGTGCCTCATTCTTTTCCTGTGCACTGTCAGGAGGCGGCACTGGAGTGCTTGGCTTCAAAGATGTATATATCATCCTCTCCCCCAGAGGCCCATTGCCAATACCTTTTTTTCTAAAGACTATATCTAAGGATGGTTGGTAACCATTATAATTTCTCATAGGTTATATTTTAAGCAGTATATTATTCTGAGGGATGGTTATACTCCAGCATTCTTTTGATGTCCATTAGCATGAAAAATTGTTCTCCACACCCTCACTTTCAATCTGAAAGTGTCTTTGGGTCTAAAATTAATCTCTAGTAGAAAATGAATCAGTGGAACTTGTTTGTTTGTTTGTTTGTTTGTTTGTTTGAATCCAATCTGATACCCTGTGTCTTTTGATTAGAACATTTAGTCCATTTATGTTTAAATTTAATGCCATTGTTTTACCTGTAAAGTTGTTGTTTCTGTAAATTGCCTCTGTTCCTTTCTGGTCTTTGTTACTTTGGGGCTCTCTCTTCACTCAAAGGAGTCCCTTTAATATTTCTTGCAGGGACTGGTTTAGTGTTCACAAATTCCTTTAGTTTTTATTTGTCCTAGAAGCTCTTTCTCTCTCCTCTCTGAATGACAGCCTTGATGAATAAAGTATTCTTGGCTGAATATTTCTCCCATTTAGCACATTAAATATATCATGCCATTTTTTCCTGGCCTGCCAGGTCTCTGTGGACAGGTCTGCTGCCAGCCTTATGTGTCTATCCCTATAGGTTAAGGACCTCCTATCCTGAGCCACTTTTAAGATTTTCTCTTTATCTTCTGAAATTTATAAGCTTTTTTATTGATGTTTGTGGGGAGCAGGAGTTCTCTGTGCCTCTTGGACTTGAATGCATATTTCCTTCCCAGATTAGGGAAGTTCTCAGCTATAATTTGCTCAAATAAACTATCTTCCCCCTCTCTCTCACAAAATATTATTTTGCTTTATGTTATCACTGATTTCTCAAATACTCCCTTCATCTTCCAGTGGTTGTTTTAATCTCTTTTTACTGGCTTCCTTGTTTTCCATCATTTTGCCTTCTATATCCCTGACTCTGTCTTCTGCCTCATTTTTCCCACCAATTAGAGCCTCCATTTTTGACATCATCTCCATAACAACATTTTTAATTTCAGCCTAATTAGATTTTAGTTATTTTATTTCTAGAGTAAAGGATTCTCTAGTGTCTTCTATGCTTTTTTTCAAGCCCATCTAGTACCTTTATAATCATTGTTTTAAATTCTAGTTCTGACATCTTACTTATATCAATATTGATTAAATCTCTGGCAGATATTGATTAAATCCCTGGCAGTAGTACTTCCTCCTGTTCTTTCTCTTGGGATGAGTTTCTCCATCTCATTATTATGTTCAGAAAAGACCAGAAGAAAAGAGAGAAAAGTCAAAAATAACAACAACATCAGAAAAATACAAATGAAACAAACCAGAAGAAAACAGAAACAAAATAAAATAAGAACAAAGCAATGAAGAGCTAAGACAGAACAAAGTAATAAACTAGATTGGGTGTATTTAGGTTTGTTTGTTAAAAGAAACTAGATCCCAAAATAGGAAAGAAAGAAAACTTATATATATACAAAAGTGAAATAAAATACAATGAATGGAAACCAAAAATAAAATATAATATATATATATATAAACATAAAAACTAAAAAAAAAAATTAAAAATACAAGGAATTAGCTGACAGAGATAAAACTAAAACACTAAAGTATTTAAAAAAAATAAAAGGATTGGTAAACTTGGTGCTAGAGAGTTATTCTTGCTGGTCTTCTGGGGGAGTGACCTATTACACTGATTCTCAGGTGTCCTTGACCGTGGAATTGCACCTCCTTTGCCAGGGGCCTGGGTTCAGTGTAAGTGGCTCCAGCGTGAGTGCACTATGTGGTGTTTGTTTTGCTCTCTGAAGGCTTTCAGCACCAATGTGGGGAAGATGAAAATGGTGGATCCCCTATCTCTTGCTCTGGAGCTGAAAGTACACACACACACACACACACACACACACACACACACACGCACACCAATCTTCAGTGAGTTCTCACAGAAAAGCAGTCAATCACTCATCTCCCTGGTTTCTGACTAAACTCTGTGTTCACCCAGCCTGTGACCAAGAGTTTTTATGTGAGGCATATGACACACTTTTGAGTCTCAAAACTGTCTCCTTTGGCACAGACCCACACCATTCCTCTTGGGGGAAGGAGGCTTGAAGTCTTTTCTTGCTTCTCCCTTTTGCTAGGCTCCTGCCACGAGAGTGGTTGCATGGTTGTTCTGTGATTCAAGGTTTATGGCAACATTTAGCGGAAAGTCAATGCCTAAACTTGCTGTTTTTCAGTCAGCTTCACTGCTCCAATGCCTGGAAACCCTGCCACACTCAGGTACCCCAATTCTTCTTTTTAACCCTGGGGACCCTGAGGCCATGCTGTCCCACCTGGGATTGTGCCCTGCTTTGCTACCTGAGCACCTTTTTTTTTTTTTAAGATTTTATTTATTTATTTGACAGACAGAGATTACAAGTAGGCAGAGAGGCAAGCAGAGAGAGAGCGGAAAGCAAGCTCCCCACCAAGCAGAGAGCCCAGTGCAGGGCTCGATCCCAGGACCCTGGGATCATGACCCGAGCCAAAGGCAGAGGCTTTAACACTGAGCCACCCAGGGGCCCCTACCTGAGCACCTTTAAACCAGGGATGTCCCCCCCAATAACAGATTTCTAAATGTTCTGATTTTTCACTCCATTATTTATAATACTTTGCAGTAGTCTCCTTAAGCAAGCTCCCTACCCTCTGCATTTATCCTCTGATATATCATCCTGGATTCACATCTCCACACCTCCTACCTTCCAAAAAGTGGTTACTTTTCTGTTTGTTGAATTGTAGCAGTTCTCCCATTGAGTTTGCATGTGTTCAGAATAATTTGATAAATATCTAGCTGAATTCTGGGGACCATAAGAAATTAGGGTCCCGTTCTCTTCTGCCATCTTAATGTTTCCTTCATGTTGTAATTTTAATTTACATTTTTCCGATGAAAAATAAAGTTAAGCATATTTTTAGGCATTTATTAGGTTTTTTTTAACTTTTGTTCTTTTTTTATTTTATTTTTTCAGTGTTCCAAGTTTCACTGTTTATCCGCGACATCCAGTGATCCATGCACTATGTGCACTCCTTAATATCTACCACCAGGCTAACCCATTCCTCCACCCACCTTCCTTCCCAAACCCTCAGTTTGTTTCTCAGAGTCCATAGTCTCTCGCATTTCATCTCCCCTTCCTATTTACCCTAATTCACTTTTCCTTTCCTTCTCCTAATATCCTCCATGTTATTCCTTATGCTCCACAAGTAAGTGAATCCATATGATAAACTGACTTTCTCTGCTTGACTTAATTCACTCAACATCTCTTCCAGTCCCATCGATATTGATACAAAAGTTGGGTATTCATCCTTTCTGATGAAGGCATAATACTCCATTGTATATATGGACCACATATTCTTTATCCATTCGTCTGTTGAAGGGCATCTTGGCTCTTTCCACAGTTTGGTGATTATGGCTATTGCTGCTATGAACATTGGGGTATAGATGGCCCTTCTTTTGACTACATCTATATCCTTAGGGTAAATACCCAGTAGTGCAATTGCAGGGTCATAAGATAGCTCTATTTTTAATTTCTTAGGGACTCTCCACACTGTTTTCCAATGTGGTTGAACTAATTTGCTTTCCTACCAACAGTATGAGAGAGTTCCTCTTTCTCCACATCCTCTCCAGCACTTGTTGTTTCCTATTCTGATAATTTTGGTCACTCTAACTGGTGTAAGGTGGTATCTCAATAAGGTTTTGATTTGAATTTCTCTGATCGCTAATGACGATGGACGTTTTTTCAGGTGTCTGTTACTCATTTGTATGTCTTCTTTAGAGAAGTGTCTGTTCATGTCTTCTGCCCGCTTTTTTAATGTGATTATCTGTTTTGTGTCTGTTAAGTTTGAGGAGTTCTTTATAGATCTTGGATATCAGCCCTTTGTCTGCAGTGTCATTTGTGAATGTCTTTGCGCATTCCGTGGATTGCATATTTGTTTTGTTGACTGTTCCATTTGCTGTGCAGAAGCTTTTGATCTTGATGAAATCCCAAAAGTTCATTTTCACTTTTGTTTCCTTTGTCTTTGGAGACATGTATTGAAAGAAGTTTCTGTGGCTGATGTCAAAGAGGTTCCTGCCTATGTTCTCTAGGATTTTGATAGATTCCTGACTCACGTTGTGGCCTTTCATCAATTTTGAGTTTACCTTTGTGAATGGTGTAAGAGAATGGTCTAGGTTCATTCTTCTGCATGTGGCTGTCCAATTTTCCCAGCAGCATTTATTGAAGAGACTGTCTCTTTCCCATTGGGTATTTTTCCTGCTTTGTTGAAGATTATTTGACCATAGAGTTGAGGGTCCATATCTGGACTCTCTACTCTGTTTCATTTGTCTATGTGTGTTTTTATTCCAGTACCATGTTGTCTTGGTGATCACAGCTTTGTAGTAAAGCTTGAATCAGACATCATGATGCGCCCAGCTATGTTTTCCTTTTTCAACATTTCCTTAGCAATTCGGGGTCTTTTCTGGTTCCATACATATTTTAGGATTATTTGTTCCAGCACTTTAAAACATGTCAGTGGAATTTTGATAGGAATGGCATTGAAAGTGTAGATTGCTCTATACTTGTGTATATATTGTGTGATATTTAAACAATGTTTATTAATGTTTATTCTTCAGGAACCATGGGCATGGAATCCTTTTACATCTTTTTGTGTCTTCTTCAATGTCTTTCATGACTGTTCAGTAGTTCCTCAAGTACAGATCCTTTACCTCTTTCGTTAGGTTTATTACCAGTATTTTATAGTTCTTGATGCTATAGTAAATTGAATCGATTCTCTAATTCCCTTTCTGTATTTCCATTGATAGTGCATAGGAAAACAACTGATTTCTGTACATTGATTTTGTATCCTGCCACATGACTGAATTGCTGTATGAGTTCTGGTAGTTTGGTGGTGGAGTCTTTTGGGTTTTCCATATAAAATATCATGTCATCTGTGAAGAGAGAAACTTTGGTTTCTTCTTTGCCAATTTGAATACCTTTCATTTCTTTTTGTTGACTGATTGCTGTTGTTAAGACTTCTAGTACTATGTTGAACAAGAGTGGTGAGAGTGGGCATCCTTGTGTTTCTGATCTGAAAGGGAAGGTTGTCAGTTTTTCCCCACTGAGAATGATACTTGCTGTGGGTTTTTCATAGCTAAATTTTATGAAGTTGAGGAATGTTCCCTCATCCCTATACTTTGAAGAGTCTTAATCAGAAATGGATGCTGTATTTTGTCAAACGCTTTTTCTGCATCAGTTGAGAGGGCCAGGTGTTTCTTCTCTCTTCTCTTATTGATTTTTTTCTATTGCAGTGATTGATGTGTAAATGTTGAACCCATGGATAAATTCTACCTTGTCATGGTGGATAAACTTTTTAATGTACTTTTGGATCCTATTTGCTAGGATCTTGTTGAGAATCTTGGTATCCATATTCATCAGAGATATTAGTCTGAAATTCTTTTTGATGGGGTCTTTGCCTGGTTTGGACATCAGGGTAATGCTGGATTCATAGGAAGAGTCTGGAAATTTTCCTTTTGTTTCTATTCTTTTAAATGGATCGGGACAATAGGTATCATTTCTTCCTTCAGTGTTTGGTAAAATTCCTCAGGGAATCCATCAAGTCCTAGGCTCTTGTGTTGTGTAAGGTTTTTAATTCACTGCTTCAATCTCATTACTAGATATTGGTCTATTCATGTTGTCAATTTCTTACTGTTTCTGTCTTAGAAGGTTATAGGTTTTCAGGAATGCATCCATTTTTTTCTAGGTTACTTAACTATTGGCATATAACTGTCAGTAATAATTTCTGACAATCGTTTCTATTTCCTTGGTGTTCATTGTATCTCTCCCTTTTCATTCATATTTTTATTAATTCGAGTCCTCTCTCTTTTCTTTTGGATTAGTTTGGTCAGTGGTTTATCAATCTTGTTAATTCTTTCAAAGAAAAAGCTTCTAGTTTTGTTGACATGTTCTACTGCATCTCTATTTCTGAGTTATTGATCTCTCCTCTAATCTTAATTATTTCCCTTTTTGTGCATGGGGTTGGCTTAATTTGTTGGTGATTTTTCCAATTCCTTTTGGTGTATAGAGAGTTGGTGTATTTGGGATTTTTCAATTTTTTTTTTTTTTTTTTTGAGTGAGGTTTGGATGGCTATGTATTTCCCCCTTAGGACCGCCTTTGTTGTATCCCATAGGTTTTGGACTGATGTGTCTTCATTCTTTGATTTCCTGGTTGATCCAAACATTCTTGAGCAGGGTGGTCTTCAGCTTCCAAGTGTTTGAATTCCTTCAAAGAGAATATGCAGGGAATAATCTCAATCTTCTGGTATCAGTTGAGCCCTGATTTGTGACCCAGTATGTGATCTTTTCTGGATAAAGTTCCATGTGCACTCAAGAAGAATGAGTATTCTGTTGTTTTAGGGTGGAATGTCCTGTATATATCTATGAGGTCCATCTGGTCCAAGGTGTCATTCAAAGGTCTTATTTCTTTGTTGATTTTCTGCTTGTATGATCTGTCTATTGCTGAGGGTGCTGTGTTAAGATCCCCTACAATTAATGTATTCATATCAATATGACCCTTTATTTTGATTAACAGGTGGCTTGTGTAGTTGACTGCTCCCATGTTGGAGGCATAAATATTTACAATTGTTAGATCTTCTTGGTGGATAGACCCTTTAAAAATTATGTAGTGTCCTTCTATATTTCTGACTATAGTATTTAGTTTAAAATCTAATTTATCTCATATGATAGTCAGTCCCCCCAAATTTCTTTTGAGGTTCATTGACATGAAAGATGGTTCTCCTTCCCTTCACTTTCAGTCTGGATGTATCCTTAGGTTCCAAATGTGTATCCTGCAGACAGCATATGGTCAGGCCCTGTTGTTTTATCCAGTCTGTAACCTTTTGCCATTTTATGGGAGCATTTACGCCATTCACATTGAGAGCGATTATTGAAAGATAAGTTTTTAATGGAGATCATGTTGCCTGTAAAGTCCTTGTTTCTATAGATTGTCTTTGTAACTTTCTGTTCTATGTCACTCTTGGTTTCTTTCTTCTTTTATAGAACCTCCCCCTTAATATTTTTTGTAATGCCAGCTTGGTGGTCACATAATCTTTTAACAGTTGCTGGTCTTGGAAGCTCTTTATCTCTCCATCCATTCTGTCAGCCTTGCCAGATAAAGTATTCTTGGCTGCATATTCTTTTCATTTAGTGTCCTGAATATGTCTTGCCAGCCCTTTCTGGCTTGCCAGGTTTCTATGGACAGGTCTGACATTATTGCGATGGTCCTCCCTCTGTACATAAGGGATCTCTTCCCCCTAGCTTCCCTTAAGACATATTTTCTGAAATTATGATTCATGAATTTCACAATAATGTGCCTGGATGAACTCCTAGCCTCATTGATTTGGGGGTGGGGGGTTGGCTTCTCTGCCTCTAGGACATGAACACTTGCTCCATTCCCTGGACTGGGGAAATTTTCATCCAGGATATGATCAACTATATCTTCTAGTCTTTCTGTCTCCACCCCCTCAGGGATCCCAATAATTCTGACACTGGAATGTTTCATAGCATTATTTATTTATTTATTTATCTATTTATTCTTGGTTTTCATGGCTTCTAAGCTGTTTGTTCAAGGCCTTTTCCTGATCCTTCTTTTCTTTTAGTTTGTCTTCTAGATCACTAATTTGATCTTCTGCCTCACTTACCCTAGCTGTTAGAGTATGTACATTGGATTAGATCTCATTAATAGCATTTTTAACTTCTGACCTTGGAGATTCTATGTTGTCACTAATGGTCTTCTTCAACTTAGCTATTGCTTGGGTAATTGTTACCCTGAATTCCTTTTCTGACATATTGTTTATGTCCATATTCAATAGTTCTGTGCCAGAGGTCAAAGTCTTTGAATTTTTCCTCTGTTGGGTGTTCCTTCTCC
Organism: Mustela erminea; assembly: GCF_009829155.1. Lineage (NCBI taxonomy): Eukaryota > Metazoa > Chordata > Mammalia > Carnivora > Mustelidae > Mustela > Mustela erminea. Next base: position 3,889,990 of record NC_045623.1, read on the forward strand.
TAGATATTTTGGTGAGACTTGGTTGAGGGGATGTATAGTTGAATATAGCAACCACAATCTAGGCAATGTGCACCTTGACAAGTTTTGGAGCAATCAGAAGTCACCACCAAAAAGAAAGAAAAAAGGGAGAAAAAGAGAAAAAAAGAAAAAAAGCCACCAAAATGGGCCCCAAAAGTGAGATTATAAGGTACAAAGACAAAAACAAACAAAAAGACTGACAAAGGTAAAAGAAAAAAGAAAGAAAACCCCAGCCAAAATGAACCCCAAGAGTAAGATTTATATAGTACAAAAATAAAAACAAGTACGCAGAAACACTGACAGAAGGATAAGATGGGAAGGTGTTTATAAATCCTCGATGTGGGTGAGGAAGTTTATTTCAGTTCTTCCTGGTTTTATCTTGCTATCTTTGTTAAAGGACTCAACTTTCCAGAGATACAGGGAAATCAAAACTGGTTTCTATATAGGGGTAGTGTTGAATAGGGAAAAAGGATTACCTTGAAGCTTATATCTCTATGTATATTAAAAAAGAAAGAAAGAAACACAGGTATATGCATGAAAAAAGTTCAAGTTAAAAAGTTATTATGTTGTATTAAACCTCTAGTTGTAGTGGTAAGTAGGTTAAAAAAAATTAAAATAATAAGAATTGTGAGAACAAATCTTTAAAAAAAAAAAAAAGTTGTATCTGAGATACATAGGTTGTGGGGCAATACCGGGAGGTTAATATATTGTTTTCCTCTGATGTTGGGGTTCTACAATTTTATGGGGACCCCGTGGTTGTTGTCCTCTTGTTTTTTCAGTTTGTCTTCTGGGGGAGGGGCTTGCCCTGTTGTTTTCCAGGCAGTCTTGCTTTGGCTGAGTCACCCTGCCCCCATCAGGGGGCTGGGCTCTGTGGAAACTGGTTATTCAGGCTTTTGTTCTCTGGAGGTTTTTGTTCTTTGGGGGCTTTGGGGGTTCTCGGAGGGTTAGTGAAAAGTAAACTGTCTGCACCCAGACCTCTACCTCAGAGACAAGCCTTAGTCAGCTCCTCTCTGGGTGGTTCAGAACACACAGACTCCTCCTCTGCAAATTCCACTGAACACCACAACCTCCCACAGGTGGTGCACACCCTGGCCACCATCTCAGTGGTCACCCGAGGTCCCCACTTGTCTCTGCATCACTGTGACACCAAAACCATGAGCAATATTTGTTCGGGGGGGCTGAACCTGGGTGGCTGCCACTGTCGGGACTGCTATCTGGAGCCCATGCCCATGTCAGGTGCACTCACACCCTGCAGCAGTGCAGGACACAGAAGGCTGCAGGCTGAGGGACCCAAACTGGAGACCGTGCTCTGTTCTCTGAGACTGGGCTGGGTATGCTCAGATCCTGAGGATGCACAGGTCGTGGAAGGCTGTGGGCCCAGAGACCCCCCAGCCAGTGGCCACACCAGGCTCTCTCAGGCACGGGCAGGAGTGTACCCAGGAGCAGTGGTGCAAGCAGTGGAAAGCCAGGACCATAGACTGGAGCCCCCGTTGGGGGGGCTCTGGCACAGGTGATCACTAGTGGTGACTGTCCTGACTGTCCTGAGACTGTAGGCTTAGCTCCATGCCCATGGTCACCTGATTCCACCAGTTGCCCCTTAAGATCTTTTGCTATTTTTGAGTGCTTTTAACCAGACTCCCAAGTTAATGCTGGTCACAGGACACTTTCATATTGGGGTATTACTTTCCAATGAGTCACTTCTGGTGCCTCCCTCCCCCTTCTGTTTATCCTCCAATATCAGTCCGAGTGTTCCCACTCCACTTTACTTCTCCACTGATGATCTTCTGACAACATAGAGATCCAGAAGTGTATAATCTTATATCTCAGTCTGATTTCGTGAGTGTTCAGAGTGTTCTGGTAGATATTTAGCTCACTTTAGGGGACCAGGTGGAAAGAGGGTCTCCTACTTCTCTGCCATCTTGCCCCCCCTCCTTTTATATATTTATTAAATATCTAGATATTTGTAGCAACATGGACGGGACTGGAAGAGATTATGCTGAGTGAAATAAGTCAAGCAGAGAGAGTCAATTATCATATGGTTTCACTTATTTGTGGAGCATAACAAATAGCATGGAGGACATGGGGACTTAGAGTGGAGAAGGGAGTTGGGGGAAATTGGAAGGGGAGGTGAACCATGAGAGACTATGGACTCTGAAAAACAATCTGAGGGTTTTGAAGGGACGGGGGGTGGGAGGTTGGGGTACCAGGTGGTGGGTATTATAGAGGGCACGGATTGCATGGAGCACGGGGTGTGGTGCAAAAATAATGAATACTGTTATGCTGGAAATAAAAAAAAAAAATCTAGATATTCTCTTTTGTGATTTATTTCTTTTTCACTTTAGCTCATTCCATTGTTGAGTTCTTTTTTAAACTTATTTGTCAGAATTTTTCAACATAGTTTAACATAAATAAGCAATGTCATTTTTTTTTCTTCCATTTCTGACAGTTTTAATGTCTGATTTCTGATGTCTTTATGGAACCAATTCTTCTGTTTCTGGTTTCTGCTGACTCTTACTTATTTTACCTTGTTTCTTTTTGTGTCTTGTGTTTTTTACTGTGTCATATTCAATTTACTAGGAGCTTCACCATATGGGAATGTTTTGAGACCTAGATTGAAGTCAGCTCCTCTAGAAAGAAGGTATACTTAGTCTTTCCAGTCCTCTGGGTATACTACTGATATGTAATCACTTTCAATTTTTCAATCACCTTGATAGCATGCATTCAGATCACAAACTCACATGCGTTCTGGCTGGTACTTACTAATTCTGAAAGGATTTTTTTCTTGATACCTACTATTAATTTTCAATAAGCAATTTTATCCTTTTCTGCAGAATGGGGTATTTCTCATGCATTCTTACACTGACAGAGTAGCCCTTTGGAATTTGTGACAATTAGTTTGATGTATTTACTTGGTCAGTCTATAGTGCACAATTATTTAATCAAAGATTAATTTCTGTTGCTGTTAATGCATTTTGTAGTATGGCCATCATCTGCAATCAGTTGACTTTAGGTAAGATGACTCAGTAACGTGAGTAGGGCTACTTGTGGAGGAACATTTTTTTTTTTCTCACTCTTCAGGATTCTTGCAGCTGGTCTAAGATTTAAATTGACATGAGATCATTAACAGGAGAAAACAACAGCAATGCACTTAATTACATGTATATGGAGCCAACTATAAATATTGAGACCCAAAGATGCCACTAGATATTCAAGTTGAGTAAAGCACAAAGTTAGAATTGGAACCTCATGTTCAAAAAAGAAGTTTTGGCTATAAATATAAATCCAAGAGGTAAAGTAATGGATTAAAAAAGGGGATCCCATCACTTCTCAGACTTTTGGCTAAGATCAGGTGTAGTATCTGTACTTATCAGTTTAAAGAAGGGGATTCCAGAAGAGCTCAGTAGGGGATCAAAGGAAGGAGTAAAGAGTTGGACCTTAATAAAAGAGTGGACTCATCACCTCAGAGGCTGATGCAAAGAGAAACTTTGGGAATGGGGTTGCAGACACATTTGCAACGTCTCAGCAAGGATGAAAGTAAGAGGGTGGGAGAGGAAGCCTAGGGAAGGATGTGGAACATGGGGTTGTTTGTGAGAGCTCAGGGAAAAGGCGCTGACCAAACAAGCAAGAGACTGGGAACTGTCAGGATGGTGGGTGGGTCTCCTCTCTGACCTCAGGACAAGCTACCTTGCCACTCTTCATCCTAAAATGTGCCAAGAACAGTTTGGTGGCTACAGGTACAAGAGGCCAACATCCAACACATCCCTGAAGCAAGTGGCCCAGCAGGTCTGCATGCATCCGCAGCCATTCACCCCTTGTGCCTGGGACTGCTGCTGGCCTGAAGGTGTTTCAACTCCACACCCACCACAGTTTGCCCCACCCCTGCCCTGGCCAGGGAGCCAGGCTGCCTGCACCACCTCCTGGCCAGATTACATCCAGAATCTAGCACCCTTCTGCTGCTGTTCCCTCACCTACCTTCCACCCCAACCATTGTAGGAGATAGCCCTGGAAAATGCCCGGGTCACCTGATTCAACCTCACTACTGCAGAGAAGACACCAAAGGTATTCATTCATTCCACAAACATGTGTTGGGCTACCATTGCGTGCTGCTATACCTGACACTATCCCAAGAGCTGGGATATACTGGGGATGTCCCTTTCCTCATATAGCTAACATCTAATGAGAAGATAGATGTAAAATATATAAAATTAATAACAGCAGAATTAAAGTTATGGTTCCAAATCATGCACTTTTGGAAAGGGACATGTTTCTGAATAAGTACATGGCTGACCATGGGGGGAGAGTTCTTCTTTGAAGATACAACGTATTTTATTTTATTTTTATTAGATTATTTATTTAAATTCAATTTAGTTAATATATAGTGTATTATAATGTTCAGGGGTAGAATTTAGTGATTCATCAGTTGCATATAACAGCCAGTGCTCATTACATCAGGTACCTTCCTTAATGTCCATCACCCAATTACCCCTTCCCTTACCCATCTCCCCTCCAGCAACCAGTTTGCTTCCAAGAGTTCCACATCTCTTATGGCTAACCTTTCTCTCTATTTTCATCTTATTTTATTTTTTCTTCCCTTCCCTGTGTTCATCTTCTTTGTTTCTTAAATTCCACATACAAGTAATTGAAAACATGACATTTAGACCCAGAATCAAAGAATGTATAGAAATTGATCAGCCAAAGAAACAGAGGAGGTTTCAGACAACATTCCAGACAGAGAAGGCGCTGAGGTCCACAGACCATAACCCTGTCTCAACTCATGTCTCTTCTTTGGTGTATCCCCCCTCCTCCCTTATTCCCGCTTATCTCCAGATGAAAATCTCACTGAGGGAAGGAGATATTGGTTTCCTTTTGTTTATTCAAGTTTAAGAACATATGGTGGTTTTTATACTTCAGACTATTTGTAACATTGCAAGTTCTTCCTCTCTTTTTCCTTTAAATACCAACCCAGAGAATTTCATTATTACCTAAACTTGACAGAATAACAAACCAAAAGGGTTTAGCAAGCATCCTTAGCTTTACTGAGCTAGAATCCAAAACAACAATCTCTTTTTTTTCTTTTTTTCTTAAAGAATCTCTGTGATTTTAAGTAGTAGTATACATTTAATTTCTTCACACACTAGAAGTCTACAGGTCATGAAGTTCTATCCACTCTCCCCAAGCCACACATCACTCAGAAAAGCCCTTCTATCTGTCATATCTGGCTTACTATATACATACAACACTATTTCCTATGTGCCTGGATCCATAACAGGCTAGCGTGCCCAAAGATATGAATAGTTAAGGGACCACATCCAGATCAATGGACAATAGACTAGAAGATGCACAACTGAAATGTGAACCTCATGACATGTATGTAAAAACAACAAGAAGGGAGGGGGCATCTGAGTGGTACGGTCAGTTAAAGTGTCAGACTCTTGGTTTGGGATCAGGTTGTTATCTCAGGTTCATGAGATTAAGCCCCTTATTCGGCTGGTGCTCAACACAGACTCTCCTTAAGATTCTCTCTCTCCATCAACCACTGCCCTCTCCCTTTAACTCTCTCAAATAAATAAGTCTTAAAAAAAAAAAAAAAGAACAAGAAGGAAAAATAATTAAGAATTGAGCTAAATTTAGTAAAAAACAAGAATAAAACTTCCATATTTGGGGTACATAAGAACACTGATGGGGCACCTGGGTGGCTCAGTGGGTTAAAGCCTCTGCCTTTGGCTCAGGTCATGATCCCAGGATCCTGGGATCTATCCCTGCATTGGCCTTCCTCCTCAGCAGGGAGTCTGCCCCCCCCACACCTACCTCTCTGCCTACTTGTGATCTCTGTCAAATAAACAAATAAAATCTTTTTAAAAAACCAACACTAATAATAAATGAAATGAAGACTGTGGGTTCTCCTTAATAAAAATGGAGTAATTGAGAGGAATGAACAGTGGCATCACATCACATACATAGACACACCCACATCACATTGCACACATACCACACACACACATACACCACATACACATACCACACACATGTATACACCACACACTACACACACATTGCACACACACCACACACATATACCACACACAAATAACATATACCACACACACCACACACACAACCCTACGCTTACACACATACTGCAAATACCACACACCACACACACATATGCACCACACATACATATACCACACACACACCACCTGTACCACACATACCATATACACATATACACTATACACACACACACACCACATCATACACACAAAAACAGTACACGTACCACAAACACATACACACATACCACACATACACAGCACACACACCTATACCGCACACATACCCTACACATACCCCAAGCACACCACACACAAACACATAAACACAAAGTTTAGCCACAATTTCTTTTTCCTTCTAGCACTCCAGAATTATAGAGAGTGATAACACTTGCCATTGCGTTTTTGGTTTCTGCATCAAACAGCAGAGATTTGTGGCTTGTGGATGACTGTCATCCTTGAGGTATATTTCTGGAAAAAGTGTACAAAACAATGGTGTACAAAAACCTCAGTCTAGGTTCTTGACCATATCTCCTCAGTTATTTATCAAGGAAATGGGAGCACAGTGCCCTCCTTGCAGCTTCTTACAAAGGTCCAATGGGGCAATGCATATAGAAATCCTGAGAGCTTGTTGTCCAATGTCTGTGGATATTTGGGAGGTGACTGTGAAGGATTTGAATAAAATGCTGGAGAAGAAAAAGGAACTATGGCTCATTGATGATGATGAAATCAAAATCCAAAAGATTTCAGCAGATTTTAACTATGAGGAAATGTTGCTAATATTATGGTAGATTTTGTGTCATATTAGACACTAAATCAAGACAAACTGGAGTCCCACACCTAGGTTGAAAAACAGGCCTGGTGAGGATATGATGGGGTAAGAGGTGGAGTAATAGCAGTTGTGATGGAAAGATCTGCCGGGCAGTGTGACCAAAAGACAGTCTTGGAATGCATTGCTTATATTATTTTTTTATTGAAGTATAATTGGCATACAATGTTATATTAGTTCCATATAGACAATATAGTGATTCAACCATTCTATGCATTACTCAGTGCTCACCACAGTAAGTGTAGTCACTGTTTGTCACTGTATGTTATTACAGTATTACTGACTATATTCCTTATGCTGTACTTTTCGTTTTCATGACATTTATTTTATAATTAGAAGTTTGCACCTCTTAATTATTTTTATCTATTTCAACCAACCTCCTCCCTCCCAATCTCCCTTCTGGTAACACCAGTTTGTTCTATGTATATAGAGTTTAGTTTTTTGTTTGTTTATTTCTTTGTCATTGCTATAATTATTATTACAAAATAAATTCAGAACTACACCATTTACATAGGGTTTTGCAGGTATCACCTTATAAATTAAAGAATATTGTTAGATCAATAAGGTAATTACTCCTGTGAACTTTATCCCCTGGTTTTTTTGTCCAGTTCTGGCCACCCACTGTAAAGGGAATGTGAGCAACCTGGAGAACAGCCTAATGTCCAGACAAAGAAATAGAAACTCAGTTCAGCACTGTCATGTACTAGCTGTGTAATTAACCTCAGGAAGGTCATGTAATCTCTCCAAGCCCAGCCTCAGTTTCCTCAGCTGTCAAAGAGCCCTACAGAGCTGTTTTAAAGATTAAGTGAAATTATATATATAGTGATTCCCTGCAGGAAGAAAGACCACTGAATATTATTAGACACTCAGCTATCTTAATTATTCAAATATTGGTGTCCAGTCTCTGGGTCTGCTGTGAACTTGTTTGATCCCGGGTCAGTTTCTTCCCTCCACCTTCACACCTTGGGCTCCTCCTTCCTCCTCCAGCCCCATATGATGAGCCAGTGGGAGGGACACCATCCAGGACAAACCGGATAAACGAATTACATTTGCCACCTGCTCCAAAACAAGTCAATAGACAATCACAACACCAGTTTCCCTTTGAATTCTGCATGTCTAAAATGTTTGCTGAGTACTGACACAGACATGGATGGGGTAAACATGGTCCCCACTCTTATGGCCCTTATAATCTAGTACGTCAGTCAGACAACATAAAACATGTACACACATATGGGCACACACACAGAAAAACACGCAAAAAAAATAATTACAAATGAACAGAATGCTAAAGAAGAACCATACAGAAGAATCCTAATTTGGTAGCCTCAAAAGATGGACTCTTAAAAGAAAGAAAATATGAGCTGAGCCTAGAGGAAGAATTAAGAAACTTCCCATCTCCCCTTCCATGCAGACAGCTGCATCATTCTTGGGTACCAAAAGACTGCTGGCCACCCTGAAAGGGAACTCCCAACTCCCTACCAGAGGGAGTCACATTTTACTGTAGGCTCTGCAGAAAGTCCCCTAAGTTCTCCCACACCTCCCAAGACCTCCCACCCCACCTACCACTCTTCCCAGGTAATAACACCTTCTCTTCTCTCCTAGTCAGCATTTCTAATTAAGGCCTTGCACTCAATCAGCCCTGCCAGGCAAAACCTGCTGGGCCAGAAACACACCTGCCCTGCTTCCACTTCTGTGTGGCATTAAATTCTGAAAAATGTGTCCCTTACCCATAGCCACCCAACCCTTGGCCTCCTGCTCCTCCTTCCACTCCCTGGAACCCTGGAAGCCCTGGAGCAGGGTGGGACACATTGGTGGGGATCAATAGTGCTAAGGCACAGGCCCCTTTCCTGCTGCTTCTTCCATGCTGCCATTTTCTAGATGCTGGGGAAAACAAAAGAAGAGGGCAGAATCAGGTCAGCCACAGAACCAGAAGGGTGAACAGAGACAGAAAATGAGAAGCATTGAAGGGCAGAGAGGGAGGCAGTGTGAAAGAAAGCAAGAAAAAGAGAGACATAGGCAGAGGTGAGAGGGAGACAGAGACATAGAGATAATGAAGAAGGGTGCATGTGTGATAGAGAGAGAGAGAGAGAGAACTGAAGTGGGAAACAAAGAAGCCAAAGGGACAGAGGAAGAGCCTAGGAGTATAGGAGGTAGCTGGGCAAGTGGGGCTGAGATAGTCCCTGCCCTACCCCATCCCTGGCTGAGGCCTTCACAATAAGGTCACAGAAGCATCCAAGGATGGTGGGGGAATTTGGTGGTGGAGCATGTTTTTTCCCAAATCTCACTGATTTGTGGGCGTGGGGGGAGTACACCAGAAGTGGGAGCACCTGTTGTCCCAGAATAAGGATGGAATTAATCTGTGAAAAATCTGATGTGCTACAACTAGTGGGCAGTTTCATGCAATGTGAAGACACGGGACTTTCCACTCTTGACAAATTTCTCAAAACCAGCTGAGGGAATAACAGCTGCATTCCCAGGCTGGGAATGCTGCCTCTGCTCCCCCAGCCCTGCCCAGGCATGGCTCTTCCCCTTCCATTGCACAGACACAAAGGCCTCCATGTGCCCCTGGAGATCCTGAGACCTGACAGGTGTGGTGCAGCCTGGGGAGTCCAGGTTGGGAGGGAGAAGTGGGGAGGAAGAGACTCAGGTGAAGTCCATGGGCACCTGGGGCAAGAAGATGTCATTTCTGGTCCAGAGAATCAGGAAGCCTTTTGGGAGAGCTAGACTGGATTAGTGTTTTAAACCTGGTGTAATTGCAGTAGTCAGGAGTGGGGCAGGGACAGTGTGGGCAAAGGCTCCAAGATGGAAAAGCCCAGCAGCTGAGCCCATACCTTGCCCACCTGGGCTCATTCTGTGAGAAAAGGTAACTTGGAGTGAGATTGTGGAAGGCTCTAACTGCCATGTTGAGTTGTTTACTCTGTCTGAAAAGAGGGACCACAAAATTATCTTGACCAGACAGGTGAGAGGAATGGTGCCATGCTCAGAATCTGAGTCTGTCTTCTCACTGAATGAACTCGAACAGGTCATCTGACCCCTGTGGGTTCAATTTTCTATAAAATGTAGGGTTTTAGCCAGATAAGCATTTTATTCTGGAACCAAAAAAAAAACTTCGTTTGGTGTCTTTTTTTTCCCCTCCCAGCTACTAGTTGTGGAAAACAACTGACAAGATGAGCCCTAGAACCCCTCCTACTCTGACAGTAAGAACCCCTCTTACTCTGACACCTCCTTCATGAGGTGTGTGTCCCTCTTTTACCATGAGCTCCTTCTGACCTGCCAAGGCCTGTGTGCCACAAGCTTCAGGCCAGCCTGCTGTCACGGGAAGTGTCAAACTCCTGGGAGCTCCCAGGGCTGGTGCCTGCATAGCCTATTTGCAGCCTATTTCTGCTGCAAATAGGACTAATTGATACTGAAGGAAAGAGAAAATTCTTCTCTAAACTTGAGGTCTTCTGGCCGGACTGGAAATTAAATTTATATGAGATAGATTAACGGGAGAATAAAACCTGAAAGTTAGTTATTAAGTGCACACAGAGGCCTAAAAATATAATTGAGAACTAAAGAAATAACCAAGGCTGTTAGTTTTTATATATTTTAAACAAAGAGATAATAAGTTTGTCAGGCATTGACAGAATAAAGGAAATTTAATTTTGGGAGCTTGGGGTAGTAAATTAGTAAAAACTAACAAAAAAATTTTTATATAGCCTTCTCTGCTCTCCATTCCCCACCTCTGGTGATGAGGATATCTCTTTACCTCATGCTACAGGGGAGATACCTTTCACATGGAGATTTACTTCTGCTTTCAGTGGGATTAAGAAGGGTCTGAGTGTAGCAACATGGACGCGACTGGAAGAGATTATGCTGAGTGAAATAAGTCAAGCAGAGAGAGTCAGTTATCATATGGTTTCACTTATTTGTGGAGCATAACAAATAGCATGGAGGACATGGGGAGTTAGAAAGGAGAAGGGAGTTGGGGGAAATTGGAAGGGTAGTTGAACCATGAGAGACTATGGACTCTGAAAAATAATCTGAGGGGTTTGAAGGGGGGGGGGGTGGGAGGTCAGGGTACCAGGCGGTGGGTAATATAGAGGGCACGGATTGCATGGAGCACTGGGTGTGGTACAAAAATAATGAATACTGTTACGCTGAAAATAACAAATTTAAAAAAAAAAAAAAAGGGTCTGAGTGTCCTTCTAGCACAGGCTGTCTCTTACATAACTTTCACTTAAAAGGATTGGTATGCCAAAGTGGCGCATTTGGGGGCAGCCTGCTCTTGGCTCCTATGACAGCAAAACTACAGCAATAGCAATATGAATATCCATACCTCCAGGAACTTTAATAGAATCATTATCACATGCCAACCATGAGGTCTAAGACCTTACCACACTTCATTCACTTAACTCTCTCAACAACCCTCTGAGGGGGTGAGGGGTAGTATGAACCCCACTTCATGATTAAGTGGAGTTGGGAAGAATTTATCTATACTGAGGACTCAGAAGAGGCAATGGCACAGAACAGGCTGCCTCAGAATTTGCCATAAAAAAAAAGCATTTGCCCACTGAGTGCTCTGTTTTTACTTAGATTGTATATGTGAGACCAATACAAGTTAAGTATTTGCAAAAGACAATAGTCTAGACCACAGAGTTGTTGATTTGAGGAGGCCTTGAAGAGTGTTTGTGGAGGTCAGGGTGTCTACAGCCCTGTCTACAGCCTGCCTGGGACAGAGGCTCCAGGAGGCCAACAAGACCCTGCCTGGGACAGAGGCTCCGGGAGGCCAACAAGATCCTCCGGGATCAGGTTTGAATCAAAGGGAAGAGAACCTTCCTCAGTCAAAGGTAGGATTGTAAGAAAGGTCAAGAAATTTGAAGGACAGTTTTTATTGTGATACTATTCCTCAGCATCTCACACCCTCCTTGTTGGCTACTCCCTGTGTGAAGGGTTGGGAAACTCATCTTTGATGTTTTAAGTGATGGAGAAATAGAAGTTTCCCCTGGGAAGTCTGTATCCAGCCCCCTCCCCCAAGGAAGGAGAGTCTGGTAGAGAGAGCTCAAGGGGGTTCTCCAGGAACCAACTCTTGAGGGTTCAGTAAATCAGAAAGGGGCACTGGGTCCCCTAGCCCACCTAACCCTCGAGATAAATCATTCCTTCCTTTGCTTACATGCCAGGTGGCCAGACAACAAATAACAAAAGGACAGCAAATGCAGTAAGATCACAGGGACAGTCTTTGAAAAGCAAAAGGGCTGTAAAAATAAGAGGCTGTCAAAACCTGCCTTGTTGATACAAAATTTGGGTGTTCACCCTTTCTGATGGCTGTGTAATATTCCTTTACATATATGGACTGTATCTTCTTTATCCATTCTTCTGTTGGCTCTTGGCTCTTTCCACAGTTTGGCAATTGTGACCATTGCTGCTATGAACATTGGGGTGCAGGTGGCCCTTCTTTTCACTACATCTGTATTTTTGGGGTAAATACCCAGAAGGAAGAGATATAAAACACCAGACACAGTATGAATACCAAAGGATATAGAGGGGAGAAAAGTCCATGTTTCTGGCTTCTTCTTTTTAACCCTCCCCTTCTTCTTCCCCCTTCATGTTTCCAGATCAGGAGAAATAAGATCCTACCCATGTGCTTCCAGTGCACAGCAGAATACTGCCTACTGCATGCAGAATACTTTCAGTATCTGGCTTCTCTCTGAGTGGGAGGATCCCAGGCCTAGAGGACTGCAGAGTGCCAGGCTCTATGTCCCCAGTGAACCCACACCTTGTAGGGCACAGGTGACTTATATGAACACAGCCCAGATAGGCCTGGAGGAATGTAGTCTCTGTCCTAGGGGAGTTCAAGGAGGACAGGACACAGGACCCTTGAGGCATAGCAACTATTACACATAAGCCACAAAAGCTGGCTCTGAGCCTCAGACAGGGAAGGGCAGGAACAGAAAGAAAGCTGGCAGGATGGAGGACTGCCCCAGAAGGCATTCCCAGAGAAGGGGTAGTGGAGCAGACTGAAAAGAGGAGCAGGGACTTGATCCACTCTTTCGTTCATTTGTCCACCTCTCCAACAAACTTCTGTAGCACCTACAAGACTCTAGACACTGCTCAGGACCTGAGGGCGTGGGGGAAAAGAAAACTGGAAATCCTCACAATCCAGTGGAGGGAGGTAGCACACCTATAAGTGATGGGGCCCTGAAATAAGGGCCACATTCACATTTAGACAAGTTGGTGTGTGCGCAGAGAGGGGCTTCAGGCCTTGAACCCATGTGAGTCTTGGGGGCTGCCAGGCAGATGACAGGGCTAAGGTACATGGGACAGAGGGGCAGCCAGAAAGGGAAAGAGAAGTCAAACAAGCATCAGCCCACCTTCCCACCTGGCTTAGGAGCTGGGTGCTCAGGGAAGGGGAAGATGAGGAGAGAGGAAGGTGGGGCCTACTCAGAGGGCTGGGAATGTCCAGCTCTGGGGTCTCAGAGCTGCTTGGAGGATAATGGGGGGCTAGCAGTAGAGGATCATCCTAACCTGAAAAAGGAGGGACAGGATGGGGCTGACAGGGAGGGGACACCCAAGTGTTGAGTCAGGACAGAGGGTGAGGACAGGGAAAGCCCGGCAGCCAGGCAGACACAGGGAATAGTCTCAGAGGGAGCAGGGGCTTCCTCGGTGTTTGAAATGAGGCCAAGCCTTAATGATGTTGTACAAAGCTCACCCGGGAGACAGGGTGTTGACAATATCACTGTGCCCCACCAGCAGGTAGTTGGGAATTAAATATCCCTTGTCCACTGCACACTGGATCAGGTTCTAGGCTGCCTCCAAAGCTGTGGCATTGGGCGAGGTATCTGCAAAACAGTTATCTATCTGTTAAAGGTTTCCAAGGCACCCTGCCCAGGGCAGGACCCACTCCTGAATCACCTGTAATGCACCCCTACCACCATGCTAATATATTCTGCTACTGCCTGCAAGTCTATATACAGAAAACAAAGTCAGGCCTTAGATTCATCAGCATCAAAGTTCTTCCTGAATGAAAAGAACAGAGTCTGGGATACATAGAGTTGTTTGGGGATGTACAGAATGTTTGTCTATTGCAAATATTTAACTTGGTAGTTCTCAATTGGGGGAATTTAGCCTCCCAGTGGATATTTAGTACTGACTAGACACGTTTTTGGTTGTCACAAATAGGCAAAATATGTTACAGGCATCTGGGGGAGAAGCCAGGGATGCAGCTAAGGGTCCTACAATACACAGGTCAGTTCTTCTACAAAGACTTACCCGATCCAGGATGTCAATAGTGTTGAAGCTGAGAAACCTTGCTTTGGCCACAAGGTGTGCTTCCTGTACCTTCACATACCCACCCCCATCCCAGGCACCTTCCTAGGTATCCCCTCGCCCCACCCAACATTCATTTTAGTATCACCCTGAACCAGTCCCAGTGACATGGGCTCCTCTTCCCAGAGGTGCAGCAAAAGTTCCCTGAGTCTAAACAAACTCTGGTCAAGAGGTCTGAACAATGGCAATTGTCAGTGAACATTCTGGATGCTGATACAAGGACTAATCTAGGGATGTGGCAAATAAGGTAAAGGTTCCCACATTGTTGCCATGGTAAAAACTTAGCAAAATATATGCACAAAGATATTTTCCCCTTGTCTTATATATGTTTTGATGTCAGAAGAGAAAGACATTTGATTGGTTGTGAAGGAGATAGATTCAGGGTGGGCATTCTCTCTGGGGGTGGGGGAGTTCACTCCTGGTAACACTCAGATTAGTCAAATGATAAATCTGAAGCTGGCTAAGTCTAGCATATGCAGGCACTGAAGTGATGCCTGAGTTTGATGCTGTTGTCTTGCATTTGAGACACTCTCCCTCAAACACCATACAATGACTGCTACTGCCCAAAGCATGCACTTACCCAAGAAAGTTCCCATAAAGGCAATGCCCAGGGCAATGTCATTGTAGCCAGGAGCATGGGAACCTTGGACATTTCAGCCCACTCCTTCATAAATAGCACCATCCTGCCCCACGAGGAAGCTAAAGGACCATGAGGGGAGATGGAGATCAGCATGACAGACAGACAATCTGGGATTGTTTCATTTATTTATTCACTCTTTCATTCAATCACTCATGCTTTATTCAGCAGACACTGATTAGCTATTAAATTCTAAGCACTGAGTTACAAAAAAGACAGCAAGGGCATGTTGATAAACCAGCTTTCATCAGAAAGGGGCAAGGGGAGGAAGCCCAATTTATAGCCTTTACTGATTTCTGTAGTGTAAAACTCCCACCATAGCTGATTTTCAGCTACTGATGATTTAAAAAATGTCCAGGCTCCCTAATAATCCACTCTCATGAGCCTATCCAGCTCTGCCACACTGCTGCTACCTTAAGGAGCTCACAGTCTAGGAAGAAAAGAGCAACAGCTGCCATCCCTGCAACCTGGCCTTCCCCAAACCTTGCCAATGACATTGTTTCCCTGGAGGTAAGCTGTGGCTGCCTCACTACTAAGGTCAAAGTACACTTCTCTAGCCCTGCCTTGCCTGATCCCTCTGCATCCACAAACATCTTCCCCCCTTCACTTCCATCCTACTCTCTCTCCCAGCTGTCTTTTGTGGCTGCCCCTCACTCCTCTGCACTTTGTCTCCCTGTGTCCTTTCTTTAAATGTGCAGTTCTTCATGTCTTTCTGATGCAAATTTAATATCAAACCCTGCTTTTAGTCCCTTGGCAACATAGTCCAAACTTCCCAGTTTAAGTGTCAAGGTTATTCATGAGATGGCCCCTGTTTGCCTCCTTATCTTTCACCATCCGTCTCTTTGTCATCTATTTTAATTATGATAAAATTCTCTTGGTTCCTCAAAGACACCATTCTCGGGCTGGCATCCAGGACTTTCCACAGAGGTCCTTTTTCTCTGTTTGAAACACTCTTCCCACTCTTCTGACAAGTTCGCTCATTTCTTAGGTCAGCTGATAGTCACCTCCCAAGGAGTACTTCCTTAATACTCAATACCCTAGCAAGCTAGTGTGTTAAAAATGTCTCCTGTTTACATTTTTGCACCCTTTATCATAACACTTAATGTACTCTATTATGATTTATTCATTTAATTATCTTTCTCATTTAGCAGAGTATCAGCTCCATTAAGGCAAGAACCAAATCTGTGCTACATCTGATAGCATCCCCATGTCACAGAGTACGCATTCAACTGTATTCTCAGTGAATTAATTTATAGCAAGTGGGTGTTCACTCCTGACTACAGGTCATTTCACAGTGAGCAGGGTCATGAAAGTTATGGTACAAGGGACACAATAAAAGGGCAAAAACCAAGGGACAGGAAACTGGCTTCTGAAACCTGAATGGAAAAAGGAAAAGGTCCTTTCTCAGCACCCATCATTTTCCATTTTAGGTTAAAAACATATAGTAAAATTTCAGGTATCCATTCTATTCAAAGAGAGCAACTCTGTATAAACCTGCATAGCAGGATATAGCAGAGCACTTGACAAGTCTTAACAGATGAAAGGTATTGGAGGAAATTTTCTCCTATCTCAAAAGGGTTGAAACTAAAGCAGGAAGGAGAGAGGAGATTCTATCAGCACAGAATCACGTAGTAATTGTAATTCCACGGTAATCACAATTGGTAAATGTAAGCCCACTGGATTTGGTAATCCAGTGGTAATTGGTAAATCCAGCTAAGGCACAGAGTGCCTGGCCAGAAGGAAGGTAGGTCTAAATTCCAACTCCACTAGCTAAGCCATGAAGCCATGAAGCCATGAAGCCCCTAAACAAAGGGCTTCTTAGTTAATGTGTACTGTCTGTACCCTGAACAGAGTGCCTGGCCAGAAGGAAGATAGGTCTAAATTCCAACTCCACTAGCTAAGCCATGAAGCCCCGAAACAAAGGGCTTCTTGATTAATGTGTACTGTCTGGATTAGTGGTGGCCCATCCTGAGACTTAACGTTCAGTATTATTATTTCTGATGGATATGAGATGGTCTCTAACCTCATACATCTTATCTGTGAGCTTGGAGTGCATCCTGCAAGAAGTTTTTATTATCCCATTAAGTCAGTGTGCTCTTTATTAAAAAAAAATTACAGGAGAAAGAGGAAGCCTCCTACACTGTTGGTGGGAATGCAAGCTGGTGCAACCACTCTGGAAAACAGTATGGAGGTGCCTCAAAAAGTTGAAAATAGAGTTACCTTATGACCCAGCAATTGGGTCATATACCTTGGGTATATACCTAAAGATACAAACATAGTGATCTGAAGGGGCATGTGCATCCGAATGTTTATAGCAGCAATTTCCACAATAGCCAAACTATGGAAAGAACCTAGATGTCCATCAACAGATGAATGGATAAATAAAATGTGGTGTATATATACAATGGAATACTATGCATCCATCAAAATAAATGAAATCTTGCCATTTGTGACGACATGGATGGAACTAGAGGGTATTATGCTTAGTGAAATAACTCAGTTGGAGAAAGACAACTATCATATGATCTCCCTGATATGAGAAAGTGGAGATGCAACATGGGGGGACTGGGGGGGGGTAGGAAGAGAGGGAGACAAACCATAAGAGACTCTTAATCTCACAAAACTGAGGGTTGCCAGGGGGAGGGAGGGAGGGAGAGGGTGGTGGGGTTATGGACATTGGGGAGGGTATGTGCTATGATGAGTGCTGTGAGGTGTGTAAACCTGGCAATTCACAGACCTGTACCCCTGGGGCTAATAATACATTATATGTTTATAAAAAATAAAAATTAAAAAAAATTACAGATCTTGGCATTAGAGCAAACAAAGGATATTATCTGGCGCCTTCAGACAGGAAAGATATTCTCTACAGGCTTACAATCTTGCATTTGTACAACTTCCTCTAATAGCTTTCCATCAGTCTTGGCCTCAATCATGTCAATATATGATCTTTAAAAAGGACACATTTTGAGTACATGCCCAAGGAGAATGACTAGCCCTTTAGCTATATCCTAGGTAAGACTCACCCAGAGCTGCATGAAAAATCAAAGTTATACATAAAGCACCTCTCATATGGTGCACATTCAGTAATTCAAAAATTCAGAGTCTGTCCTCAGGCAAAAGAAGCCCACATGTCCTGAGGTCCACTTACTTATATCCAATGTCACACGAGTTCAGCCTGTCTATGAGGAGGGACTGGATATCTTTGACCAGCAGGCAGCACTCATCAGACATGATGCAGGTTCTCCTAGCAGTGTGTATGATGATGATGTACTTAGCTGGGAGCAATGGGTCTCCCTGGCCTCCCATGCAGACCATGAGATAATAGTGGAGCAAACTGAGAAGGGAAGCAAAAAAAAAAAGGGGGGGGGCATGTGGGCTTATTGTGCCCACCCATGTTCACTACTGAACATCCCCATCCTAACCTGACTCTGACTGTGGAACTCAAGAGAGCCCACCTGAGAGGTGAGTATGTTTTCCTGATTGAATTAGATTCAAGAGGCAAGAATCATAGAGCCATGGGATCTAAACCAAAAACAAAACCCAGAGGACAGTGGGGATGTTGATCCTAAGAATAAATGGATGTTCATTTCCAAGGAAAAAGGATACCTATCTATCTGCATGATTGTCATGTGTGTATGTGTGTGTGTGCCTGCATAACAGGGCCTTTTGTACAAATTAGTTGAATCATCAACTGAAAGCATGTCTTTGAGACTTACCTGTAATCCCTAAAACTCTCTGTCAATATAAGCAATTATTAATTTTAGTAGATAGCACTAATCCAATGACTGAGATCAAATTTACTCAGAGCTTTCATATAATAGAGATAATTATCTTTAAAACTTTAGTAAGACTAGGAAAAGGTTGAAAGTGGTTATTAACTATACTTTTTTTTTTTTCTAAGTGAACTCTCTCCCCAATGTGGGGCTCAAACTTAAGACCCCAAGATCAAGATTCACATGCTCTACCAACTGAGTCAGCCAAGTGCCACTTAACTATACTGGTTTTGATGTTATTGTTTGTTAAACCCTTTTTAAAATCTAGTATTTAATACCCAAATTACCCTAACAATTTCCTCTGACTTCGGTATTGGTAGTGATGTAAGCCCTTCAGTTTATCAGTGCTGTTCTGGTTCAGAAAGATGTGCATTTGTGCTTTTATGTGTTGTGCTTGTATGTGTTAGATGCCTATTCCTCTCCATGTTTTTTTTTGTTTTGGTTCTGTTTTTGTTTTTGTTTGCCTCCACAGCCCTTTTCACCTTCTAACATGCCAAATATTTGACTTGCTTATTTGCTTATTTTCTTTTTCTACCCTCTAGGTTGAAACTTCACAAGGGCACCACTTTTGTGTTTTGTTCCATAACAGGTTCTCAGTAAGTAATTGTTGACTGATTAAAAAAATGAGAACACATATATTACACCAGGTTAATACAATGGTTCTATCATTCTAGGAATCTGAGGGATAAAGAGGTAACCTAGAGGGTCCTTCGCAAGGTGTGCCAGCCCCAAAAGTTCAGAGAGCTATGTGACCAGTTGCCTAACTGAAAAGTCCACTCCCAATGGCATTTGAAAGTTTGTAGGGGGTAGTCTGGTTGGGTGGGTCTAGAAGGAGGCTCCGGTAGGATTGAAGGTCTTACCTTCCTTGGCATTTGCCTTCTGCAGAGGGAGTAGGCAGTTCTCACCTTTCACAAGAAGGGGCTGAACGTACTTTGATGACAGGTGGCCCTTCTGGACAGCATAGGAGATCAGGCCCTTCATTGCTGATTGGGCATCCAGGCTGGGACTGTGGCCTGAAAAAGAGCCATCTGTAGCAACCTAGGTCTGGCCTGCATTTCATGGGGCTGTGGGAGAAGGATTAGATGCCCTGCCAGCCCTTACATAACTGTTGGAAGGAAACTGGCTCATCACCTAGGTTGGAAAGCCTAAAAGTTAAGGATCCACCTGCCACAGGATGAAGACCTTTCCCAATAACCTGCCAAAACTTCATTCATTGCTCTTTCTCCATGGAAGAGCTAAAATGCAACCCCATGTTCAGTAATGCCCAGCTAGCTGGGTCAGGGTTTCCCATTGGAAGAGGCTCATCCAGGCATGTGCCAGCCTCTTTACTGCATTAATTTCTTTAATCCTCACCAAAAACCTCTGAGGTAGATGCTGTTATGTTATTATTCACAGAAAGGAACTTGAGGCTTCAAGAAGTAACATGCTCAAGACCCTACTACTAACAGGGTGACACCCAGGTAACAATAACACACACACACACACACACACACACACACACACACACACACACACATAAATGCTGAACACAGAGTCCTCTGGTGTGCTGGAAGCCACCCTGGAACTGGAAATGGAAGGTGTGAGCTTGCCTTCTGATTCTTCTTGGGTCACTTCCTCCAGAATTCAGGATGTACTTTGTGTAACAGCAAATCAGGAAACTTGTCTGGATTTTCTCACAGAGTATTGGGAGGGGACAATAAGAAACTAGACATGCAAGAGCTTTAACAGTCAAGGGTGCACAAACTCAGGGGAATGGTCCTGGAGCATGTATGTTAGAATGCTGGGAGAGCTGGGAGGACAGACAGCAGTAAGACTAGAAGAAAGTGGAAGGGATTCAGGGATTGGAGGCCTCAGAGTGGTCTTACCATGAGAGACTATGGACTCTGAAAAACAATCTGAGGGTTTTGAAGGGACGGGGGGTGGGAGGTTGGGGTACCAGGTGGTGGGTATTATAGAGGGCACGGATTGCATGGAGCACGGGGTGTGGTGCAAAAATAATGAATACTGTTATGCTGGAAATAAAAAAAAAAAAAAAACCTGTACAGAAATCTTGAGGTAAGAGATGGGAGGAAGAGGTGCCTGATAGGAAACGGGAAGCAGGGTCTGGTGCTGCAGAAGAGTCAGAGTCAGAGAGGAAGATGTGACAGTCACTTACAGAAGAGAGCAGAAGCCTACATGTTTCCATAAAGAAAAAGACTGTCCATAAAGAGAAACAATGGCCACCACCTCCACTGAAAAATATCCAGGGGAAAAGGAGATACCTCAGAGACTGAGGAGGAAACCAGAGTAGGAAGAGGAGAACCAACACCATTCACATAAGCCAAGAGAGAGGGGAACTGCAGGACAGTAGATCATCAGGGAACTAGGAGAAGGTCAAGGAGGCAATGTAGAAACAAAGAAGTAGGTAACTCTTTGGAGAAGGGCAACTGAGATGATGATTACCTTCCTTGGTGCCAAAAAAAGCAAAGCCCAGGGAGATGTTGTTGTATCCCTGGGTGTGCACGCCTTGGACATTCCAGCCAACACCTTCATACACCCTGCCATGGTCCCCAACCAGGAAGCTGTGGAGCAGGAGATATAGGCTGAGTGGTTGGCACTGTGGCACATCCCCACAAAAGGAACCATTTGTCAGTTTCCAAAAGGAGAAGGGCTTAAGCTCTGTTCACTACAGGGAATTTGCATGTACTTGTCCCAGACAGTGGATAGGCCAAGTCAATTATATTCCCTTAGAATTCAGAACCAACCCCCAAACTCCCTATCTCCCTCCTTTGTTTAGAAGCCCAGGTTTTATGTAAATCATCCTACACACTAAGAAGGAAGAGAGGCCCTGGTGCCACCAGAGTAGCTAACCCAGTTACACTGTAAGATTCTTCTTAGCTTCCACATTGCCTCAAACACAGCTCTCCTCCTTCTTCCAAAATGCATGTTAACCTGTGTCATCTCCACATAGGCTGTTCATGTGATTCCTCCCTGCCAGGTTACTGTCTTATATAGATTTCTCAGGAAGTATCTCCTCAGATAAGGACATGGATGCAGGCACTTTTTTTGAGAAGGGGTCCCAGAAGCCGGTATGAGGGAGCAAGGAGAGAGAGTCAGAAGGAAGAAATCCAACAAAGTATACACAATTGGGCCAGCTTCACAATGGCTACCTGGGGCTCAGAACTTTTCCCCCCATTGCCTGCCACCAGACAGGTAAACTTCCAAGGAACTGAGTACATGCACCTAAATATTGTCCCTAAGAAGGACTGAGGGCTGAGGAAGTTATTTACAACTGTTGACCCCTGTGGGGGATTAACTCCCTTTCACCATCAGGAGTGGTAAAAGTCTGAAGCAGAAAAACAGAGATGCAGAAGGTAGTCAAAGTGAAAAGCAATCACCATGCATAGGAACTGTCTACACCTAGGTAAGGTCAGAGGTGGGCTGAGGACATGCAGTCCTAGGCACTAAGAGAGCCCACTAGAGTGACCACTAGAGTAAGACGCCTCACCATAAGAGCCCCCTACATGCAGTGAAGTGGAACATGCAGTGGGCAAAGAGCCAGTTTTGAGTCAGTCTGTGCTCCACAACCTCGTAACACGCCCAGTCAACCTAGATGACTCTCAGAAAAATCAAACAATGTCCCTGCCTTGGTCCCCTCACCTGGAGCATGGAGATGGTAATGTATGCCTGACAAATGCACCCACGCACTTGGTAGTCATTCATAACTACTAGTGTGCTGTGTGAACCAGTTTTGGAGGGAGCTAGGAAGTATAGTTATTATTTAACCTTCCCTGCTTCCTTTTAGGAGATCTAGAAAATTCAAAAGGATTTAGAATTTTATAGGGTTTTTAATATTTTATTCACTATAAATCTGATATAAGCTCAACCCAGGAAATGAGGAAAGAAGTCGTAAGTAAGGGTGAGAGGAGCACCCTAAGGAGCAACATTGATCATATACCCCCACATGGCCCTTACCTGTAGGCCACATCACACCAGCTGTTGTGTATGTGCTGAGCCCGCAGCTCCCACAGCCTCTGACTGCACGTAGTCTGGTTGTGACACTCCAGTCCAGGGATATGGTGTGTGATAAGGAAATCCACGGGCATGGTGAGTGGGATGCTGCAGCCAACAGTTTCGGCCCCCAATTCCTTGCAAGAGATCACTGTGGATACATCTGTGGGGTAATCATGAAGGTGAGGAGGATATTACTCAGTGTATCCTGCCCCATTGCTGCCTCACTAACCTCCCTTGTTAACCTCCCTGGGTGCCATTCTGGGCTCCATGGGCCCAATAGGGGTGGAAGAGTCCTGGGAAGAGGCTTTCTTTCTTTTCTTTTCTTGTCTTTTTCTTTCTTTCTTTTTTTTTTTTTTTTGATTGATTTATTTATTTTTTAAAGATTTATTTATTTATTTGCCAGAGATAGAGAGAGAGAGTACACACAAGCAGGCAGAAAGGCAGGCAGAGGCAGTGAGAGAAGCAGGCTCCCTGCCGAGCAAGGAGCCCAATGTGGGACTTGATCTCAGGACCCTGGGATCATGACCTGAGCCGAAGGCAGCGGCTTAACCAACTGAGACACCCAGGAGTCCCAGGGAGGAGGCTTTCAACAGACACTCCATCTACTTCTCAGACACACCATCTCCTTCTCACCTCCTCATCTATTTCCTCTCCACTGCCCCTAACGCAGAGTTTGCACATGCCTAGAGCAGCTTAGATGCTCTGCTTCCCTATAGAGGGCATCCACATCCCACTGGACAGACTCCACCCTGAAGCTCCTGCCCTGCTCTATTTCTGGACCTCTGCTTTAGGAAGAAGCTCCTTCCCACTGCTTCCCCTGGGAAAGCCCTGAGTGGCCCCTCTGAGTTTCATTGCTGCACACTATGCTCACTGACAGTTTGCTCTGTGACTCTGACTGTGTCCTTTGTCCTGCCCTGAGTGCTTTCTGAGGGGACTACATCTCTTCCTCAACCTAGAGGCTCTCTGCAGATAGGTCCTGGCCCTCCCATTCAGTTGGATGACTCCCTCAGGGCAAGGTGAGGGTCTCCATCTTTAGGCTAGAGGGCTCTGAGTGCAGATGCTGAATCTCCCTGTCCTGGCTTCTGTCCTCTTCTGGTACCACACCAGACCCCCAAAGCCTGTGGCATCCCTGCAGGTGTTTTCTTGATGCTCCACTGTCTTAGTCCCATTTGCCACATGCCAACCACAAGGGGCAGAGCAGATTTCAGAAGCACTCTAGTCACAGAACATACCCAGCTGTCTTTAAGCCTCCTCACCATTGAGACTGAGATTTCCTTTCTCAGTGAGATAAGAGATGTTGCCAAACAGGTCCCGAAGGCCCTCTGATACACGTTTGGCTTGTGTTTCATCCCAGGAGAAATCACCTGCAGAAGAACAGTCCATTTTACAGGTCCTCAGAGAGGCCTAGTACTAGCCATCTCAGAGACAGATTCAGGCCAGATCACTGAGGCCTCTCCAGGAGAACTCTCTGTGCTAACCAGAGGACCACCTCCAATAGCAACACATGCATATTTTTCTTCAACATCAACTCCAGGGAATCCCCAGAATACAGTTAAATAGCCAAGAGCAGGAAGTTGGAAATATACCCATTTCTCATGAGCTGCATCTATATGCACTACTGGGAAAACAACAATAAACTGGAAATGTATCTAAGCATCTCAAAAGTGCAGGGTTTTCTTTTGTGTGGATTTTACCAAGTAGAAACAATGAAAAGATGATATGGAAAATTGCACAAATCAAGTCAGTTCTTTCAGACCTGATTTGGAGTCATGTGTTGTGCCAAAGCCCCTCTGTATGTGACTGACACCCCTAGCCTCAAGAAACTTCCTCTTACTGAGAAACATAACCCCAGCCACATACAGATAGAATCATTGCTTCCCTTGCTCAGGTGCAAAGTTCTTCATGTGCATTATCTCATTTAACCGTCAAAAGTTTGGGAAATCATAAATTTATTTCAATTATCAGATGGGAAAATAAAGGTTTAAAGGGATGAATAATTTGCTTAAAACATTGCTGGAGGTAAGCCAAGAATTTGAAACCAAGTTTATAGACTTCAAGTTCTGTGTTCCAAAAGCAAAGCTATTTTTTTCTCCCTAAGGGAAAGGTAACATTTAAAGAACTCTGATCCAGTAAAGGAAAACCATCCCAGGCCCTAAGACCCAGAGCTGAGACACAAAGCCACAGAAGCATCCTCATGTGGTCCCAAAACACTGTTAGGAGAGTGAAGAACTCAGTCCTAGGAGAGACACTGACAGTTAATCAGACCATCTTCACTCCTCAAACAGGCCACCTACCCCACTGCATGGTACCCCTGTCTGCCTTCCTGCCAAACTATGGGCCTCCTGAGGGCCAGCATCTGACCAGGACTCTCAAGGTCCCCAGTTTATGTCAGGTGTTCCTTAAATGGGTAAACACCCTCATCTAGTTTCCCTGGGCAACTAGATTTCACTGAGTGACTACTAATGTACAAGGTCAGCATAGGCACTCACACATATAATCTTATTTAATCCTTATGCTAACACTGCCATGTAGTATTATTAACCCCCATTCTTATAGAAGAGAAAATCCAGGAATAGTAGAACTAAAAAATCCAAACACACATGGATGGGTCTCGTGCTGAGAACTCCTTCCCAGTGGGGGATGCAGTGGAGTGAGAGAGGGTACAAGAGTCAGTTGGGGGTATTCCCCAGCTCTAGGGCAGAAGAAATCTGATCTTAACACTCCATGTGGTACATCCAGTCTCTTCAAAGGGAGAGGGCTTCACAACAAGAAATGCACTCACACCCACACTCAGAAATACCTGTGGGTCCTGCAGTATCCCAGCCCAACACAGGTCAGGGTGCAGGTGGCTCTCCCATCATTGGCTGGCAGTTCCTTCCTTCAAATTTGGCCACTGGCCCTGCCCTGCTCCTCCAGCTGCAACTTCCTAGGCCTTCAGGCTCCTTCTCACCAAGGGAACACTTGAGCTCTGGTCTTCCAGAGGGAAGGGGATCCCTATTGGAAGGTGAAGAGAAGGCAGAGTTCTGAGGCTCCCACAGGTTTTATCCAGGACACCCAGAGGAACTGGAGGAGACCAGATTCAAGCTGAAAGCAAGGCCTCCCCCTGTGAATAAGCCCAGGTACCTCCTCCCTGGAAAATGACGCGATTGCCCTAGGCTCCCTGAGCTGTTTTCTCATTGCCAGTCCTTAGAAACCTGACCAACCCAACATCTGGGAGTACTTCCTGGCCTTGGAGACTGTAAGAGGAACAAATTTTGCCACTCCAGGATATGCTTCTTTGGCATATTGATTATGCCAAGCTGGTTATTTTTTTAAGGAAATACACAAGAGCCATGAGAAATGCTGAAATCCAAGAAATAAACTTTTTGTAAGAGGCTTTTACATAAATAAGGGATATCTCCACTTGTAAGGGTGACTCCTTTAGTACCAGAAAGAGGGAGTGACTGTCAAATCTCTAGAAGATGCAATCAATGGAGAAAGCAATGACTTCTGCTTATACTTTGCCCTTATTTGCTGTGCTTTACCTGGTGACCTCCCACAACTGATTCCCTGCCACCAACATTTTTGGTCTTTAGCTGAAAATGGTATTCAAGGTGATGGCTTTGGCCATTTCAGTTAGTAACTCAGTTTTCCAGGGGCTCTCCCATGTATACAGGAGGAATATAATTTCTTTTTTTAAAGATTTTATTTATTTATTTGACAGAAAGAGAGAACACAAGTAGGCAGAGAGGCAGGCAGAGAAAGAGGGGGAAGCAGGCTCTCCGCTGAGCAGAGAGCCCAATGCAGGGCTCCATCCCAGGACTCTGAGATCATGACCTGAGCCAAAGGTAGAAGCTCAAGCCACTGATCCACCCAGGTGCCCCAGGAGGAATATAATTTCCTAAGCTTTGTTTGTTTTCTCCTGTTAATATGCCTCACATCAATTGAATTTTTAATCCAGCTAAATAATCTTGAAGGGCAGAGGAAAAATGTTTTCATCCTCAGCAAGACTGACCTGCTCCAGGAGTGTCAAGGCTATAGATAGGGGTCACTGACCAATATCCCACCCCTCCCCACCTCCTTCCAAGGGGTTCACCTGCACCAATAGGATGGGGGCAAGGAAATAGAAAGGTACCTTCCAGAAAGCAGCACAAAATGTCATCATCACTAGAACTTATTCTGGCCCATGCATCTACCACCACCACCAAGAGTGACTGGCCCCTCACCTATTCCCAACTCAAGGCCCTCATACAGTCATCACCTGACTGGTTTCTCCTGGAAACCATGAGTCTTCACAGAATCTTCACAGAAGAAATTCCATTCCGTGTAGATATTTCCCTCGTGGGGAACCTGCAGGGACCTGTAGAGTTTTCACTTCCTAGGGAAAGGTGGGCAGTCTCCTGAGACTACAAAAAGAACCCTTCTAAGGGAATGTCCCAAATCCACACAGGTGGGCCTAAGTGGGACTGAAGTCTTACACTCAGGTCTGTGGGCCCCAACAATGTCCCATTGAGAAGCCCCCATCAGTGTGCCAGCTCCACCTGCTGTTCTCCCCCATTTAATTGACCAGACCAGGGCTGGGGAGAGAGTCCTCAGGAACAGTGTGAAAGAGAGCAGAGGGGTTCTGAGCTTATCCCAGCTATAGCCTGGGACCAACACTGTAGGGACCACATCAGTTTCCCAAGCTTTTCTGACTTGTTATTTTTCCTAACCTTCACTTTCTTCTCACCCTGACTAGTAGTAAAATGCTTACAAAGAAAAAGTCTGTGTCACGAATGACATATCAGATAAAGGGCTAGTATCCAAAATCTATAAAGAATTTATCAAACTCAACATCCAGAGAACAAATAATCCAAACAAGAAATGGGAAGAGGACATGTACAGACATTTCTGCAAAGAAGACATCCAGATGGCCAACAGACACATGAAAAAGTGCTCAACATCACTCGGCATCAGGGAAATACAAACCAAAACCACAATGAGATACCACCTCAAACCAGTCAGAATGGTTAAAAGTAACAAGTCAGGAAATGACAGATGTTAGAGAGGATGCAAAGAAAGGGAAACCTCCTACACTGTTGGTGGGAACGCAAGCTGGTGCAACCACTCTGGAAAACAGCATGGAGGTTCCTCAAAAAGTTGAAAATAGAGCTACCCTACAATTCAATAATCACACTACTGAGTATTTACCTTAAAGATACAAATGTAATGATCTGAGAGGTCACATGCACCTGAATGTTTATAGCAGCAATATCCACAATAGCCAAACTATGGAAAGAACCTAGAAGTCCATCAATAGATGAATGGATAAAGAAGATATGGCATATATATATATACACACAATGGAATACTTCGCAGCCACCAAAAGAAATTAAATCTCACCATTTGCGAATGACGTGGATGGAAATAGAGGGTATTATGGTGAGTGAAATAAGTCAATCAAAGAAAGGCAATTATCATATGATCTCTCTGATATGAGGAATTTGAGAGGCAGGGTGGGGGGTCGTGTGCATTAGGGAAGGAAAAAAATGAAGTAAGATGGTATCAGGAGGGAGACAAACCATAAGAGACTATTAATCTCACAAAACAAATTGAGGGCTGCTGGACAGGGTAGGCGGGTATTTGGGATAGAATGGTTGGGTTATGGACATTGGGTAGTGTATGGGATATGGTGAGTGCTGTGAAATTTGTAAGCCTGATGATTCACAGACCTGTACCCCTAGGGCAGATAATACATTAGATGTTAATTTTAAAAATGTTAAATGTTGCATCACCACTTCCTCAACATGGGTGCTTAAGTGGGTAGGAGAAGAATAAATGAAATAAGATGGGATTGGGAGGGAGACAAACCATAAATGACTCTTAATCTCACAAAACAAACTGAGGGTTGCTGGGGGGGGTGTTTGGGAGAAGGGGGTGGGATTATGGACATTGGGGAGGGTATGTGCTTTGGTGAGTGCTGTGAAGTGTGTAAACCTGGTGATTCACAGACCTGTACCCCTGGGGATAAAAAATATATGTTTATAAAAAATAAAAAATTAATTTAAATTAAAAAAATAAATAAATAAATAAATTTAAAAAAATGTTAAATGTTTAAAGACCCACTTTTAAATCTGTTTTGGGCCTTGGAAAAAACGCATGACAGTTGAATGTAAGTCTGTGCCTGGAGAGCTGATAGTGTATAGTCTGTCTTAGTTCAGTGTTCTACAGTGCACGTTGGTCTGCAGATTATTTGAAAGTGGACACAAGAGCTGTTTCTATCACTGTTGTGATTTAGCAACAGTTTTCCGACTAAAAATTATATCCATATTATAAGGCATATGAAAACTAGTGGTGTTGCAAATATTTTTAGAAAAAGTGACCTGTAACAGAGAGAATATGCTAAATGAATTTGGAAGTGATGCACAAGGGAGCAACATCAAGCAGAACACTGTCACTGGAATTGTGTCTTTGAAGTTGGTCAGATGAGCTCTTAAGGAGAATCCATGAATGACAAGATTTGAGTTGTACTGATTTATGTAGGTTGCACTGCTGAAGTGCCATTTGATGTTGTATCCTTCTCACAGGTAAACCTTATAGCCATAGATCTTAATTTTAGATCTTAATTCACCTAACTGGTGAATTTCAGAACCATCATTATTATGCTTTATCGTCCACAAAATTGTTATGGCCACATTTTACCCATTTAATGTTGAGTTTCCCAAATCTTAAGTTTGACTCTAAAAGGGAAAGGAAAAAACTGCTTGTGAGGATATAAGGAAGATAATAATAATTTTAATATTTCTTTTTAAAGTATATTTCAATTTTCAGACCTACAGATTGTAATGTATAACAGTATATTTGAAAATAGATAATTCTGAAGTTTTCATGATATTTCGTCATTAGTTGAAAAAAGATAATTTGTAAAACTTGATTATAGAGCATTGATTATAGAGCAAAATACAGCCTTTTGTTAATTAGAGCTTGATGATTTAAATAGACTGACATACCATACCATTTTAGAATTGAAATTGAATTATTATTTCTCAAAAATAGATTTGATAATTTCAAATATTATACCCATATATGCTAATAGAATGCTGAAAATACAATATGTTTTATGGGTAACCAAATTTGGGGTTATGTGAACAGTTTGTATTACTCATTTGGTTTATACTATTTTTTTGTCTCAGAAAAACAAATTATTGTTCCCCTCAGAAGTGTTTAGGTATTACTGCAAGCAAGTTTTAATTCTACTGTATGAAATATTTGATGTTTTGTTTGAAACAACAGACATCGAAGAACCAATATATCAACTAATATTCTTACCTTATTTTGAATAAGATAAGATATTCTTATCTTAGTTTGAATGATTGTAATTCAGTTTACTACATCTAGTTTGGTGTTTGATGGTCTGGAAAAATATTTCACAGTTCTGGGAAATGCTCAATGCCTCTATGAAGCAGCAAATCAATATTGGTCTGACAATATTTGATGCAACTGAAAAAGGTCTATAGGACATAGCACTTGCAAATTTGACCAATGTACAAAGCTACAATTTTGAATTAACTTGTTCCCCATTGATTCTCTCATGTACCCAAGTATAAAAATTGGTAAGTTTCCCATGTCTTAAGAGTAACATTTGAATTTCAGTTCTGAATTTCAAACAGACAATAAAATATTTTAATGCTAGTTTTTAATCCACCTAAAAGTTTACAGATAAACCTGTTAATTATTATTATTCTGGATCTGAAAGTTTATGTATAGATCACATTCACAAGCCCCTTGGTCTAAAACGATTGTGAACGTAGTGTCTGATGCATTCAGTATTTTCTCCTTATATTTGTTTCAATCTCTAAAAAATAAGTAGGAGGAGTTTTCCCTGTAGTTGGATAAAATTTGCTTTTGGCCTTTATTTGGACAACCAAGTTAGGATTCTGTGGATGCTGTAGTTTTGTAAAAGGAGAAGCAGGTGTCATTTGATCACATTTTCATTTAAGTAGAAAATTTAGCTTATTTGCGAATAAAATATAATAATTATGTAACAATGTGGAAAATAAACCTTATTTTGGAAAAAAAAAAAGGACACTAAATCCCAAAATTGTAAAAAAAGAAAGCATATGCATATATATATATATATATATATATATATATATATATATATTAAAAAAAAGCAGTGAAAGGAAGCAAAAAATAAAGACTATATCTATAAAATGTAAGTGTAAAAATTAAAATTAAAAAAGACTTTAGGGGCACCTGGACTGCTCAGGGTTAAAGCCTCTGCCTTTAGCTCAGGTCATGATCTCAGGGTCCTGGGATCAAGCCCCACATCAGACTCTCTGCTCAGCAGGGAGCCTGCTTCCTCCTCTCTCTCTACCTGCCTCTCTGACTACCTGTGATCTCTCTGTCTTTGTCAAATAAATAAATAAAATCTTTAAAAAAAAAAAAAAGACTTTAAAAAAAGAGTTGAGGAGTGCCTGGGTGGCTCAGCTGGTTAAGTGTCTGCCTTCTGGCTCAGGTCATGATCCGAGGGTCCTGGGATTGAGCCCTACATTAGGCTCCCTGCTCAGCAGGGAATGTGCTTCTGCTGCTGTCTCCCATGTGCCCACTCTCTCTCTCTACCTCAAGTAAATAAATAAAATCTTTAAAAAAAAACTTAAAGAAAAAACGAAGAGTTGATAAAATTAAAAACTAGTTGAAAAGGGAAAAAGGAAAAGAATATTTTGAACTGAAAAACTAAGGACTTATGAGAAAAAAAGAATTCTATATACTATTTTCTGCTAATGTGGGAGTTTTTCAGTTCCGAGTGATCCATAAGCTTGGTATTTGACTGATATTCCTCCTGTCTTCTGGGGAAGCGGCCTGTTGCACTGATTTAGAGGTCTTTGTCCGCACAGTGCCTAGTCAGGGGGTGGGCTCAATGTAAACTGCTTCTGGTTTTTCTATGTGGCTTTTCTTCCTTGAAGGCTTTTTGCATCTCTTGCAAAAAGTGGTGGATTTTCTATTTGTAGAATTGCAACAATTCTTAGATCTCAGGTTGAATTCACAGGTGTTCAGAGTGATTTGATAGATATCTAGCTTAATCAAGGGACCAGATGGAATGAGAGCCCCCTACTCTTCCACCATCTTCCTTCCTTCAGCATTTTTTAAAATATAAGTATTTTTCATTTTAAAAATATGCCAGTATAAGATGGGTTTACTAATACCCAAGTGAATTAGTATTTTAAACTTTAAATTTTCTGATATTGTCAATATTATCACATATAACCCACATAAACAAGATTTCTTTGGTTTCTTCAATAATTTTTCAGGTGTAAAAGGATCTTGAGAGCAAAAGTCTGAGAATTGGGATCCAAGGAATGCCATAGGCTGTCCTGCAGCTGTAAGGCCACAAGGGAGCAGCATGCTCTCTGGAGTCTCCCCAGCTTGCTGTGCACCACACCTCCCACTTTCTTTCCTTTTCTGCACTCTCCCAAACTGCACAACTTCTTACTTAGAGGAAGTAATTCTCTAAGCATGGGTTCCATCAAAACCAAGACAGGCACCTACTTTTCTTCAAATGTTTATCAGATGTTTCAAAAGCAAATCTTATCATCCAGGGCTAAGTAAACATGAAAACCCCAGGTCTAGAGGAGTTAATAATCTAGTGAGGTAAACAGACCCAAAGGCCAGTAATTAGACTGCCACCAAGTTGATGTGTGTGATGGCCCTATATTTTCTGAAAAGGACTGAATACATCAAAAGAATTTCTTATAGGCAGGGGGAAGCCAACAGGGAGATACTGAGATACTTGTTAGGAATTTCTAGAAGGATCTGGAACCTCAGGGCATAATGAGGACAAACATTAGGTTCTGCAAGAGATAGGAGAGGAGTGGTTGGAAAAGCAGAAGCCAGGAAAAACAAGAGGTAACAATGGACTTTTCTGTTTAGAAGGTGAAGTTTCCAAGAAGTCATGAGGGTTTGAGTGAAGACAGCAGGTAGAAGGGGTTGGGGAGAATGCTCTGACTTGGGAGTGCTGCAGGTGGGGATCTAAGGAGCTGCTTACTGGTGAGACCTCACTGTGGAAGTGTGGTGTGGGTGCCAGTTTGCTGGGAGCAGGCTGTCTCAGATATTGGTAGGGTGGTCAAGCTTGGTGTGGATTGGTCCAAAGGCCCAGAACAGTGGTCTGACATTGCCTACGGCCTTCCTAAGGTACCAGACACACAGAATGAGCAGTGGAGGGGCAGGGGTGTCAGGAGGTTTGTGGTCAGGAGTCTAGATCCAGAAACCTCCCTGGAAGAGGGGTACCTGCCTGGCTTAGTCAGTAGAACCTATGACTCTCGATCTCAGGGTTTTAAGATTCAGCCCTATGTTGGGTGTAGAGATTACTTTAAAATAAAACCTTTAAAAAGTTGGAGGGGATGCCCCACATTGGGCTCTGCACTGGGCATGGAGCTTACTTAAAAGAAAAAAAAAAAAATCCTGGCCCAAGGGCTGAGAAGAAGGGAGGGAAGGCAATGAGAATGAAGGGAGGTATGAAGGGAGGTATGAAGGAAGAGGCAGCAGGTTGTGTGGCCAGGAAGGGGCTGAGCCCCTAGGCATCATCTGCCCTGTGGGGAGAGTAAGTCTGACTTCCTTTGCTGGGGGTTCCTCAAATGGGGCAGGAACAAGGTCCTGAGAGCTATGAGGCCTGTGTCACCTGAAGTCAATGTTAGAAATGACTAAAGGCCAGCCAATACAGTCTTCTCACTTAGCAGATAAGAAAATGATGGCCTAGACAAGGGAATGAGTGACTGCTAAAGCCCACCTAGCATCTCTAGCAGAACTAGAGATAGAACCCAGCTCTGGTATCCCCAGTCTGCCACAAGCTTTTGCCCAGGGTCCCACAAGCAACAGTGTACAGGCAGGACCTGGGGAGATCCCACCGTGTACCTGGTGTCACTGTTCATTACAGAATAAACAACTGAGAAAGGGTAAACTTCCTTGTGGGCCAACAGCAGGACAACAATGGAGAAGGTGATATGGGCAGAAATAGCCCCCCTCTTGGTCCTGGGTGTGTGGTAGGAAGCCTAAAGACAGGACTGGAGCCTCTGTCAGCTTAGTTGTCTGTTTTAACATTACACATGGCTAAGTTCCTCAGCCATTTCACACCTTTTTATTTTTCCAGGGGCAACCTCCAGAACCACTGTCCAGAAATAGAAAGTTTCCCCAATTCATTGTAGGGGCCAAGGGCAGACCACCCCAAAATGTGCCATTTTGGCATACCAATCATTTAACCCAAGCAAAGAGGTAAAGGATCTGTGCTCTAGGAACTACAGAACACTTATGAAAGAAATTGAGGAAGACACAAAGATGGAAAAACATTCCATGCTCTTGGATTGAAAGAATCAACATTGTGAAAATGTCTATGCTGCCTAGAGCAATCTACATTTTTAATGCAGTCCCTATCAAAATACCATCGACATTCCTCACACAGCTAGAATAAACAATCCTAAAATGTGTATGGAACTAGAAAAGACCCCAAATTGCCAGGCCAATGTTGAAAAAGAAAACCAAAGCTGAGGGCATCACAGTGCCTGACTTCAAACTATATTACAAAGCTGTGATCATCAAGACAACATGATACTTACACAAAAACTGACATATAAGTCAATGGAACAGGACAGAGAACCCAGAAATGGACCCCCAGCTCTACGGTCAACTAATCTTCAACAAAGCAGGAAAGCATATCCAATGGAGAAAGGACAGTCTCTTCAATAAAGGGTGCTGGGAAAATTAGACAGCCACATGCAGAAGAATAAAACTGGACCATTTTCTGACACCATACACAAAGAGAGACTCAAAATGGATGAAAGACCTCAAGGGGAGACAGGAACCCATCAAAATCCTAGAGGAGAACACAGGCAGAAATCTCTTCAACCTTGGCCACAGCAACATCTTGCTAGACATATCCCCAAAGGCAAGGAAAGCAAAAGCAAAAATGAACTACTGGGACTTCATCAAGATAAAATCTTCTGCACAGCAAAGGAAACAGTCAACAAAACTGTAAGGCAACCTATGGAATGAGAGAAGATATTGACAAATGATTTAACAGATAAAGGGCTGGTATCTAAGATCTGTAAAGAACTTCTCAAACTCAACACCAAAAAAAAACAAATAATCCAGTCATGAAATGGCCAGAAGACATGAACAGACACTTCACCAAAGAAGACATACAAATGGCCAACAGACACATGAAAAAATGCTCTACATAGATTGCCATCAGGGAATAACAAATCAAAACCACAATGAGATATTACTTTACACCAGTTACAGTGGACAAAATTAACCAGACAGGGAACAACAAATTTGGTGACATTGTGAAGAATGGGGAGCCCTCTTATACTGCTGGGGGAAATGCAAGCTGGTACAGCCTCTCTGGAAAAAAGTATAAAATAAGAGTTACACTATAGCCCAGTAATTGCACTACTGGGTATTTACCCCCAAAGATAAAGATGTGGTGAAAAGAAAGGGCACCTGCACTCCAATGTTCAGAGCAGCTATGTCCACAATAGCGAAATTGTGGAAGGAGCTGAGATGCTCTTCAACAAAGGAATGGATACAGAAGATGTGACTCATATATACAATGGAATATTACTCAGTTATCAGGAAGGATAACTGAGTTAGGATAAAACAATTTGCATCAACAAGAATGGAACTGCAGGAGATTACACTAAGTGAAATAAGTCAAGCAGAGAAAGACAATTATTATATAGCTTTACTCATATGTGGAATATAAGGAATAGCATGGAGGACCATAGGGGAGGGAAGGAAAACTGAATGGGACGAAATCAGAAAGGGAGACAAATCATGAGAGAGGCTGGATTCCAGGAAACAAACTGAGGGTTGCAGAGGGGAGGGAGGTGGATGACAGGGTAACTGGGTGATGGGAATTAAGGAGGATACGTGATGTGATGAACACTGGGTTTTATGTGCAACTGATGAATCTTCAAACATTATGTCAAAACTAATCATTGAGTTTAAATTAAGAAAGGGATGTCATTAAGAAAAAAAAGGGAGTAAGTGGAAAGGAAGGAAAGAAAGAAATCAAGAAATAAATCAAGAAATGGATCCCTAAATATAGAGAATACACTGACGGTTACCAGAAGAGAGGGGGATGGCTTAAATAGGTGGTGGGGATTAAGGAGTGAAGTTGTGATGAGCTCAGGGTATTATGTGGAAGTGTTGAATCATCATATTTTACAGCAGAATCTAATATTATACTGTATGCCAACTGACTGGAATTAAAATGATTTTTTAAATCTTTTATTTATTTGACAGAGAGAGGGGGGGAGCACAAATGGGGGAGGGGGCAGGCAAGAGAGAAGTAGGTTTCCCGCTGAGCAGGGAGCCAGATTCAGATTCAGGGCTCAATCGCGGGACCCTCAGACATGAATGACCTGAGAGGAAGGCAGATTTTTTTGTTTTGTTTTTTAAATTTTTATTCACAGAACTCACCATAGCACACACCCTCCCCAATGTCCATCACCCAGTCATCCTATCCCTCCCCTCTTTCTAGCAACCCTCAGTTTGTTTCCTGAGATTAAGTCTCTTACGCTTTCTCTCCCTCCCCATTCCCATCTTGTTTTATTTTTCCCTCCCTTCTTCCCACAAACCCCTGCCCTTCCTTTCAAATTCCTCATATCAGAAAGATCATATGATATTTGTTTTTCTCTGATTGATTTATTTCACTCAGCATAATACCCTCTAGTTCCATCCATGTTGTTGCAAATGGCAAGATTTCATTTTTAATGGCTGCATAGTATCCCACTGTATATAGACCACATCTTCTTTATCCATTCATCTGTTGATGGAGATCTAGGCTCTTTCCATAGTTTGGCTATTGTGGACATTGCTGCTATAAACATTTGGGTGCACGTGCCCCTTCGGATCACTACGTTTGTATCTTTAGGGTAAATACCCAGTAGTGTGATTCCTGGGTCATAGGGTAGCTCTATTTTCAACTCTTTGAGGAACCTCCATGCTGTTTTCCAGAGTGGCTGCACCAGCTTGCATTCCCACCAACAGTGTAGGAGGGTTCCCCTTTCTCCGCATCCTCGCCAGCATCTGTCATTTCCTGACTTGTTCATTTTAGCCATTCTGACTGGTGTGAGGTGGTATCTCACTGTGGTTTTGATTTGATGCCAAGTGATGTGGAGCACGTTTTCATGTGTTTTTTGGCCACTTGGATGTCTTCTTTGCAGAAATGTCTATTCATGTCTTCTGCTGATTTCTTGATAGGATTATTTGTTCTTTGGGTTTTGAGTTTGGTAAGTTCTTTATAGATTTTGGATACCAGTCCTTTATCTGTCAGTTGTCTTTTGGTTTTGTTGACTGTTTCTTTTGCTATATAAAAGTTTTTAATCTTAATGAAGTCCCAATAGTTCATTTTTGCTTTTGCTTCCCTTGCCTTTGGCAATATTTCTAGGAAGAAGTTGCTGTGGTTGAGGTCAAATAGGTTGTTGCCTTTGTTCTCCTCAAGTATTTTGATGGATTCCTGACTCACATTGAGGTCTTCATCCAATCTAAGTGTATTTTTGTGTGTGGTGTAAAGAAATGGTCCAATTTCATTATTCTACATGTGGCTGTCCAATTTTTCCAGCACCATTGGTTGAAGAGACTGTCTTTTTTCCTTTAGACATTCTTTCTTGCTTTGTCAAAGATTAGTTGACCATAGAGTTGATGGTCCATTTTTGGGGTCTCTATTCTGGTCCATTAATCTGTGTGTCTGTTTTTGTGCCAGTTGAAGGCAGATGCTTAACCCACTGAGCCACTCAGGCATCCCTGATTTTTTTTTTTTTTTTTTAAAGAACACACATTTATTAGGAATCCC
Source organism: Mustela erminea (assembly GCF_009829155.1). Classification (NCBI taxonomy): domain Eukaryota; kingdom Metazoa; phylum Chordata; class Mammalia; order Carnivora; family Mustelidae; genus Mustela; species Mustela erminea. The sequence continues at coordinate 3,927,407 of NC_045623.1, forward strand.
GAAAGGATTTCATGGAACTAAAATCAAGGTGTCAGCTGGGCTGCCTCCCTTCTTGAAGCTCTAGGAGAAAATCTGTTTCTTTGCCTTTTCAAGTTCCTACAGTCCCTGGACATTCCTTAGCTTATCGTCCTTTTCTCCATCTTCAGCCCTAACATAAGTAGGTAGAGTCCTCCTTATACAACATCATTCTGACCTCCCTTTCTGCCTTTTCCAGTTTTAAGGTCTGCATGCAATTCCAGGGAGCTGCCTGGGTAATCTGGGGTGATCTCCCTTTCTCAAGGTCTTTAACATAAGCATCTATGCAGAGTCCCTTTTGTTGTGTGATGTATCATATTTGCAGGTTCCACACATTAGAATGGAGGAAACTCCTAGGGATGGGGCATTATTCTGTTCACAATATTCACTCAGGGGAAAACTGATGTCAATTGCCTCTCTAAATCTTTTCTATTTCAACAGTTTAGTAAAGGTAAACCACGATCTCAGGGTGCAATCAAGACAAAGGCAAATCAGAACCCTAGAGGGCTCCATCAATGAACATAAAGTTGCCCAAGTACTAGTCTCTTCAGAGTAATTGCTTTGCTTTGTTTTCCAGACTTGTCTTTTTCCTTCAAAAGGTGGACTTTGCAGAAATCTCATCTAAGGGAAGTGCCCAGTTGTGGAGGGAGGGAAGGTGGTGGGAGAGTGGAGTGCCTGGGACCCCACTAACACCTCTCCTCCCCCGCTGTAAACTCTGAACTGGATCTAAGTAGAAAGATGGGTTTCCTTTGAACCTGCCCTTGCCTCTCAACACAGGGATCCCAGTGCACCTCTCCGGGCGGCCACGAGAGGGCGGAGCAGCCTTGCCTTAGGAAACCTTATGAAAAAGCAAGCACCTGGATGTTTTCAGCGTGTGGGATCTGGTTTACAGGGGTCAGCACCAGTGTCCAGAGGTTACTGACTTTGGTCACACCCCCGGGTTGTCCAGGCCTGGGGGGTAGGTGGGGGGAGGACTGGCTTGGAGGCTGAATTCCTCAGGTGCAGCCATCGCACTCTGTCTTCTGCAAACCAGGTTCTGAGCAGAGAGAGAGTGAAAGAGAGGAGAGATCTATCTGCACTTCCCTGGCTGGTGGAAAATTGTCCCTCACTTTCTCTCAGGCTGGCGCAGCCTTCCCTGTGCTGAACAGCTGAGTGTGTGTGCGCGGTGTGGAGGTGTCCACAGGGAGAGGGAGGAGGAGTGGTAACCAAATCAGGCAGGAGGGGAGAAGATGGAGAAGACTGGGAGCGGGAGGAAGGAAGCCCAGACAAGTGGAGGGCTGAGGAGGGAAGAGGAGGAGCATCAGAAATCCAAGGTGAGAGGGGAGCTTGGGGGCAGGGTTAACGGACTGGGGGTTGGTGAGAGAGTGAGGTGAGGCCCTTGACTTCTTGGGCAGGTCCTGTCTGATGTAAATCAGGCAATGTTTTGATGCGGTTCTGGATGGTAGAATTCCCAGGGCTGTGGAAATAGCATAGCTGTTGCTTCCATTGTATTAGGAAGACTTGTGTGGAGGGTTAGGACACTTGAAACAGGACGGGGTGTAAAGGGTTTTGGGGTGTGGCAGCCTAGTGACTATGTTTGTATGGTGGAAGGCATTTGAGGCTCTGATGGGGCAGAGGCGGGGCAAGTCATATTGAGGGGTGGGAAATATCTTGATTGTGAAAGTGCCTTCTTCAGAGTGAGGCTTATCCATTGCACTCCTGTTGTGCTGACCCTGGCAATTTCTCCAACTATGGGAAACTTGGTTGCATAATTTGTTGAAAAGGGGAACTGCATTTATGCTTTTTGGAATCTTCTTAGAAGCAGTATAGTAAGGTCCTTGAGACAGTCGGAATTTATGTTCCTTTCTCTTTTTAGTGCTTAGCTGGTCAGTGCTTTGGTAAAGTTGCTTTGTGTTTCTCTCTTCCCACCGAGGACAGAGGTAAGAGGCTAGGTGTTACCCCTCAAACACTCCACAAAATCTCAGACAAAGCTTGGACTCTGAAGGGGTTTCTGACTTCATGCTTTCACCAGTGCTGTGGCTCTGTAAAAGTCTCTTTTCGGAACTTGACACTTTCCAACTTTGATTTTCACTTAAGGGAGTCACACCAATGTGGACTCACAAGAACTGGTTTAGTTTCTTGCCTGAACAACAAAACAAAACAGCAACAAAACCACACAAGATCTAGGAAATGCAGATTTCCAGATACTTGGTATCAGGCAAAGAAGACAGCCAACCTGAGACGTGGAAACACACAAGTGAGCAGAGTTCTATAGTTGCTCCAAGGTACTGCTACCAGAGAGTTTCCAGACAAGGCCCAGGGGAGGTGAAATTGAAGAGTAGCCCAGTAGACCTTGTGGAGTTGAGGACACTGAGCTGGGAGTCCATAGGACAGTGTATGGGCAAGAACAGAGCTGCAGAAAGTCAACTAGTGAGAGCTGTGGAAGGGGCCCTCCCCCACCGTTACAGGGTCCTGCTCAGGGCCTCCGTGGGAAGCAAAGATAGCAAATCAGTAGACAGTCCTTTGAACAGGGCCTGGTTCTCACACAGCTCTGGGAATAGAGCCTGTGCCCAACAGATAGACTGAGACAAAGGAACCCTCCTAATTCCCAAGGCATAATGTGGAGTACTCAGAGAGGTCTTGCCACAGTTCTGGAAACTCATCATTAACCCTCCAGGGAGCACTATTCTGGACCATTCAACAAATCATTAAAGCAACACCAGAAATGATCAAACTGTTTCCAGGTAACTTGAATACACCCTTGAACAAAACTCAAAATTATAGAAAACGGAAGTATCTAGCAACCAACAAGGTAACATTCACACCATCTGGCATTCCATCCAAGAGTTTGAGGTATGCCATGAAGCAGGGGACATAACCCCTCATGAGAAGACAGATGAATTATCTGAAAATGATCCAGAACTGACACAGATGCAAGAATCACCAGAGAAGGGACAATTAAGTTTTTATTATACTGTATTCCATCAATTCAAAACATTCAGCAAACCCACAACTATATGGTCAACTAACCTTTGACAAAACAGAAAAGAATACCCAATGGAAAAAAGTCTCTCCAACAAATGGTGTTGGGAAAACTGGACAACAACATGCAGAAGTATGAAACTGGACCACTTTCTTACACCATACTCAAAAGTAAAATAAAAATGAATGAAGAACCTAAGTGTGAAACAAGAAACCATCAAAATCCTAGAGGAGAACACAGTCAGAAACCTCTTTCACCTCAGCTACAGCAAATTCTTACTAGACATGTCACTGGAAGCAATGGAAACAAAAGCATAAATGAACCATTGGGACTTCATCAAGATAAAAATCTTCTGCACAATGAAGGAAAAAAAACAACAACAACAAAATTAGAAGGCTGCCTACAGAATGGGAGAAGATATTTGCAAAGGACATATCTGATAAAGGTTTAGTATCCAAAAATCTATAAAGAACTTACCAAATCCAACACCCAAAAACCAAAAATTTTAAGAAATGGGCAGAAAACATAAATAGACACTTTTCCAAGAGGACATCCAGATGGCTAACAGACAGATGAAAAGATGCTCCACATCACTCATTATCAGGGAAATACAGATCAAAACCATGATGAGTACCTCACGCCTGTCAGAATGGCTAAAATGTACAATGCAGGAAACAATAGATGTTGGTGAGTTGCAGAAAAAGGGGAACCCTATTGCGCTGTTGGTGGGAATGCAAACTGGAGTAGTCACTCTGGAGAACACTATGATAGATCTACAAAAAGTTAAAAATAGAACTACCCTAGGATCCAGCAATTATACTACTAAGTATTTACCCAAAGAATTAAAAAAATACAGATTTGAAGGGCCACATGCACCACAATGTTTGTAGCAGCATTACCAACAATAGCCGAACTATGGAGAAAGCCCAAATGTCCATTGACTGATACCCAGATAAATAAGATACACACACACACACACACGTAATGGAATATTATTCAGCCATCAGAAAGAATGAAATCTTGCCATTTACAACAATGTAGATGGAGCTAGAGTGTATTATAGTAAGTAAAATAAGTCAGTCAAAGAAAGACAAATATCATGCTCTCACTCATATGTGGAATTTAGGAAAGAAAATAGAAACACATATGGGAAAGGGGAAAAAAGAGAGAGGGGAAACAAACCATAAGAGACTTTTAATTATAGAGAACAAACTGAGAATTGATAGATGGATGTGGGTGGGGGATGGGCTAGATGGGTTTTGGGTATTAAAGAGGGCGCTTGTTGTGATGAGTGCTGGGTGTGGTATGTAAGTGAAGAATCACTGAATTCTACTCCAGAAACCAATATTACACTGTATGCGAACTAAAATTTAAATTTAAAAAATTATAATTGACATCGTATTTTGAATTTGAGGTGTACATCAAAGTAATTTGAAAGGTTTTTTTAAAGATTTTATTTAAGAGAATGAACAAGAGAGAAAGCATGAGTAGGGAGGAGCAGAGGGAGGAGAAGAGGGAGTGGTAGACACAGGCTCCCAGTTGAGCAGGGAGCTCAACCTGGGGCTCAGTCCCCGGATTTGGTGATCATGACCTGAGCTGAAGGCAGACACTTAATCAACTGAGCTACCCAGGTGCCAGTGATTTGATAGTTTTATACATTGCAAGATGATTCTTAGGGTAAGTCTATTTACCATCTATAACTGTACAAAGTTAGTACAATTATATTGACATATTCCATATGTGTGCATTACATCCCCATGGCCTATTTATTTTATAACTAGAAGTTTGTATCTCTATATCCCCCTCATCCATTTCACCCACCCTCTATCCACTTCCCCCTCTGGTAACCAACAGCTTGTTTCCTATGAGTCTATTTCTGTTTGGTTTTGTTTGTTTTGTTTTTTTTCTAGATTCCATGTAAGTGAACACATACTATATTTGTCTTTTCACTGAGCATAATACCCTTAGATCCATCCATATTTTGCAAATGTCACCAATGTCATCAATGGCTAGTAATAGTGTGCATGTATGTGTATGTGTGTGTGTGTATATATATATATATAATATATTATACATATATACATGCATATACATATACATGCTATATATAAATATACATATATACATTATATACAATATTATATAAAATATATACATATTATATGTTATACATATATGTACATATATAATATAACATATACATATATACTATATAATATACATATACAATATATTTTATATACATATATTATTTATGTGTGTGTATATATATTATATCTTCCTTATTCATCTGTTGATGGACACTTAAAGTAACATGCATGTCTTGGCTAGTGTAAATAATGTAAAAGTAAATAATGCTGCAATAAACGCAGGGGTGCATGTATCTCTTTGGATTGGTGTTTTGTTTTGTTTCAGATAAATATCCAGAAGTGGAATTGATGGGCCACAGGATATTTCTATTTTTTATTTTTTTAAGGAACCACGATACTGTTTTCTGTGGTGGTTGCACCAGTTTATATTCCCACCAATAGTACATGAGGGTTTCGTTTTCTCCACATCCTCACCAACAGTGGCTGTTTCTTGTGTTGTTGATTTTGGTGTGAGGTGACATCTTATTGTGGTTTTGATTTGCATTTCCATCATGCTGAGCATCATTTCATAAGCCTGTGTCTTGTACCCATTTCTTTAATTTTGTTATTTGTTTGTTTTTTTACATTAGATTGTATAAGTTCTTTATAAATTTTGGATATTAAGCCCTCATTGGATGTAAGATTTGCAAATGTTTTCTCCCATTCACTGGGTTACCTTTTAATTTTTTTGATGGTTTTCTTTGCTGTGCAAAAGCTTTTCAGTTTGATGTTAACTGATCTGTTTATGTCAACTTCTGTTTCCCTTGCCCAACAAGACTAGTCCAAAATAATATTGCTAAGACCAAAGCCGAAGAGCTTTCTTCCCATGTTTTCTCCTAGGAGTTTTATGGTTTCAGGTCTTACAGTCAAGTCTGTAGTTCATTTTGAATTTATTTTGGGGTATGATATAAGAAAGTGGTCCAGTTTCATTCTTTGGCATATGGCTGTTCAGTATCCCAACACCATTTGTTGAAGAGACTATCTTTTCTACATTCTATATTTTTGCCTCCTTTGTTATAGATTAATTGACCATATATATGAGGGTTTTTTCTGGGCTCACCATTCCATTGATTCATATGTCTGAGTGCCACACTGATTACTACAGCTTTTGTAGAAGAGTTTGAAACCAGGGAGTGGCAATACCTCCATTGAGGCTGTGTGTGTGTGTGTATGTGTGTGTGTGTTTGTGTGTTTAAAGATTATTTTAAAGTAATCTCAACGTTCAATGTGGGGCTCAAACTCAGGGCCCTGAGATCAGGAGTCGCATGCTCCATCAGCTGAGACAACCAGGTACCCTGAGGTTGCAGTTTTAAACTGGCAATAATCAGTCTCCATTTGGACTGACTTCGGATGGGGTCCCAGGCTTGCCCAGCAATCAAGACTCCCAGGTGTGTTTACTCAAGGACACCCTGGCCAACCTGTCCAACTCAGCTCTGGCAAGACAAATTTCCCTAACTTCCTTCAGGGGCAATCAATTTGTGTAATTAGTATTTGGAATTAGAAAGATAGCCTTGTACCTCCAAAAGCCTGCTCCAGCGACCTAGCCTCTCCAATTTCTCATCCTGTTCCTACACACACACTCATGTGCAATAAGCACCTCATCGGCCAGCCTTGAGCAGGTCTTTGTAGCTCAGACTGCTTCCTAACCACCTTCATAGCTTCTAGGGTAGAAGAATTCAATCCTCCCCCAAATTTTTCTGAGAGAGGTTTTAAATGGTGACAGTCTGTACCCTTTTGGACTGCTTGCCAGATGGGGCCAACAGCTTCTCCAGCACTCAGTACTCTTCAGTGTCTCATATGGGGAGGGGTCAGTTTTGTCAGTTGCCTGGCCCCCTTCCTGACAAGGCAGTCCAGATACTTATGGTTTTAATTTTAGGGGCAAATATGAGCATTTGTGTAAATTAGTGCTTGGAAGTTGGCATATGTCTAGCACACAAAAGATCGCATGGTGATTTTAGGTGCATGGGCCCCAGTGGAGACTATACAGGTGACCGGGCATGGGCCCCAGCTCCACAGGCCTGCCGGGCCCCAAGTTCTTCAGGTCAGCTGAAAGGATAGTACTGTGCATGCTCTATCTGAGCAGTGCAGAGTAGCCAGAAACCTAGAACAGGGCAACCATGGGGATAGGCTGGGTTGTAAGAGAGGGCTCTTGGAGGATAAGGTGTCTGCTAATCCCATGCCCTGACCTACCTAAAGTGCAGTAGTGCCCCTGAAAACAGAGCTCAAGAGTCCTTGGATGCCTTTCGTGTAAGCCCTGAAAGCTGGTAAGGTACCATCTAATAATAGCCTGTAACTCTGTGTTGGAGAAGCATGAGGCCTTTCAATAAGCTGGTCTTGATAGGGAATGACTGGCAACAGTTTTTGTAACTGCTGTTTCAGAGTGATTTTATGTACATGGGTCCCCTCTACACTGGGTACTATGTAGGTGATTGAAGCCAGGTTTCATCTCTTTTGACCTACAGGGACCCAGCTACACAAGGCCTAATGATGGGGTGTTAGTTGTGCATTCTGGGGCTGTGAAGGCCATGGTAACCAGGGACCTGGAACAAGGCAAGTATCAGGAGACACTGGGACACAGAGCGGATCCTGGGGGAATATACATCTCTGTAATCCCAAACCATAACCTACACAGGTGCACATATTTCTCCTGAGAGTAGAGAGAGAGGACACTGGCCTCCCTTGCCAGGGCAGAGCTGGTGGGTTGGCTGTTCAAAACTCCTGTAAGAGACACTTGGTGCCCTGGTTGCCAGAGAAGCCCAGAATACCATTGGGTGGCAAGTTCAAATGGGGGCTAACTGTTACCAACTTGCATTTACTACCTCAGGATGATTTCAGTGTGTGGACCCCCTCAATTCTGGAGGATGTGCAAGTGTTTGGGTCCAGGGTCGAGCTCCACAGGCACACAGGGCCCTTATATCCCTGATTGGCCAAATGGGTGTGTACTGTGCATACACAGACTGAGAAGTGCAGTGTAGCCAAGGATATGGGTCCCAGGTCAAGGTATCTGCCTAATCAGAAGGTCTAACCTATCAAATGGGCAGCAATCCCCTTTATGGCAAGGCTCAAGTTCACTTAACTGCCTTGCTAGAGAGGGTCCTGATGGCTGGTTGGAGGGTTATCTAATTAAGAGATGCCTGGGAGTCCTGGTTGCAGGAGCAGGGACTCTCCCTATATAGTTGAGAAGTAGGTGTTTGGATGCTTAGAAGAAAATGCACCAAACTTCCTTAATGCCTCCTACTGGTTGCCTCAGGAATGAAGGGGAAAACACATTATTCTGTTGGCTTGCAACTGAACTGAAAGAAGACCCTATTCCACACATGGAATATGCTTTTTAAAATATATGGAGAATGCAAGAAAGCAGAGCATTTGGAGGCAGAAGGCTCTAGCAGAACATGACCTAAGAAATGTGAAGGAAGTTATAATGTGGGTGGGTCCAATAAAGAAGGCTTCCAGGAAGAGGGTTTAAAGAATTTTACCTGGTGGGGAAAAGAGTTGGTAGTCTGGTTCCTGTCCAGAGAAGCTGACAGCTCACTTACCCAGGCTGAGAAACCACATTGAGGTGTGGTGCTGACCCAGCATTTATAGGCAGCTCTCAGCTCTCATGAGAAAACTGCTTGATGAGCCAGCAGTGAGCTAACCCTGACCTGAATCATCACTACCAGAATAGGGCTCGAGAGGGGCAGAAAATGCTCACAGAGCTCCTTTTGACTTTTCATGAAATGTCCAGCCCTGGACCTAGAGCTGGTTTGGGGGGAAGCTGGTCGGTTAGCTCACATCTCCTCCATCTCAACCCTTAGCCCTCCCTGGGCAAGCCAGTAATCTGCCTCTTCTGGGGCACTGATTGCTATCCCCACTCCTTTTGAGGTTAGGCCTTCCAATTTGGGTGAACAAGTGGCTGGTGGAAGCTAAGGAACTCTCAGGTATCTGGCTCACTCTGACTCTCACATGTGGACAACCCCAGAAGATGGCTGAGCCTTCTTGTGCCTGCTTGGATCTGAGCTAAGTGTTCTTAGGAGGGAGGGCAAGGGATTGGTGTGGGAGTTCTGGCTTAATAGGGGGTGTGTTGGTGTTGGAAGGCCCCTCAGAGGTGGTCAGACCCCTTATATTGCAAATGAAGAAACTGATGTCTGCAGATAGACCTGAGCAAGGCTATATAGTATGTTGGTGCAGAGCAGGAATTGGGCTCAAACATCTTTGTTTCTGGTTAAGGGCAATTCCAATTACACCTCTCTCAGGACTGCTGGGTATCTACAGGTCATCAGAATTACTCTTCCTAAACATGTTCCCAATGTGGGAGCCATGCTCCCAAAGAACTTACAACCTAGAAGACAACTATTTTTATGTAGCCTCTTGGTAGGCAGCATCTGTCCCTTCCCTGCCATGAAACTCCCCTGGATCCCCATCAACTGAGGGAGAAACATGAGCTGCTTAGCATGGCACATATAGCCCTTTGGGAGGGGCCCATTTCACCTCCATCAGCCCTCACCAGCCCTCACCTGGGGACACATGGGACCCACCTGCCATTTGCCCTTCTGCCTCATGCACATCCAGCCTTTTGTCTTTGGTGCTGTCACCCTGGACTGCCCTTCCCCGCTACAGGGTGTGGTCCTACTCACCTTTGTGGCTCAATTCAAATGCCACCACATCCAGGAACCTGCTCTGTTCTTCCTAACTGCAAACAATCCCTTCCTTCCAGAAAAGTTCTTACAAACCACTTCTGGCTCTCAGTACTTTCTCTCCAGGAGTACAATTGTTTACATGCTTTGCCTTTGTCTGACAGATGTCTATAAATCCTCAACAGGCATTCTTATTCATTCCCATATCCTCTCAAGCACACAGCCCAGGGTTTGGCATATGGAAGACCTCACATTTGCTGAAGGATGTGTCCTATTGGCACCTGGGCCCTTGACCCAGGAAGTACATATGGTGGGCTTACTATTGGTGCTTTCCTTTACCCCTCCCTTCTTCCAAACTCTCCCCTTCCATCAGAGATGAGGGTCTCCTCTTCCACCTCTACCAGCCCTTCTGTCCAGTTTTCATGAAGCCTTCTCTGTCTGCCCCAGGCCCTCCTAACCACTCTGCCCTCTGAAAGCCCTAGGCAGTCCCTGTGTGTGCTGTACCTTGGCTCCAAGCTTGTCCTACCTCTCTTAATCTCTATTCCACGTGCCATGGCATTGTTCCTAACAAGAAGGGACAGCCTGGACTCAGCTTCAGTCAAGGGAAGCCAGTGAGGAAATGAACCAGGTATTGCTGGATCTCCCAAAGTTTCAGGAAATCTGAATTCCATTTTTTTTGTTTTTATCTAAATTCAATTTAGTTAACATACAATGTCTTGTTAGTTTCATGGGTAGAATTTGGTGATTCATCCATTGCGTATAACACCCAAGTTACAAGTGCCTTCCCTAATGCTCAACACACAATTACCCCATGCCCCCACCTCCCCTCCAGCAAACCTTAGTTTATTTCCTAGAGTTAAGAGTCTCTTATGGTTTGTCTTCCTCTCTGTTTTTATCTTATTTCATCTTCCCTTCCCATATGTTTATCTGTTTTGTTTCTTAAATTCCACACATAAGTGAAATTGTATGGTATTTGTCTTTCTTTGATTGACTTATTTCGCTAAGCATAATACCCTCTAGTTCCATCCATGTCTTTGCAATTGACAAATTCCATGGTTTTTGATGGCTGAGCAACATCTCATTATATATATACACCACATATTCTTTATCCATAAATCTGTCGATGGACATCTGGGCTCTTTCCATACTTCAGCTATTGCGGACATTGCTGTTACAAATATTGGGGTGCATGTGCTCCCAAATCACCAGATTTGTAGCTTTTGGATAAAAATTTAGTAGTGCTCAACACACACAAAACAGATAATCAGGTCAAAAAATGGGCAGAAGACATGAACGGACACTTCTCCAATGAAGACATACAAATGGCTATCAGACACATGAAAAAATGTTCATCATCACTAGCCATCAGGGAGATTCAAATTAAAACCACATTGAGATACTACCTTACACCAGTTAGAATGGCCAAAATTAGCAAGGCAGGAAACAACGTGTGTTGGAGAGGTTGTGGAGAAAGGGGAACCCTCTTACACTGTGGGTGGGAATGCAAGAACAGTGTGGAGATTCCTCAAAAAATTAAAAAATAGAGCTTCCCTACGATCCTGCAATTGCACTACTGGGTATTTACCCCAATTTTTCAGATGTAGTCAAAAGAAGGGCCATCTATACCACAATGTTTATAGCAGCAATGGCCACAGTTCCCAAACCTGGAAAGAACCAAGATGCCCTTCAACAGATGAATGGATAAAGAAGATATGGTCCATATACACAATGGATTATTATGCCTCCATCAGAAAGGATGAATACCCAACTTTTGTAGCAAACATGGACCGGACTGGAAGAGATTATGCTGAGTGAAATAAGTCAAGCAGAGAAAGTCAATTATCATATGGTTTCACTTATTTGTGGAGCATAAAAAGTAACACAGAGGACATGGGGAGATGAAGAGGAGAAGGGAGTTGAGGGAAATTGGAGGGGGAGATGAACCGTGAGAGACTATGGACTCTGAAAAACAATCTGAGGGTTTTGAAGGGGTGGGGGATGGGAGGTTGGGGGAGCCAGGTGGTGGGTATTAAGGAGGGTACGTATTGCATGGAGCACTGGGTGTGGTGCAAAAAACAATGAGTTCTGTTACATTGAAAAGAAATTTAAAAAAAAAAAAAAAGACATAGGATTGACCTCCACTCTGCTTTTCCCTTTCCCTCTGCTCCTCCTTTGCCCCCTCCCCCTGTTCATGTGCTCATTTATTTCTGTCAAATAAATAAATTTTTTAAAAAATAAAATAAAATAAATATAGAGCTTAAAAAATGGAAATGAATTTTGTTCACCTCATATATTCATGAAAATATATCAAATGCATTGTAGGAGGTGCTTTTGGAAAGGGAGAGGGGAAGTAAACGAGGATCTCAGCTGGAGGGAGTGTAAAAGAAGACAGGGACCTTGCCCTGACCAAGGATGACAGTGTGCCTGGGCCTTAGAATTAACTTAACCTCTGCTCCTAAGAAACTGGAGAAAGAGCAGGAAAAGCAACAAATAATAACAAAATCAAAAGTCCATTCATCTTGTTTATAGGCACCAAGAAAAAAAAATACTACATATCTGTATGTGAGTAAAGTTAATAAATACATGTGTTTATACAGTTTGTATAGTCTCTCTGTTTAGGTTTAGATGTTTAGGTTGTCTACCTAACTAGCCAGCTACCTAGCTACTTAACTAGACAACCTAGTTGTTCATGCTACTGTTGGGGGTTAGTGACAACATGGAATTCAAATGATGATCCTCTTTAACTTGGACAGCCTCTTCAGGCTTGAAGATTACCTTCCACCATTCCCACAAATGGCATGTTTCCAAACCCTTACTGCAGCCTCCTCTGAACAATGGTGTACATCAATTTTACTGAGGAAATAATGATGTCTTCTAAGCATGGACTTTAAACTACAGAAGGAAATGTATAGATTTCATCACAAAAGAGAATTTCTACATATATAAAATATTTTAAAACCTACCATGACTTAAAACTGGAAATACTTTCTTTTAAGGACTTAAGTCATAAGATTTAGTGGAATTTAATTATTTATCAGGGGGAAAGCAACCTATCATGACAATCAGAGTGGCGTGGGCATGGAGTTAAGATTATTTTGAACCAAAAGAGAATGAATTTTATGTAAAATGTAATGATAATGTTATTTCATATCTTTATGACATTTTTAAAGCCAAACATCCATGATCTACACTCTCCTATTGATAAAAATTGCCTCATTTATCACCTTTATAAAAAAAAAAAACTTCCTAAAGGAATAAATGAAACAAGATGGGATCAGGAAGGAGACAAACCATAAGAGACTTTTAATCTCACAAAACAAACTGAGGGTTGCTGGGGGTAGGGGGGTAGAGAAAGGGTGGTGGGGTTGTGGACATTGGGGAGGGTATGTGCTATTGTGACTGCTGTGAAGTGTGTAAACCTGGTGATTCACAGACCTGTACCCCTCAGGCTAATAATACCTTATATGTTAATAAAAAATAAATAAACAAATAAATAAATAAAAATAAAAACAATAGACTTCCTAGATTTCTACTCTACTTAAAATTATTTAAGATTTACCCTTCAGCAGAAAAAGAGTGTATATACGAGGACAGTAGTAGAATATTTCTGAGAAGAATTTCCATTGTAGCTTTTTTCTATGCTGCCCTTTTTAACACAGAGGATCTAGGAGACAAGACACTGAGAACCCAGAGTGATGCTTATTAGTTCTCACATGTTAGTCAATATGAAATCTTAAATACCCTCTTTAAGAGTGTAGAGAGGTCACTCACACTCCACAGAATAAAATGCTAAAGTATTAACTAGAGTAAAAACTATAACTCACCTTGAATAATATCACTTTAAAATAACTTTAGAATTTTGCAACTTGATACTATGCCAAAAATTTTGGGGGAATTAAAACAATGTCTGGATAAATATGTAAAGTCCAAGACATTAAGACAAAGCTACATATGCTTTAATCCTTAGATTATTGTCTCATTTTTACTATCTTCTTTCTTAAAAAGATATTAACCATGCCTTGTGTAATTTTAGTGAGATAATACACTAATACAGAGAATATATTTTATATAGTGAATATAGGCATTTGCTTAAGCATAAAAATAATTATTTTATCTCAAGTATCATAGTAAGACACATTTAAGTATGATTTATAATTACAGAATTCTGTTCTTAAGAAGAGTTTTCTATTATTAATATTTGACAATAAGTTGTACGGGAAATTTTGCACCAGTGTGTCCATGGAGTAGTAAGTTTTAATGTAGTTGCAATAAAAATAATTTGCTAACATTGGAGTGTTACCAAGAGAGGCCTGATGCCTGTAGTAAGAAAACTAGCAAGGGGCCTTGACTCAGTGATCTAGGGACAATGTTCCTTCTCATATGCATAAGAATATACACACACATGCCTGGGATTCTTGCTTGAAGACTCCCATTGACCAGACCTAAAAGCCAGACCCTTGCTCAGATGATTCTTCTGTAGGTTTGTAGGTTGTCTTTTGACCACACTTTGAGAAACACTGCTTTAGAGTCTGACTCTCATCCTAACAGACTCAGAAAGCTGGACAATTTTTCAGTACATCAAGTATGGGTGTATCTGTCTGGAGCAGACTCACGTGAACAGAAAGCAATATATAGTAGACCCTGGAACAATGCAGTTTGAAAGGAGCAGGTCCACTCATATGCAAACTCTTTTCAATACAGTCCAGTACTATAAATGTATTTTTCTTCCTTTGATTTTCTTAATAACATACTCTTTTCTCTATCATACTTCATTGAAAGAACATAGTATATATTATATTAACATATAAAATATGTACTTTATTGACTACATTATCACTAAGGTTTTTGGTTAACAGTAGGGTATCAGCAGTTAAGTTTTGGGGGAGTCAAAAGTTACATGCAGATTTCGACAGCATGGGGAATCAGCACCCTTAATCACCATGTTGTTCAATTATATAACAAAATGCTAAAGTATTAACTAAAGTAAAAACTATAACTCATGCAAAGCAGTACACTTAGGTCACTAAGGGAGGCAATTATAATCAGAAAGTTGCCTACAAAATATAGACTCAAATCAAAATAATTTATAGGATTCAAATGAAGTGACATCAAGGTATAAATTGATTTCACAAAAAAATCTTGTTAATTATGCAGAATGGTTAACTATCTTCATTTTTAGAAGAAATATTAAGATATAGAAAGTTACAAAGAGCACAATACTCCTTCATAGATCCATCACTCAGAATTAGCAAATGCTAGAACTTCAATATATCTCATTCTTAAATGCATGAATCCCTTGATACTTAAATTTACATAATTTGTATATAGGATATATGCATATATTGTCCCTTAGCTTATAAAACATTATAGATGAAGTACCTGTTAAAAACTGCTTAGGTCCTTCTTCTTTTATAGTGTATTGCAAGGCCTTCTCTTGTGTCACGCATAAGCTGTCAGGAATGATGTTCACTTACATGAAAGTACTGAATGTCTGTTGTCATCCTGTCATTGTCAGCTGTTTACTCACCATGCTGTTACATCTAAAATATATCCAGGGATGTTCATCTACATCTAAAATGTATTCAGGGATGTTTAAGGGGGCTTCCTCAGTTTAGTAGCCAGAAGGCTATTTTACATTTATAGATACCAACAACAAATATAGGAGGGAAATATCATTAAAAATTACAATTTGCCACTCATTTTAGAGGCATAAACAGTAAGGGTTAAGCAAAAAAAAAATTCATACTTCAAAAAGAAGCTTACACTGTAACCACGAAGACAAGATTGATATCTAAGAGGATATAATTCTTAGATGGAGGCATAAAAATTGCATATCTACTATGGCTCTAAAATAAAGCATAATAGCCTAAAATGGAGATCATTAAGAAAGGCTTTTTGGGACGGGGGATTTTGACCTAAATCATAGCAGTCTGGCAGTAACTAGTGAAGAGGAAAAGAAAGATGATCTTAGTTGAGAATGATTCCACAGAAGTGGAATTGAGCAAGCCTTGTATAGACCATGTCACAAGAACACCTAGATTATGGCTCTTGACAATTACTGAGATTTTTTAAATGGGTGAGTTGATGGTCAGATTTTAACAATAGGTTTTCTCAAAATGATTTTCACAGATTACTTTTCCTTTAATGGTGTTTTGAAAAACGCTGGCATTCTGTTGGATACTAATGTTATTTCTTTTCCCCTCCAAAATAATAACATATTCTATTTGGGAACTGCTCTATATCCTATACCCAGACTCTATACCCCACTGGCCATTTACAGTGAGGATCTGCATACTGCAGTAGTTTCTATGGAGTTGAGTAGGAAAGAAACATCTTTACATTTGTTTGCTTTAGTGCCTAAAATATTTCAAAAGAGTAACAATATAAGGATTGCAACATTTGCAAGAGATAGTGGGAATGAGTACAGATTCTTGAACGATTTTGCAGCACGGTGAATATCCTTCAGAGGCAAGGGCCTCTGAAGAAATATGTGGAGTTAGGGAGGGAAAAGAGGCTGGTGTCAGGAAATAGGCAGGGTGGCAAAGGCCTTACAGCAGGTGTGAGGTAGTGAGGGTGAGACATGCATGGTGCAGAGGAAATAAGGAGCAGTGAAATCTGAGAGACAATGAGGTCAATGAAAAGAACATATAAGGAACGAACAAAAGGGAGGGATAAAAACAGCTATGAGTTAGTAAAAGCTACTTACTAGTTTTTTCTCTTCTTTGCTTTTAAAAGGCAGAAAAAACTTAAAGAAGTCAGTGGGGGCAAAAATGAAGTTCTAGGAGTGAGTATCTAGATGCTATGCAGAATAAAAGTAGAAGTAATGAATTCAAAGAAAATGCAATATTGTCAATGAGTAAATTAATCCAGAAAATGTCCTATAAGATTTAGGTCATCCATGGGATTCATATTCATATATCTGCACTATTTCTTTCTATATAAACCCACCTTATCAATATTGCATATTGATGTATACATATAAATATTATATAAGGGTCTTTTTGTTTTTAAATTGTAAGTTTTGGAACTCAAAGCAGATTTTAATATTGAGTTCAGAGGATGTGTGAACTGAGGAATATATATCTCCAATAAATATGGAAAACATAGGCTAAGATTTATAATTTATGTTTTAGTGTTCATAGTAGAAAAAATAACATTGAGAATAACTTTTCTTGAAGCCTGTGATGTCACAAAATGAAGGAAAAAATGGCAATTCCTTCTCTATCCACTGCCAATACTGGCTTCCTGTCGAATGACAGTAAGAGAAGTCAGGCAATAGTAATATCAATCACAAGACTGATTTATTTTCTATTGCAACTTCAGTCTAGTGAAAGGTGTTATAATGGTAGCTTGAGATCTCTAAAGTAAAGTAGAACATGAGAAGCAATAATTTAAACTGTTCTACACAGAGGCCTCTATCTTGACCTAAAAATTGCTATGAGCATTTAATTATATGACTCCTCTTTTGTTTATACTAACACTATTTAACTAGAATTTTGTCTGTAGAGTGAAGGGTCCTTTATGTAATTTCTATCCATGCCTTCAATAGACAAAATGTTGAGAGAATTATCCTTCAGTTACAATAATGTTACACTAAACTATTATCATAAACTATTATGGCGCCAAGGATATGTGAGGCATTTATGTAGATGGAACTCCAGACAATGGGTACAGCCCTTTATCACTTTAAGAGTACTTCCATATTATTATCTCATTTGATATTTAGCATTAACATTATGTTTAAAATTGTGAAAATTGATGGAGCGCTTTCTCATGACTGTGCCAAACACTGTTTCACGACACACTTTAAACTAGGATTTTGTTCATCTTAGATATGTAGCACCTTGTGTATCTGTGAATTTATACATAACTATTTTTTTATTTCATTTTGTTAACAAAAAATATGAATTTATTCTAAATTATCTGAGTGGTCATCATATAATTAAACACTAATAAATTTCCATTCCTACTTTGGTATTTGGATTTGCAATCACCTGTTATTTACCCAAGAGAAACCCTAAAATAATTACATTTAACATTAAATGAAGTCCTTCTCAAACTGGAGTTCAAAGGCTGAGCCATCTGAAGGTATATTCTTGGAATGCTGAAAACTTGTTATCCAAGTTTCAGTTTCAGAGAACAGAATCCACTGAAACTAGTTTAAGCAAAAAAGCCAATTTAGTACAAAGAATTATTAAATGGTTTGCAGAATCAATTGAAGGTCAAAAGAAATATATTTCAGCAAGAACAATTCCCCAAGATGCTACAGATATAGAAGCCAAAGGAGCTGCTGCTGCTATACCATACAGGTGCTGCCCATGGGGTTGGTACCACAACTAGGGCTCTAGAACCATCCACCCTCAGCTACAATACACACCAGCACTATGTAATTCATCTTTGTTTGTCCATTAGACACAGTGTTTAGCTCGAGGAATATATTCAATGAATATTTACTGACGAGATGAACAGATACTCTTTCTTCTCTATTATAAACTCAAAGTTTATTTGTGCAAATGGCTAAAGGAATTAAAAGACTTAACTATGACCATGAAGGAAAACTGGAGAGCAATACTGTTAGATGTATTTTTGTAGACCTCTGTATTATTTACTGTCATTAGTCACTAAGATAAAACAGAATACATAAAATTTTAGTGAGAGAAGAGTAGTTCATCATTTACAGTCAGCTGAACTGTCTAGGCAGTGGGAAAAATGGGGGCCAGCTTGCTTCACATTTCATTCACAGACCAAATGGTTTGGGAGCAAGGTATTAAAGATAGCTAAGCCTTCTGCCTTGGTTAACATTCAGCTGGCATTGGGAAGGGTAAATGTGTTTATGGTTTAGGCCTAGAAATGCTGCACCTAATATTTATTTGCCTTACACAGACAGCATAGTCACATGGCTTCAGTGGACTATAGTGAAATCAGGGAATACAGTAGAGTTGTTTATTTCATCCACAGGAAGAATAGGAAGAGGTGTTGGAAGAGAAACTATAACATCTGATTTATAAAAATCATTATGGTAAATTTTATTGTGAAGGTGGTTTTTGAGATATTCAAGAGCATAGACAAAAACATCTTATCCATCAATGTAATAATGATAGGACTTTAAATATCCACCAAGTTGGGTTTTAGTATTTCCTTGGATTGATCAATAGCAGCTTGTGAGATTTCTCTTTTCCCACATAATAGACCAAGGTCATTAACACTGCCCTAAGCATCCAAACATTTTCCAAGGAGAGCAGGTCACAGTTGACATCTCTCCCCAAATGAGGTATTTTCTTGCTTCTAGGCATGGAATGCACACCTCTTCCACCAACTGTATTTCATGGGAGCGTCATTCAATTGACACTAAAAATAAATTTTTATCCTTACGCATAGACCCCTTGAAAAAGAAGATTGATGTTAAATGTAAGTGGATGTATGCAAAAAAAAAAAAAGTAGATGAGAATTACTAGCTGAAAGAAATGTAAAAGCATGTGAAAGATAAAAATGTTTAGAGAAAGGGCAAGACTCTGTAGCTGTCCTACATCTATGGCATTTGCTTCTTTGTACACATTTTTATTTTTCTGAATGCCCAAGTCCAGTACACTAATTTTTGACAATAGCTAGTTTTATATATTTTGAAAGATGTTATATGAATACATATTATAGGAAAAAGCAGAGGAATCAGAGACAACATTCCCACGACTAGAACATGAAAAAGAGGATCAAGTCTTCATCCTTAAGATTAATGGATTATAAGAAACTCCCTTTTTCATTAAGCCATAAGTTTTGTCTGTCCTCCTCTAATAGTAAAGAAAATTTAGAAAACCCATAGGCAAAAGATTAAGTTGCAAAAATTTAGCTTCATTTTGACCTCCCAGGATATCTAAATTTCTCCCATCAGCAGTTAAGACTTGGGGATATGATTCTTTTAACATAAATTCTGCTATTATAGTATTTTAAATTTATATTGGTGATGCATTTTATCTTTATAATATTTCATTTTTACAACCTGATTACACAAATATCTCTCCTTCATTTTATTTGTTTCTTAAACATGGTAACACTTCTCATTTTATCTTTTCACAAATAAGCTATCTAATAAATATATCCTGTTGGTGTTGGTTAAGTAAATATTCATCCATTCATTCATATGGTCAGAAAAATAAAGCATTATTAGCGGACCTATGATTTTTCAAAAGCATTCTTCGTAATTGTTTTCCCTAAATTTGCTTACAGTTGCATATTTTCCTTCAATCAGCATTATTATCATGTCAGATACAAGAACCATTGGCTTTTTTCATCACTGGCACAGTTAAATTCCAAATTAAGTTGTCAGTAGATGATTAACACAAGGGATTCTGCTGACTAGAGAGGCTTTCCCCAGAAGGAATTTGGCTTTCCCTTGGGATTCTTCAAGATCTCAATGTGCATATAACATTACACATTAACATTATAATTGAAACAACTATTACTCATTCAGCCTTTCTATATCCTTTGCTATTGTCCAATGTTCTAAGGTAGAAAAGTGATGGAAGACTGATAAGGAGTCTGCATTTATGGACTTTTAGTTCTCACAGACAATAAGTATATAATAAAACAAGTGAAATAAAGCAGAGAGTGGTATGCGCATAGAGGGGAAAAAAATCAGGAAAATGTGATCAAGACTGACTGTGATAATGTATAACATTACACAGAGGAGTCAGAAAAGATCTCTCGTGAGGTGACATTTGCGCTAGGCTCTGAATGACAAAGTTGTCAGCCATGTGAAAATTGGAGGAAGGGCTCTCCAGGGAGATGCCAGTGTAGAGGCCACAGTAACAGAATGAGTTGGGTTTATTTGCAGAGAGAGAAAGGGAGTGTGGCTAAAGCCTGGAATGAGGGGAGAAGACTGGGACAGGAGACTGGAAAGGAAGCCAGCCCTCTCTTTGGTAATGATTCCTTCATCTCTTGTGCTAGTCTGGAGGCCTCCAGAGAGAAGGCAGCTATTTCCACCTACTCATGTCAGAATATTCTTAATGATTCTACAATGAGGTACTTTAATTTTTATGAATTTTTCCAATTTTCCCTAAATATGGCCATAATATCTATTCACTGTGGAAATTTTAAGGAATAGAAGTATTAGAAACTAAAAATATACCTTAAATCCCAAACATTCAAGTAAGTACTATTTTCCTAAGTATTTAGGGCAGTGGATCAACAAACTCTTTCTCTAAAGGCCTAAATAGTAAACATTTTAGACTCTGTGGGTTGCATGATCTCTGTAGTGACCTCAGCTCTTCAGCTAAATCTGAAATCCGTCAAAAACAAATGTAAATGAAGGTTCATGACTGTGTTTCCAAAAAAATTTTATTTATGGACACTGAAATTTGAATTGTAGATAATTTTCACTATCGTCAAATATTATTCAACCATTTAATTATATTCAAGACCATTCTTAGCTGGTTGGTTGTATAAAAACAGGTAGCCAAGCCAGATTTGACAGGACCATATTGAGCTGACCCTTGACTTAGACATATAGGTATGTAGATAGATCTATATCCATTTATAGACATATAAGTGCTGTTGTAAACAATAAAAAAAATGAGAACAACACCATATAGCTGTTTTAGAAAATGTTATCTCACTAATTTCCTCATTCTATGGCAGGTGAAAGGAAAATCTGACGTGTGATTAGACACGTGAACATATATATATGTCAAAAGGACAAATGAGGGGCGCCTGGGTGGCTCAGTGGTTTAAGCCGCTGCCTTCGGCTCAGGTCATGATCTCAGGGTCCTGGGATCGAGTCCTGCATCGGGCTCTCTGCTCAGCAAGGAGCCTGCTTCCCTCTCTCTCTCTCTCTCTGCCTGCCTCTCCATCTACTGTCAAATAAATAAATAAAATCTTTAAAAAAAAAAAAAAAGAAAAGAAAAAGAAAAGTTAGCTGTCATTTGCATTTTAAAAAAAAAAGGACAAATGAAGAATGAGGAATGTACAAAAACATTGCTTTTTTATGCACACAACCAACTGAGAAGATTTTGATTGCTTATCCATAAAGGCGGTAGGAAAGAAAAGAATAACAGCAACAACAAACAGTCTTTACAAAAAATAGCTAGAAACTTGGAAAAGCATAGGATTGAGGGTGTTCATTTGCATGCCCAGCTACCCCTCTGTAAAAAGTCAGTAAAAATGTGACAGAGTTGATAGGATTAGTGTGTAAGGAGGAATTTAGCTGGTAAAATATGAAAGAAGTTCCCTATCATGAAGAAATTATAGGAAGAAAGAAATTCTTCCTATCATGGATAGGAAAAAAGAAGAAATAAGTTCTTCTTTTCATGCTATAGGAAAAATGTTATTTGGCAGAAGTGTGATTTGGAAAGAGGCCAGAAAGGAAGTTTCTTGAGATAACAAAGGATATCACTAAAGCACATACTAATTATCAGTGCCCAGTTATTTTTAGGGGACATTTCCCCTGGAAGGTCTGCTCCCTTCTAGATATATCTGGCAGTCAGAAGGGAAACAGAGCAATCCAGCCTTTGGGAGGTTCCCATTCTTACATTTTTTGGATCATATACATTCTCTTATGTTGCTAGGTTGTTATCTGAATATATAATTTTTAATATCATTCATTCTTTTGTTAGTTCATTTATTCAACAAGCACTGATTTAGCACTATTCCATGGCAAATATTGTGCTACATATCTTGGAACTGTGTCTGTGACTAATAATAATAATATAAAATTATATAGTAATATATATTATATATAACATATAATTACATATAATTATATATAATAATTAGTAAGAACTATTATTATAGTAGACTTCCTAGCAAACTTTACAGAGTACTCAACTATGAGTCAGGCTGGAAATTTTTCTAAGCATTTGATTATGAGAAACACAAAATGACAAGACAGTATAATAACACCCCTGATTTATGGGTGAGTACATGAGGCACAGAGAGGGGGGTAACTCTCCTAAGTCAGTAAGTCAGTAAATGTCATGGCTTTAGTCATACCTCTAGCCGCCATGTTGAAGACGCCTCTGAGATAAGTGTGTGCTCTCAGAAAACTTAGATACTGGCATAAGGAACAAAGTAATTATAATAAAACATGGCAAAAGCTACACTGGGATGTATTTAAGGTGTTATGAGAATACATAAGAGGACTCACTAACCCAAGGAATGAGAACAGAAAAGACCCAACTAAACTGAAGCCTGATGCATAAAATGTAATGACTGGATGTTGGGATGAGAGGTCAAAATGTTCCAGCAAGAGGAAACAGCATGAAGGCCTTAAGGTAAGGGAGAATAAGATTTGAGGCATGACATAAATTTCACTGGACCTGAAGGGGAGACATGATGACGATGAGCCCTAAGATTAAAGATAACAAAGTCCAGATGCTAAAGCTGCAGACCCTGTTCTTCTCTTACAGGTCTGTCCAAAGAGGTAATGTCTGACTCACTTTCCAAAGCCTCAGTTGTAGTAAAAAGTGCATGAGTAGACAAACCATAAGTGACTCGTAATCTTACAAAACAAACTGAGGGTTGCTGCCCGGGGGGGGGGGGGGGGGGTGGGGGGGGGGTGGGGGGGTTGGGAGAGGGGAGTGGGGTTATGGACATTGGGGAGGGTATGTGCTAAGGTGAGTGCTGTGAAGTGTGTAAACCTGGCGATTCACAGACCTGTATCCCTGGGGATAAAAATATATTATATGTTTATAAAAAATAAAAATTAAAAAAAAAAAAAGTGCATGAGTATCTGAATGGCCTAAAACCTTTCCAGGCAGAACCATTCCAGTCAGATTTCATAGGAAACCTGCTTCTCTTCCTCAATCCTTTGCTTTTTTTTATAATCAATAGCAGATAATCTTTCCTTTGAAAAAAGTTTATAAAGGTTTTTGTAGGATAGTTTTACAGCTAAAAGAATTAATCTATAATGGTAAACAGAGGATGAGTTGCTAGAACAGGAAGAACTTCTAGGAGGATTGATTAAGAGAGTGAAGGTTGGATGGTCCTTTTAAGATGTCAGAGAGTAAGTGAGAAAGTTAAAAGTGATATGAAGAAAGATTTTAAAAGGTGCTGAGTAAAGATAAGGCTTTCAAGAAGAAAGTCAATAGTCTATAAGACTGCAAAAACATTTGATGGAGAAAGCAAGAACAGAAGAGCAAAGGAGAGAAAATAGGTTAAAGCTAACTTAGCAAAAATCTAAATACAAGTAAGAGAGTCTGTCTATACCATCAAGGTAGAAAGTATAAAGAAAATGCCAGACAATGATAAAATGTCACACAGGAAACATGGAATTTCTAAAGGAGAGGAAATTAGGATTGATTTTTAACATATTAAAAATGGGCAATAACATGGTACAGAAAGAGAAATGAAAAATCAAGAAGATGTTCTTTAAGAAAGAAAATGATACATAAATAAAAAATGTCACATAAAACAGAAGCAATATGTACCAATGTCAAGGAATTAATCAAGAGTTAAGAATTATTCTATGGCAAATATATGAACTCAAAAATTGCACAGAGTTGGGGGCGCCTGGGTGGCTCAGTGGGTTAAGCCTCTGCCTTCAGCTCAGGTCATGATCCCAGGGTCCTGGGATCAAGCCCAGCATAGGCTGCCTGCTCAGCAGGGGGCCTGCTTCCCTCTCTCTCTGCCTGCCTCTCTGCCTACTTGTGGTCTCTTTCCCTCTGTCAAATAAATAAAATCTTTTTTAAAAAATTGCACAGAATGATTAAGTTAAGTTAGAGTTTGATGTTTCTCTTGGGTTTGATATTTGATAGTTCTCTGCTGAGTCTTTCAGCTCTTAAAACAAGAGGAATTCTAAAAAGCTTTTGGATTAAAGGTGTATGAATAGAAGGTCAAAAAGTCAGCACAAGAAAAACTACCAATAATAATTATAAGGGAGAGAAGAAAAGCATTAAAACCCAGAGACCAGGACCAAAACTGAATACTGATCACAAAACTTACACAGACATCTCACTGCAAAAGCTGGCAAGCTTAGCAGAAGGCATGACACACAGGGCAAATGATATGTCAGAGATCCAAAAATAGCTGATTGTGAAATTCAGAGGAAATCTGAAACAGGTCAAAATTGAGAGGTGGAAAAATTATTAGTTCATTTATTCAAAAATATGGATTTGCTGTTTAATTACAGTAATTCTTTCTTTAAATCTGGATCCAAAATAGTGTTTCCCAGATAAGCTGCTAAAATAAGTGAGGATGTTAGATATCAAAGTAACCCATGCTCTAATGCTCAGTGGGTGGGGAAGAAATAATGTGACAAGGAGCATGAGGCAAGTGTACCCTCACAGTCCTTTATTTTAGTGTGTGCTCTGTAGACCCTCTCAAAAGAAAATAAATAAGAAACTGGAAAGACAAATGGGAATGTCATAAAAAAGAGATGCTATTGGAGGTAGTTAATAAACCTAGATGCCTTATGCAGATAACATCATTTTGACACTAGCAGACAAACCAAAGATGAGATTTAAAATCTATAAAGGTTTCTCCAGGAAGCCATAGCCAGAGGAACAGTGCTATAAAATGTGACAGAAAGAGGTGATATTGAAAACCTCAAAGTGCAGGCCAGGCCACTGGCAATGCTTGACTTGCTTTGGAGAGGAGGAAGACTCAGAATGGCATTCATGCAGTGAAAATAAGAGAACAGAAGATGAAAATAACCAGAGGGGATTTGAACATTATTGGGAAGCAGGATACATATAATTAAGCATTGCCAAGTGCCAATCATGTTTGCACATGACAACTCCCACCACTGCATGCAGCTCCTTCATTAAGGAATCATATGAAAGTCCTCATGACACAACATGGGCAAGAAAACTTAATGGGAAGGTTCATATTTCTCCTGAGAGGGTGATCAATGTCAAGGCATTTCATCAATCAGTGTTTTCATCTTTCAAGTACATGAAGGCAGAAGGCGGCAAAAACTGGGCCAGGTGATGATGCACAGCAGGGTGGAAAAGCACCCACTTTAGCAGGCATAGAGCCCCTCTGAAATCAGGCTCTACCATCTCAGCTGCAGGGCTGAGCCATGACCACCCCACTGGAGTCTCTGTTTTCTTATGTCTACATCCTAAAGCGACAGTGAGAATTAGGGTGATAGATCCAAAGTGCTCAATACATCTGTAAACTTTAGTGGAGGTAGAATTTTTAAATCTAAAGACTCATAAGGGGGGATGGGAAGACAACATTGAAATAATAAAACAAAATTGAAGAATTTAAACTTGAAAGGTTTAGATATATTCTAGACAGCTACTAGAGATCACTGTGATATGGAGTGTTTCACAAAATGCAAAAACACAGAAAGCACCTCCCAAGCATGAGAAATGTGAGGAGACAACAGACAACAGAGAGCTTCTGAAGACACTCCTCTACAGTCTGTGGGTTGGGGGATGACTCAACTGCAATCACAGCGTTGGGACATCATTCAAAAAGAATAGCACAGAGAGCAAACACAGGTGGGAAATGCTCTCCAAGATCTGGCAGAAAGGGTAAAGCATCATTCATTCATTCATTCATTCGTCCATTCATTCATTCCCTCACAGGTTTGACAAATATTTACTGTGCTAGGCATAGTGAAATAGTTAAAAAAAAAAAAAACTGAACAGAAAAAGAAAACACATAGAAAAAAAGATGAAGAGCACCACACACATTTGCTTTTATTAATTTAATTAGGATATGCCAGATGGTGATCATAGGAGGGTAAGAATCTATATCAGAAATTTAAGGGGCCCCTGGCTGGTTCTGTTGGTATAGCATGTAACTCTTGATCTCAGGGTCTCTCAGTTCAAGGCCTACACTGGGTATAAAGTTTACTTTTAAAAAGAAAAGGTATTCATGCTTTCATAGAAAAAAGAAGAAGAAATTTAGAGCACTACATATATTACATAGCCTCATGTGAAATTCCTGGTCTGATTTTCATAAACTCGAGAGAAGGTTTTAATTGGTCTGACTCAACCCGCCAGTCGCACTTGGGGAATAAGGAAGGAGGCATGCTTCACAGAGGTTTTTTTATTTGCCTTTGAACTACTTTGAGCATCCACAGTTCATAGCCTTGATGGAAGAGAGGAGCAGAGATGTATGAATTTAACAAAGGTTAGCACTCCTTCTGAACAATGTCTAAGAGGCCAGCTAGTTATGAATGATGCATAAATAAACCATAAGTTATTCACTTCATTTTTGATGTAAAAGATCTTTGAAAGATATAAACCATAAAAATTATAAGAGAATATTATTTGCTATTGGTCTAGGAACTACACAAGGGCTGGGACTTTTTCATATTTATCTATACCTATAGAGCTAGCACCCAGTACAGTGCCCTGCACAGAAATGGCATTTAGTATTTGTGGAACTTAATTAAGGACCTGTTAGTCTTTCAGTGACCCTGTTTACTTATGCCTTTACCAATCGCTTTGTAAATGTATTTTACAGATAGGCTTAGACTAATAAATTAAATCCAAGAGTCTTCATCCAGACATATTAAAAGCTAACAAGAGGAGGCTGAAGTTATATTGTCTCCAGTTTTTCTCAAATAGAAACATTAAGAAATATTTCTCAAAATTAAAAAAGAAAATAGACAAATTAGTGACTTGTCTGTCAGGCAGCATAGTTGAGTTAATCCAGTAAGTACCTCTTTAAGGATTTTTTCCCAGTACAGCAAAACTAAACAAATGAAATAAAGTAAAATAAAACAAGTATTACTGCATTTAAGAAATACTTATAATGTTAAAATGACAAACAGTTTCTGTTGTTATAATGTTGCTATCACTTAGCAAGTTATAAATAAGTTAGAAATAGATCACAGTATTATCCATTTTTTTAAAAAGAACACAATAAAAAAGATTGCCAAGATACTGAGCTTTTATCATTTCTAACACTTGTTCTCCTGGTTACTTTTTTTCTGTCTACCCTACAGGACAAGTTTTGTTGCTATAGTTGAATCCAATTTTCATTGTTAGTGCTGTTGCATGCTGCTGAAATGCACAAAAGGCTAAACAACACTGTGTCTTCAGGCAAAATTCCTGTCAGGGTGCAACTTAAGCTTAATTCCCAGAGTAATTTTTAAAAGTCTAACTGGAATAAAAATTGCTAAGTTTATGCCCAGTTTTTTTTCAGGCAAAAATATTTTCTCACTTATCTGTGTTATGGGGTAAAGAATTCTCCTTTCCACCCTTATGTATTATTTCTATATGATATATCATATGCAATGCTGACTGCATATTGAAATTTTGCCTGGTAAGAGTGAATACTTAATGGATCTCATCATCATAAAGACTTTATCTTTGATCATGGGTTTAACAAACTTGAATAAATTCAGTTGACATAGTCAAAGAATATGTAGCCTAAAGAATGGACTCAGACAAGTAAAATGCAATAGTTAATGCTAAGAAGTACAATCTTTAGGGAAGAAAGGAAAAATGTTACTATATATATAAACAACTTAGATAAATACATATAGTGACATAAATATATACATATATTTAGGTATTTAATTCAGTGATATAAATATATATGCCTATAAATCGCTATATATAGAATTCAGATCAAAGGTGTTTTTCTATACTTTCAAAACTTTCTTTACTAAGTTTATTTTTTTGTTTCAGAAAAACAGAAATATATGTTGAAAAAAATACAGTTTGAAAACTGGCATAATCAGGGTCTAAGGTGCTTTGGAGACAAACTCCCCAGTATTGAAGAAAGAGGTACAAGGCTGGGAAATAGGATTAGCAAATGGTGTATGGGCAAAGAAGAAAGCAAAACAGTGAGTAATGATAAATCGGGTTTTAGCTGACATATTACTTTCTTTAATTCACTTCTCCATGCCTTTCTGTATTCCATGCTACCATTAGAAAATATTCATGTGGGAGGAGACAAGATGGCGGGGAAGTAGAAGGAGGCACCGTTTCAACCTGTACCCTAAAGGGAGCTGATTACCTACCAAAGAACTCTGATTACCCATGAAATCAGCCTGAGGTTAGAATTATACACTTCTGGATCTCTATGGGGGCAGAAGATGCCAGTGGGCAGGTAAAGCAGAGTGGGAACATCCGCGTGATATCGGAAGATAAACAAAAGGGGGAGGGAGCCACCAGAAGCGACCCATTGGAAAGCAATACCCCAATAGGAGAGTGCCCTGTGACTGGGACCAGCATTAACTTGGAGTCTGGTTGAAAGCACTCAAAAAGAGCAAAGGATAGTGGGGGGAAATTGTGGGAATTGAGGTGGTTAGGGACAGGGGCTTACATCCCCTGGCACTGAGCCAGAGAGAGTGTGGCGAAAAAACCAGGTCTTGGTCCCTGAGCCATGAACGCATCTGAGAACATGTGGGGTGCAGCTCCCACGAGGGGCTGGTAGCCTCGCCATCCTGCTGAACCACAACCTTTTTGCAGTCCCCACATGTGTGCTGCACCTCACTACCAGAGACTGAGTCACGCCCAACACCCTCCCCTGAGAGAGGCTTGTGCAGGCACCAGCCAGGTGCTCTCAAACCTGGAAAGTCTAGGCACTCCCAGCCTGGGCCAATGGGAAAATCTCAGTGTCCTATCATTGCTTGGGCACTGATGGTCTGGAGCTGCCCAGACAGCCACCGCTGTTGTGGTTTTGGGTACAAGAAGGTATTCCTGCTAACAATTATCCAGGCAATAGCTAGGATGGAGAAAGCCATGGAGGACCAAATGGAAAGATAAGGGCCGAACTGCAAATGACCAGGGAAGATGTTCACAATGTTAGGGCTGAGCTGAAAGCTACCAGGGAAGAGGTTCACAAAGCTCTCAATGAGAAAGAAAGAAGTTTAGAAGATGTAGTAGAACAAGTTCTCCATGAAAATTTTCCTAATCTTCTGAAAGGAACCAGCATTCATGTACTAGAGGCAGAACGGTCTCCCCCCAAGATTATAGATTCTCAAAAGTCCTCAGGACACCTGATAGTAAGAATGAGGAATTATAATTGTAGACAGTCTCTCTTGAAGGCAGCTTGGACAAAGAAGCTCCTTATGTACAGAGGAAAGCCCATAAGAATAATGTTAGACCTGTCCACAGAAATCTGGCAAGCCAGAAAGGGCTGGAAAATATATTTAGGGCACTAAATGAGAAGAAAATGCACCCAATAATACTTTATCAAGCATTCAAAATGACATTCAAAATGGATGGAGAGATAAAGAGCTTCCAAGACCGGCAAGGTTTAAAAGAGTTTGTGACCACCAAGCTGACACCGCAGGAAATATTAAGGCAGCAATTCTATAAAAGAGGAAAAATACTAAGAATATCATTGAACAGAAATATATGGAGACAATCTATAGAAACAAAGACATCACAGGTAACACAACGTCAGTAAAAATGTTTCTCTCAATAATCACTCTCACTGGGAGGAGTCAAGATGGCGGAGAAGTAGCAGGCTGAGACTACTTCAGCTAGCAGGAGATCAGCTAGATAGCTTATCTAAAGATTGCAAACACCTGAAAATCCATAGGCAGATTGAAAAGAAGAAGAACAGCAATTCTGGAAACAGAAAAACAACCACTTTCTGAAAGGTAGGACTGGAGGAGAAGTGAATCCAAAGTGACGGGAAGATAGAACCCAGAGGGGAGGGGCCAGCTCCCGGCAAGCAGAGCAACGGAGCACAAAATCAGGACTATTAAAAGTCTGTTCTGCTGAGGGACATCGCTCCAGAGGCTAAACCGGGGGGAAGCCCATGCGGGGTCAGCGTGCCCTCAGGTCCCACAGGGTCACAGAAGGATGGGGGTGTCTGAGTGTCACAGGGCTTGCGGGAAATGGAAGGGGAAAACCGGCTACAGAGACAGAGCCGACAGTAAGCTCACAGCTCGGTGTTACCTTGAACCAGCCACAGGCTCGGTGAGCTCGGAGCGCGGCCGGAGGTCAGGCAGACGGGAGTAACTGGGCGCTGTTCTCTGAGGGCGCACTGAGGAGTGGGGCCCCGGGCTCTTGGCTCCTCCAGGCCGGAGACCAGGAGGCCGCCATTTGTATTCCCGTCCTCCGGAACTCTACGGAAAGCGCTCAGGGAACAAAATCTCCTGAAAGCAAACCCGAGAGGATTACTCAGCCCGGCTCCTGGTAAGGGTGGTGCAATTCCACCTGGGGCAAAGACACTTGAGAATCACTACACCAGGCCCCTCCCCCAGAAGGTCAACAAGAAATCCAGCCAAGACCAAGTTCACCTACCAAGGAGTGCGGTTTCAATACCAAGGAGAGCAGCAGAATTCCAGAGGAGGAGAAAGCAAAGCACGGAATTCATGGCTTTCTCCTGTGATGTGTTTTAGTCTTGCAGTTAATTTAATTTTTTTTTTCATTTTTTTTTTCCTCGCCTTCTGGTAAAATTTTTTTTAACATTTACCCTTTTCTTTTTTAACGTTTTTTAACTAGTTTATCTAATATATATATTTTTTCTTTTTTATATTATTCTTTATTCATTTTCTGTTTTTTAAATTCCTTTCTTTTCTTTTTTTTTTCTTTCTTCCTTTTTGAACATCTTTTTATCCCCTCTCTCCCCCCTCAAGATTTGGGATCTCTTCTGATTTGGTTAAAGCATATTTTCCTGGGGTTATTGCCACCCTTTTAGTATTTTACTTGCTCCTTCATATACTCTTATCTGGACAAAATGACAAGACGGAAAAATTCAACACAAAAAAAAGAACAAGAGGCAGTACCGAAGGCTAGGGACCTAATCAATACAGACATTGGTAATATGTCAGATCTAGAGTTCAGAATGA
This sequence comes from Mustela erminea, assembly GCF_009829155.1. Taxonomy (NCBI): domain Eukaryota; kingdom Metazoa; phylum Chordata; class Mammalia; order Carnivora; family Mustelidae; genus Mustela; species Mustela erminea. The sequence goes on from NC_045623.1 coordinate 3,958,832, forward strand.
CAATTCTCAAGGTTCTAGCCGGGCGTGAAAAAGGCATGGAAGATATTAGACAAACCCTCTCGGGAGATATAAAAGCCCTAACCAAGTTGAAATAAAAAAAGCTGTTAATGAGATGCAATCAAAAATGGAGGCTCTCACTGCTAGGATAAACAAGGCAGAAGAAAGAATTAGTGATATAGAAGACCAAATGACAAAGATTAAAGAAGCTGAGCAAAAGAGGGACAAACAGCTACTGGACCACGAGGGGAGAATTCGAAAGCTAAGTGACACCATAAGAAGAAAAAACATTAGAATAATTGGGATTCCAGAAGAAGAAGAAAGAGAGAGGGGAGCAGAAGGTATACTGGAGAGAATTACTGGGGAGAATTTCCCCAATATGGCAAAGGGAACGAGCATCAAAATTCAGGAGGTTCAGACAACGCCAATCAAAATCAATAAGAATGGGTCCACACCCCGACACCTAATAGTAAAATTTACAAGTCTCAATGACAAAGAGAAAATCCTGAAAGCAGCCCGGGAAAAGAAGTCTGTAACATACAATGGTAAAAATATTAGATTGGCAGCTGACTTATCCACAGAGACCTGGCAGGCCAGAAAGAGCTGGCATGATATTTTCAGAGCACTAAACGAGAAAAACATGCAGCCAAGAATACTATATCCAGCTAGGCTATCATTGAAAATAGAAGGAGAGATTAAAAGCTTCCAGGACAAACAAAAACTGAAAGAATTTGCAAACACCAAACCAGCTCTACAGGAAATATTGAAAGGGATCCTCTAAGCAAAGAGAGAGCCTACAAGTGGTAGATCAGAAAGGAACAGAGACCATATACAGTAACAGTCACCTTACAAGCAATACAATGGCACTAAATTCATATCTCTCAATAGTTACCCTGAATGTTAATGGGCTAAGTGCCCCTGTCAAAAGACACAGGGTATCAGAATGGATAAAAAACAAAACCGATCTATATGTTGTCTCCAAGAAACTCATTTTAAGCCCGAAGACACCTCCAGATTGAAGTGAGGGGGTGGAAAAGAATTTACCATGCTAATGGACATCAGAAGAAAGCAGAAGTGGCAATTCTTATATCAGATCAATTAGATTTTAAGCCAAAGACTATAATAAGAGATGAGGAAGGACACTATATCATACTCAAAGGGTCTGTCCAACAAGAAGATCTAACAATTTTAAATATCTATGCCCCCAACGTGGGAGCAGCCAACTATATAAACCAATTAATAACAAAATCAAAGAAACACATCAACAATAATACAATAATAGTAGGGGACTTTAACACTCCCCTCACTGAAATGGACAGATCATCCAAGCAAAAGATCAGCAAGGAAATAAAGGCCTTAAACAACACACTGGACCAGATGGACATCACAGATATATTCAGAACATTGCATCCCAAAGCAACAGAATACACATTCTTCTCTAGTGCACATGGAACATTCTCCAGTATAGATCACATCCTCGGTCCTAAATCAGGACTCAACCGGTATCAAAAGATTGGGATCATTCCCTGCATATTTTCAGACCACAATGCTCTAAAGCTAGAACTCAACCACAAGAGGAAGTTTG